>NW_024609881.1:92504174-93064656 GCF_016920785.2 Ixodes scapularis
TGGTGTGGCAGGTTTTCCAACCCTAGCCCTGGTTTAAGCCGTACAACAGCAGTACGCGTCATTGAACCGCAGTCCATGACACCTTGAACCCGCCACTTCTCAGTTCCTACGTTGATTACCTGGCCATACGGTGCAAGTTCTGCACTCACCACGTCGTCAGAAACGCAATGAAGCCCCCAATAAATCTTGACTCGGACGTCCTTGTTCGCCGGGTCCACGACGACGCATCGCCGTCCCTTGACGACGAGGTCGCCCGCAGCGAAGATCTTCCGCTTACCCTCGAGTGACCTAAAGGTCACAGCCCATACGTGGTTCATCTGGAACGGGCCCCAATGTAAGAACCTCGGGGAGCAGCGCCAGATGACTCAGGGCGTTGCGAAAGCCCTCCAGACGGTACCGGCGTCCTCGGACGTCGGCGTGAAGAAAGATGGTGTTGAGCACCGTAGGTCCAGTTGGCAGAGGCGGAAAAATTATTTGATGCTCCGGAGACGCAGAGTCATTCCTGTCATCGCGGCCCAAGTGGGCCGCTATCGTTAATCCGGCGGAGCCTGCCATCCCACGTCTGCACTCGATAAAAGCCAGAACTGGAATCCTCTGTCACGGACGCGAGAATATCGCCTATACTTCGTTCAAACTTTAAGTCCAGTCTTAGCCGACGCTAGGAGCTGATGGCACCAAGCAACGAGGAAGGGACCAAGTTTCAAAAGCGCACCCTCGTGGTATTTGTCGCGTTTCTGTACGTGTTCTTTGATCGCTGAACCAATCATAAACATTAAAAGTCCAGTGACTTGCACTTTTTGACGCTGTTTCATTGGTCCAATTAGATTGATGCGTCGGCTTCGTCTGGGTTTCAGCTGAAACGAAGTATAAAAGCTATCGCTTATTCTGCATTTGCACCACGTCCACGTGTACAACGATATTAACTTTACTAAATCTTTAAGATGTATATAGGGTGTTTATTTCAGGCCCTTTTACAACCTTTCTCGTTAAGTTAGTTAAGGTTTCACTAATGTAGTATAATCACGTAAGCTATACGACCAGATGGCATTATATATGGGGCTAATCGTCACCATAAGTTGAATAATTAACTCAAATGTGTTGAATACTTCTAGTTAGTAAAAAAACATATTTTTCAAATCCGGAACTTGCTGAGCGTCATGGAAATTCACTGAATCAGTAAATTTAGAAACGATCCTGGCACATGGGGAACGCTGTGGTACACTAGTTACCACTCCTGCAACAGGCGCAAGGCTGGTGGTGCAAGAACATGAAGGGAGATTTTCTCATCCGCGTCCATGGTGCCAAACCATCAAACATCAGCGCATACCGAGTAGCATCGTCTTGAAATGGGAATGGTTCGGTCGTTTTTACGCATTCGTTCATCTTTTGAAATTTTTGAACATTTTGAGGACAACCCGGCTCCCAACTAAAGGCGGAATATAAAATGTAGAGTCCTCGAGCCCATCTTGGTTCCATGAAAAATATTCCCGAAAAGACTCCGTTCTGAGACAACCGGTCTCAAAGCGGGGATTGTTCGGGTGTTTTCACGAATTCCTTTTTCGTTCTAATTTTGATCACCCGCGCCTCGCTAGGAAACTTTTTGAGAACATGTCGGTCCCCAACTACAGCCCCCAACTCGAGCTCCTTCTGGCACTATAGCAAATACTTCAAATTAGGCCATTTTTGAAAAAACCTGTCTCAAAGTGGGGATGGTTCGGTCATTTCTACGCTTTCGATTACCTTTTCAATTTCGGGCACACGCGCCTCGCCAGGAAACTTTTCGAGTACAACGCAGTTTTCAGCTAAAGGTGGAATATAAAATGTAAATCCCTCAAGCACGTACTTTTACTTTGGAAAAAATTTCAAAATGACTCATTTTTAAGAAAACCGGTCCCAAAGTGGAAATGGTTTGACTATTTTTACGTATTTGTTGATCTTCGGCAATTCTCGCACGTGCGACTCGGAAAGGAACTCTTTGAAGTCGACCGAGAGCTGAAGTTGTTATGAAATACAAAACTTACGACGCTCGACGAGAATCTGCAGCTATGAAAAATTTTCTAGAATGAGCCATCTTTGTGAAAACTTGTCTAGAAGTGGACATTGTTCGACTGTTTTCAGGCATTCCTTCAGTATTTTATATTTTGGAACCCGCGCCTTCTCCGGAGTCGTTTTGAAGTCCACCGAGTTTTCGACGGGCGACGAAGTAGAAAATTTAGGGACGCCGACTACAAGCCAGAACCATTTCGAAATCTTGGGCTTCCGCTCTTATGGAGGAATGTGATATCAAGTCGGATACTTCAATACTTTCTTTTCGCGATTTTTTGTTTTCACTTTTGCTGCTTGTGTTTAAGGCGATTGGGATCATTAATTTAATGCAAACATTTAGTACGTGATTAAATAATACTTTTGACATGTGAATTTTAAGTTCACAAGAGCAATCATCCTCTTATCAATCGGATACTCACCGCAGTGCTCACACTCCTTACAATAAAAAGTAACTTTGTTATGTTCACATAACATTGATAATTAGCTGTAATATTTTGAATTATACTTTTTTTTAAATTTTAGATTACACTAAAAATAAAACAGCTGTTTTCGTTTGCTAGTTTATTGATATCAGTAGTGGAATACTGGAAATGATCGTAAACGTATTGGCGAAAACGAATCCACCTTATTTGGCAAGTTGGTTTCACGAACCCCAAAAAAAGATTTTAAGGAACAGCAAAATATATCCAGCACATTATCGGTTCTTCTGGTTTGCTGCAGTAGTACGTCAAATCATATACTTTGTTGTATTTTTAAATTGTGCTGTTTTGTGCTTCATCGTTTCTCACAAATCTGTGTGAGGTGCCTCCGAAATATATATTTAACAGGTGTAATAGATATTTTAGACACTACAAAATTTGCCATAATATTTGGAAAGGGATTCTAATTAATTTATAAAATCATAATGAATTTTTTTATTAAAGAAATAAATTTTACACTTTGATTAACTTGGATACTATCAGTAGCGAAAACACACCAGAAAGTTTATTCGACTGAGGAACCTGCAGTTTACAGGTCATTATCTTGAAATCGTGGCTCAATAATAGCGGTGTATGAAAGAATGGAGTAGTAGCATGGCAAATCGGTTAAAGCGTAATGTTTCGGTGCTATGGTCATATGTGCATGTTAAATGCATGAGCTTCTATAGGAGCGATGCCGTAACTCGCTAAGAGATGACGCGAGCATACGATGGCACAAATTTCAGGGGATGCCTTCAGTAAAAGAATATCGAGAACATAAAATAAAAGATAAATGAGCTATTGAAATGCTTTAATGTAAAATTAAGAGCATTTTCAGTAATATAAGACTTATAATATGTTGCCTATTTAGTGTGCGATGTTCCAAAATTATTGTCCACCTGCCCTGTAGGTGCTTAAACTCGTTCAACACGTAAACGGTGAATATCACGAGCGCGGCAAGTGTCACTCTTCAATCGTCACAAAAAAAACAAATATCATAGACGTTTAAAAACTAAAAAATTCTTTAACTTACTCGCTCATTGAACCTTAATAGCCTTTCAACAACAAAACTCCCCCTTTATCGTCTTATAGGAGAGCTGTCTTCAATCACAATAATAAGCACCTCCGACGTTTTAATCCATGAAAGAGAAGAAGCTCAAAATCAAAGCCAGGCACGCCTCTTCAATTTAAAAGAATAAAGCATAAGAGGGAACAAACGACTTCAGGCTTACCCACCCATAATCCCCTTTTCCCGCGAAGACGAGTTCATATAAAAAAGCAGCCTGCGAAAAGTCTTTTTGCCGCCAATTTGGTTACTACGGCGATTCAGTTCAAAATTGTCCTACAATAAAATAGCCGGTTTTAATCCCCACAACAACTCGGGACGAAAACAAGCTTACGCGCCACTAGATTAGCGAGTCGTTGTAGATTTTAGGTTTTCGAGTTAAATTCACATTTTCAGAGGAAGTTGGTTCGTATTCACTTTTTTTCCGAAAAATGCGTAATCTCATCAAATATCTTACTAAAAAGTGAAAGTATTATGTAGGTCCCCAGCAAACAGAGGTTACACACATATCTTTGCTGTATGATTGGCCGATCGTCGGCTGAAAGACACCGCTTTACCAACCATGTATTTAAAACTGCCGCGCGTTTTCCACGATGTCACTCTGTATTGTTGATTAAATTATGTGTTTTCATTAGAGAATTATTCATAGTTATCAACTGCGCTGTGATAACCGCAATGTTGATTCGAAAACCCAGAGATTTTTTTTGGGGGGGGAGGTTTCAAACAAAAAAACAGCGACCAGGTTTATAGTGTTCTTTTGTTCAAGCAGCGTCATTTCATGGGACTGCTCAATTATGCATCCGGCACAAAATATTAAAGATACATGTTTTGTCTCGCGTTTATACGTATTTTATGGGGAAAAAACTATTTGTCTTGGTGCTTTGATTACGTTGTGTAGTGAGAAGGTAGAATTAAGGCCATACCATGGCAATCAATGTAAATAAGCTCTGCGTTTGCGATTCCCGGTAGCAAGGGCCTATGCATTCAGAGATTACGTTCATAAAACATAAAATAATAAAACAACCGTTGTCAAAAAAAAAAGTTGATTTTAACAAGTACGCTTTGGGATATTACAGATTGGGAACCGCGAGATGAAACCAAAAACGTACACATAAAAAAACAAAATCGGTCTAAATATTATGTAATAAAATTAAAAAAAAAAAACGATGTGCATCGTTGTTTCGTTTAATGTTGCTTACAGTCAAGTCTCATCTCTGCTTTAACCTTCGACTACTTCAAAGAAATGACTGACGCACAATACCTCTTTCTGTACTAGATTATGTTTACTTGCTCAAATAGTGTCCCAAAAATAGGTCTCCAAAAAGAAAAGAAAAAGACGACACAAACAGCAGTTTAAAAGAAACAACCCAAGTGTGTGCAGGAAACTCGAGCGACAACAAACATCCAATGCGGCACTGACATCAGCCTGTTCCTATTCTTTTTTTTTATATTTATTTTTCTTCTGTCACTCCTTCAGTTTAAATGGCATCGCACAACATGGACGCGAGCTCTTTTATTGGGGCCGCTCAAATCCAATGACCTCCATATGGGCTCGCTCTTGGCTATTTCTCAAAGTTCCGTGCTAATGTCTGCCTCTTCAGAGGGCCCCCACTTTCCGTCTCCGGTTTCGGCCGTGTTACGTTTACGAGAGCAACGGGCGACAACATTTGTCTTTATTTAAAGACTGCTCCGTTCCGATCGGCAGCGAACCCAGAATGGCCAGGCGTCGGACGCAGTCAGCGCGGCGATGCTACTTGTACCCGAGCACAAAGTGGTAATTGAACTTCAATAGCCGTCTAAATGGCTTCAATGTGTTTCGTTTTCAAGTGCCCAAAGAGCGCTAGGTTTAAACTCGAGCGTACTGTCCTGCCCAAACAGTAAGAAATCTGGTGCGCCCTTGGAAGTGCCATCGCTGCAATCTAAGGAGGCGACTCGGCGAGTAACGAATGTTAAAATGTGTTTAGACCTAAAATAAAAACAAAACAGTCTGCGTTTTGGCCCTCACCATGGCGTGCTTACTCACCATGGTCAGCCTTGTACTATCTGAACCAGTGTTGTTCCAGGGAGTTCCAGGCAACGACGAGCTCGGAAAGAAAACACGTTACATTCTGGGGAGTTCGGTAAGAAGAACGGCGCTCTTTCTTTTCTTTTATCTAAATATATAATATTTTACCCAAGGTCTATATGCTTTTTTTAGTCGCTTATTTCGAGCTTTGATTTCAAGGGATGGGTAGTAACTGTCCGCGGGACGGTGGAAAACCGAGAACTGCAACATATATAGGGAAGACTCGACACGTATAGTTTGATGAAGATATTGCGAATTATCCGGTACCATATTTCGTTAAAACGCGCGAATGTAACGTTAACGTAAAGACAAGTTTCAATCTTAAGAAAATGTAATTAAAGCGCGTTTCTTTCGAAGCACTGGAATTTGTAAACGGTAACGCGTTCCACAATCGAGAAGGAACGAAGAACGAGTTTTCGTTCCTGTTTTGGAGGAGGGAGCACGGCACTAGTCTAGAAATATTTACAGCTTCGTCATTCACCCCCCCCCCCCCCCCCCCCCTTCAACTCCGTAGATCTGCAGCGATTTGTTCTTCAGGGTGCTTCGAGGGAAGGTGGACACTCCAGATTCCTTATAGTGAATAAATATCGTCACAGACGATTTACGAAACGCGGGGGCTTGGCTTATTATGGATGGATAGATGAATGGATGCTAACGGCTGTATATCTTTTATAACGGGCGGCAGCTTGCGCCACCTAGGCTATGTTTGAAAAAAAACAGTGAGTGTGCAGGCGAGCTGGTGGAAGTTGATCGTGATGTAGAATGCCCGAAACTGTGGTAAAATCTGGGAAACTTGGTTTTCCCAGCTTTTACCACAGTCTCGGGTATTCTACGTCAAAATAGCCTATGTTCCAGCTTTTTTTTTTTTTTTGTAATTTGTGGTTTGACAATTTCAATTTATTTCAGCTAGAAGAACGCACATTTCGTCTAAGAAGATGATTCAGAGCGTTGAACCAATGAAGTTTCTAGCGTATATATACACGTTTGAACTGCGTAGCAGGTCGAGAGTCACGCCATTCAACCTTCTTAATTATATCGCGCTTACGTACGACCTGTGCGCATGTAATCAGAATATTCAAATAGACACGTTAACCGCAATGGCGAAATTAAATTGCAGGGGAGCGAAAATTAATATTTACATACTTGAGATATTCATAACTAGCGGGAGGTGAAACAGAACTGCGGTTCCTAAAACTTTGAGATTCGCCGGCCGACGTGCGTTGTATAGAGTCTAAATATCGCTCCTCAGCTAACGATATATAGCTAAATTTACTTATAAGACCGCCGAAATTAAATTTTAAAAAATCAGCCTCTTCACTACCTTTTTTAAACTCTCCAAGCCCGCAGATTCGCAGACCGCAAAACTCAGCGCTGGTTTCTAAGCTCGAGCGAATTAAATAAAATCATTCTAAAGAATACATAAATCAAAGAATTAACAATATTACTGTCTACTTCGAGGCGCGAAGGAGGATTGTAATTTAAGAACCTGTCACGGCTATACAAACAATGATTAAAAGAGAATTGAACGTATTCAACAATGCAGTATGCCTTGCTTTGTGAACAGACTATATTAAAGTTGCTCGTATTTATCTTTTTTTTTTCAATCTTCGGTAAATATAGACAAGAAAAAAAAAACTTAGCGCCCATTGATTCAAATCTTAACTAATTAGCGTACAAGCAAGTACCAGTTCGTAAACAACCGAAACAAAAAAAAAAAAATAACTAAGCCGACCGAAATGTTTTGACTCTATAAATGGCAGTGCGTGCAAGAAGTCCGAGACAGCACGGTGGGGTATTTATGCAAATGAGATATTTCGCAATTTTAATATTTTTTCTTTTTTCTTGGTATTTGGCTCTTTTTGACTCTGTTTTGCATAATGAAGCACCGTGTCCCTTATTTTTGAAAGTGTCGTTTCGTAATTCACCAAAACATACAAAAATAAATAATTTAACACAGAACTTATTAAAGTGAGGCTGTACACGATCAACATAATTATAATTGAAAAACAATATATATATATATATGAAACGTGCATTTCTTTTTTTATTTAACACCCAAATGTTTTCGTCGGGCCATATGGCAATAATCACCAGATTCGAGTTGCAGTGTACAAGTAAACACATCAAGAACATTTGTTAATGCGCACGACACCGCTATTCTGAACGTGTTTTGGACATTCGAAATGAGCCCGAACTGAAGAATTATGTTAATTCATTTTACCTGTAATACCTATCGGTATTCTAGAGGTCATTACTGACATTACAGCGGGAGAAGGAACACGCGAATTTTTCTTGAATATTGGGAACTGAAATAGCAGTACAACCTGAAATTGCTAAACCTATGTCGACTCATTTGAGATGTTCAACTTGAGTGTCCGCTCACGTTCGCTGAAATAAAATTAAAGCTTTCATTTACATTATCACGGAACATCTTAAAACGTTCTCACGTCGCCACGCCGACAACATTTATCATACCCTATCTTTAAACAAAAGGCGACAGTCACATTGTCATTATCATCGTAACGTTCTAAAATCAGAGTGATAGTGCTCCCACTTCAACCATTAAGTAGAAACATTTTTTTTTTTTTCACATTGCCGAGAGAAAGAAGAGAGCTTCGGCGAGCTTAAGCGGATAAGCGATAAAAATAAACCACCAAACCCACGAGAAAAACCAAAGATAAATATATGTCACCACCAGGTTCTCCTTTCTACGCAACAACAAAAATAATCCACACAACAAACTTCACTTCTATATAGACTATCGGCCCCGACGTGCATTAGACCTTTGCATATCAAAAACAATGCACAATAGAGGAGCTCGCAGCCAACTTCTCAGGCCATGCACGTTTAAAGTGATCACAAAAAAAAAAAAAAAAAAGGCTCAAGTTTCACAGAAGTCGACGCTTATCTTCGAAGCCCGACCCCGGAGGCTCGCTAAATCACCGGCGCCGTCCAAGAAGGCATAAAAAGTCCCCGCTTAAAGCCGAAACGCTATTGCGATCAAACGTGCCGGAGGATCCCAACAATATGTTTAGATTTTGTTTTTTTCTTTTACGCTACGGGAGATTCTTGGGTCTTCTTCCTCGATAACCCGAGCTAAAGCCTTTATCTCGCTCTAAAACGTACGGTGCCACGTCTTTTGTGTCTCGCCACAGTCCCTAGATTTACCTCTCGGAGCTCACGTTTTCGACAGTTTCTAGTTTTTTAGTCTGCTTACCCAACGGGTGCAATTACTCTTGCGCGTAAACAAAAGGTAACCGAAATAGCGAACGTCATAAAATCTAAAAAATTGGAATGGTAAGCTGAGAAACTCGATACGTGAACCTGAGCGTGCCGTCTTTAGTTTACGGCGCCATCATCGGTTGCGTGCTTTAACGTACTCAACCATTTGAAGTGCAGTCCATTCGTGTACGTGCGAGATATTTCTCGGGTTCCTCTTCGCACACGCCTAGTGATAACACCAAGAGTGTTGGCCGCATTATACCGAACATTCCCTGGGTAAGTGTCCTGGGCAACCGTGGTTCGGTCGGGCTATTGATAGTAAAAGCACATTTGTACAAGTTTCATATACAAGAAAAATCCTAGAAGAAAGATCTAGCAGTTATACAACAATAGCGGTGTTTTCGAGGCGTTAGACGCTAATGGCGAAGCTTCGCAGGGGATCTCGTGTGTCGTGTGCGCAGGTCGTTGTCTCCGCTAAATTTAGCGGGAAAAATTATCCCCTAAATTTAGCCGGGAATCACAGTATCGCGACATTCTGACACCATAGCGTCGCGAGACGTCGACTCATATGACTTGAACATTTTCCCGTCTAACTTAATGGTTATATTTTTCCGCCAGATTTAGCGGGAATTTAGTGTCACAAGACATCATGGTATCGCGTGGTCACTGTGCCACGTGATGTCACGTGACACTAGGGAGTTTTCGTGGAACTTTTCCGCTCTCGTGCAACAACGCTCTCCACAACCCGCTATGAGATTCGTGACTCTGAAGGCAAGGCTAAAGCTTGCACATGCGCTGTAGTGGTGTTCTCATTCAGGAGAGCGTAGCGGAGGTGGGAAAAAGGTCTACAAAATTTAGCGGAAAAATGCACCCACTAAATGTAGCCGGGAAAATTATCTTTTGAATGTAGCGGGGAATCAGTTTCGTAACTATAGGGAGGTTTTGTAGACCGTTTGCTTACCTGCGCTACGCTCTCCGGAACGAAGATGCCACTACTGCGCGTGGGAGGCGCTAGCCTCGCGTGCAGAATCCAGCATCTCGTTGCCGGTTGCGGAGGACGCTGAAGGGGGAACCAAGAACCATTTACAACAACTCCCCATTGTGACACCGTAATGTCACGTGTTGTCACTTCAGAGGCCCACGAGATCCTAGTATCACGGGGTGGCAGTACAATGTGATTTCACGTGGCACTAAGCTCCCGCTAAAATTGACAGACAAATGTACCCCTGCCAAATTTGGGCGCCGGAGAAAAGCTCACCGGAGAAAAGCTCACCAGAGATAAGCTCACCGGAGAAAATCTCACCGCAAAACTGGCAGATGCGGGGAAGAGCTCACCGATTTCTTTTTCTTAACTTAGCGGATTCCGCATCAAACGTTGCAATTTAACATAATTCGCACTTGCCACTTCATTAAAAATATTACCCTTTTTTATTATATTCTTGAAGTTCATTTTGCATATTTGCTAATTCATCAGAAATTAATAATCACCCATTTTCTATATTAATGAATCCGCAAGTATAAAATCATAACATCTTACACCGGCAAAAAAGACAACAATTTATTGACAACTGGCAGTGTGCCGTCGGTAGCTCTATCAATAAAGAGGTTTGTTCTTTGCGAGCTAGTATGAGTGGCGGTGTGTGAACCGTTTGATTTCCAAATATTGTGTAGTGCCTAATAGATAAGTAGGTGTTTGTTGATGTAATCAGTGTCGGCTACGCTGTTTTTTTCTGTTAATTTCACTAAGAAAAATATAGTGGCGAGAACAGCTTCGTCCTCTCGTGTTTGTTGTCTTCACTCCGTCGTCGTCGTTTGAGCGGTTTTCATCAAGAAACGTTTACCAACTCACCCGATTCACTACCTTACAGAAGACTAGTTCTTTTATAGGTCATGAGTAACAACGGTGCCAGTGTTCAGCTCTGAATGTCATGGGTGGCTCGCCGTAGAATGGCACTCTCACACAAAGGCAACGTGTGGAAACACCAGCACCAACGGCTAGAAAACGTGCTTCTCCGTGAAAAAAAAAAAAAAAAAAAGAAAAGCGTCGATATCGTACGGACTGTTTTATTCTGATTTCAAAGGTTAACAAAGGCTTCAAAGAGAATTTCAGGCAGCGCGTTGTTGCGTATAAACTTTCGAATTTTCGGCATTTACAGTTTTGATTTTTAGGTTCTAGGCAAACATTATTCAGTTTTCGAACTTTTTCCTGTTCTTCAAGTTCATAAAGTTTTGAGTTGGGCTTTCGTTGCCTACAGAGTAAGCCACAGAAAACACTCGCACGCAATTATTAATTAGGGAGCATTATACCCAATAAGCTTAACAAATAATACAAAAATGACATTTTCTTTTTTTACAAAGCTGACGAATTTTAATGATAATAAATTGATATATGTTACGCATGATCCAACAACCTACATATACAAAGAAGAAAAAAAAATTGGTGAGGTTTTCTCCGCATACGCTCAATGGCCGGTGAGCTTTTCCCCGCATCCGCCGGTTTTGCGGTGAGGTTTTCTCCGGTGAGTTTTTCTCCGGGATTCGCCAAATTTAGACATAACATTATCCTCTAAATTTAGGTGGGAATCACAGTGTCGTCACATTTTGACACCATAGTCCCACGTGACGTTACCTCAGATGCCGTCAAGATTTTCCCGTCAAACATGCCGGGTACAATTTTCCGCTAAATTTAGCGGGAAAGTTAGCGTCCCACGACGTCATGGCATCACTTGACGTCACAGTGTCCGTGATGTCGTGTGACATCAAATTGCCGCTAAATTTGGCGGAGAGTGCCTCGTGAACATCGTTCGTTAAATTCAGCGGAAGGTAAGTTCACAATGTTTAAACATGGCAGTGTAAATTTATGCGGCAGTGTGCAGCGTCTCGCCTGTTACGGCAGATCATTTGCAATACAGGACGAGGAACCGAGATGTCTTTTTTTTCTTTTACGTCCTTTTACATGTAAATTGATGTCGAATTCCAGAGTGCACATTTCAGATTGGTGCCTCTTTAATGCAGTAGTAGTTCTACGGGGGAAAAAAAGAGTAATAATGGCGATCGTGTATTCTTTTCTAACCTATCATCGACTAACTAATAGAGAGTACGATAAAACATGAGTTTAAGTAAAACGAACGTCTCTCAAAACGTACTGCCTGTCTAAGTGCTGCTAAAGTATGAAATAAAAGTAGTGATCCTGTTGAGAAAAAAAGAACCCTATTGCAAGAGTCGGCAGTAAGAAGAAAGAGCACCACATATCGCAGGTGATCGTGCAGTTCAAAAAGTCACGTACACGATTGAATCAGAAAAAAAAAAATACCAATCAAGATCCACTCAAGAAAGCGCCAATCAGACGTCGTATATTCGGAGCCTCTCGAAAACGAAGTTTACTTTTCTCCACCTTGCTAAAACACGCAAAAAAATATGAGATTATCACCGGAGAAGTTCATTAGGAGCGTAGAAATAAAGCAACGCAAATACATTAAAGCGAGATATGGTCCTTCGTGCCGACTGCCGCCAAATTAATGTCTCGCGTGAACCATTAGAGATGAGGACTCCGACGAAAATCGCTGGCTTATCTTGTGCTACGTTACTTTCTTTTAGTCGGTTCTGCTTTACTCGATCTGCTATTTTATTTCGGCTGACTATCGTCGTTTTTGTCTCTTACCCGCTGTTGGCGTTCATTACTTGTTGGACCAGAGTCCTCATTGGAAGCGATCAAAAAACAACCCAGAGGACCGGGGGGGGGGGGGGGGGGGGGAAGGGGGGGGGGATGGAGGGGGGGGGGAATAAAATGATCGCAATACTTTGATTGAACGTTTATTTTGGAAAATTTATTCTTCGCCCATCTAATTTTTTATTTATAACTCAACTCCAGCATCCGTCGTGTAAGCAACAAAACCGCAGTTAATGAGCTCCGACATTCGATGAAAATCATGGAGGCAGCTTGCCTTATTATATAAAAAAAGGCCCTTCGAAGCTGAGTGATAGTAATTGTAATCGCAATGGACCGTTTTTTTCTTCAACCTTCCGTATTAAGACGTGTTAATCAGAACGTCTTCGTCATCGTGAAGGCGGAACATCATTTCAGTATCCTGATCGAACAAATGATGAGAATCGCCAAGGAGGAAACAAAATTCCAGGTCTCTTGTGCCCTCCCAGAAAAAACAGCTATGAGACCCGAGGCGCTGTACACAGTAACCGTGACGTCATTCACGTGAGATCATAGTCAACGTTACTAGATTAGCTCAGTTACGGGACTGTTCGTAGGCGTTGTTTCCACAAGCAATACACCCCTCCGCCCCCCCCCCCCCCCCCCCCTTCCCCACGTCGTTCGATGCGACTCCAATTCACTATAGGTGGCGCCACTCATTTCACAAAATAGCGGTTATAGCGAGGGTCGGAGTTGCATGCCGGTATGCCAGTTGCTGAGCCTGTCTTATGTGCTGGCTTCACTGAGCAACCCAAATTATTCCTGCTTACACCAGGAAGCTAGGTTGTCATGAGCGCAGGTCACCTATATATCCTGAAAACAAAAACGCTGTTTAGCGTAACATTTACGCAAGGACGCACGTTTCAATTTTGGAATGAAACAAAAATAACCTTTATTTGGATTGAAGTTATTAGTATATGTGATAATTTCTGATTCTGTTATACCTCAAAATGCGTCACAGCGTAGATATTCAGTTAAACAACTTGTTTCCGGAAACTTTTCTTTTTTTGTGTGACATACGTGTCCGATCTAGGCACTTCAAATATTTTTGAAACTCAGTGTCTTTTTAGAGACAGGGTCTTTCATATACCTTAAAGGTAACATAGAATATCGCATTTACCGAAACAAATCAGTGCTGGCATTTGTGTGTTCTTGCTGCCCTTTCTCGCTCAGATAAGTGTCATGGAAAATAATGAAATGCCGGCGTTTTAATGTTTCTGTCGTATTTAGATGATTAGTTGCTTTAGCAATATTGCCAGCTCGAGAATCACCGATTCAATGCAATTTTTGCAAAATATCTCCACGAATGATGAGTTTAGGATATGTTTTAAAAAAAACTTATGAATTAAGAAACGCTCTTCTCACAAAAAAACCCAAATACAAAATTCGAGTCAGCATAACTGTGTTTTTTATAAAGCATCGCGTGGCCTATATTACATCGAGTGCTTGACTCTTTGCCTATCTTGATAACGATGTTAGATTTTTCATATGATAAAAAGAAATCAAAAGAAGACATATCTGGAAAGACTATTATGGTTAAATGGGGTATTTTTGTGATTGCGGCGCTTATTCGGAGTTTACATTGGCGCAGTTTGTATTGATAATATTACAATTAAGACGTTTAATACGTAGTCATTTAAGCTCTAATACAATTCGTTGCTTACGATCTAATTTCAAACGTACGAACAAATATGGCAATCAAAAGTGCGCAAATATTCATCACTAGTGCCAATCGCAGCATTTTAATTAACAAGTAAAAATAGTCTAAAATCAGTTAAAATACTTTTGCTAATCTGAAATATACACATAAAATTACATTAATTGTTGGCAAGTTGCGACTCTTGACAATCGGCAAAACTGCCAAAGTCGCCGCCTACCCTTCCGAACCAAATGCCCCCCCCCCCCCCCCCTGAAAAAAAAAAAAAAAAAAAAAAAAAACGTACATGTTTTTTTTTTAATTATCAATTTTTTAGAACGTTTAGATTTTTTTATTTTTTACGCTCCGTCGTTTTGCCAATTGCAGCCTTTCTAGTTCAAGCGAACGCCCTCCCGCTTTCTGCTCGCTGTAACCCGTTTCGTTGGCGTTGAAAACCGCTGAAAGAGTAGTGCGTTATAGCATTGCGCAAACGAGCGAACGCAAGTATCGTGTGTTAGCACTGCGTCTTCCACATTGCGCGTGCACAGAGCCCGAAATTATGGTCTTGGATTGGAGCATGGCGATGACGCGTATGCGCAACGTGGAGCACGCAACGCAAACGCGCAGCGTGTGCTTCTATACGTCATACCAAAACTCTCTAACGAGGTGCAATCCCATACCGACTGCACTGGTACATTGGGACAGTGAAGAGTGTTGGCATTCGGAAGTGACACTTCAGGAGTTATGATTGCGTGCAGCTCCGCCGTGCCCGCTGAGCAGGAGAAGCGGGGGACCCTCACTTGAACACTTCCTGAATCCGCCGTGAGAGGGCGAGCGACGAGCTGGAGACGCGAATAGTGACTGCAGCGTATTCAATGGAATTCATATGTTTTGAAGCGCATCGTCTGCACTCCGTGTCACTAGTTGCGTACAGTAAAGGCGAAGGCAACGCCAGGCGAGGGGAGAAAGCGCAAGCACTAGGAAGGCTTGGGAGGAAGAGAGCAACTCATTTTCCTCTCTAACGTACCCCGTGCTCTCCCTTTTTCTCCTTTCCCTCTATTGCCCTCCTCTCCCGCCTCGCCTTCCTAGTGCTCGCCCTTTCCTTCTTCGCCTGGCATTGCCTTCGCCAGCACGCAGACATGTACACATTAATAAAAAAAATAACTTAATACTTATGATGGGCCCAACCACTGATCTCTATGACAATTGCTGGATCGCGTTTGCCCGCTCCGCGAATGCGGTCACTGGCGGCCATCTTTAGGTAGAGTTATATCACCTCTAGCCAATGTAAGCTGCTGCAGCCGCTATCATTCATCCATGGCAGATAGCGTTTTGACAGGTGGGTTGGCAGGCTGCGGTCAAAATAGCGTGGGTGATATTGCGTGCTTGATTAAAATTATTTGACGAAACATGTTTTTGAAACCCGGCGTGAACAGTAGTCCGGTTTTTGAGGACCTGGTAAAAGTTTCACGAAATCGCAGCACCGAGAGAAAAGCAGCACAGCACGTATCGAAAGTCGCATCGAAAGAAGCATCGAAAGCAGACGACGGTACGGAGTCTGCTTTTGATGCGAGCTGCGCTGCTTTCCCCCGGTGCTGCGCTTTCGTAGAACTTTTGCCGGGTCCTCAAAAATGAGGCTACCGTTCACGCCGGGTTTCAAGAATCTGCTTCGTCTAACAACTTCAATCAAGCACGAAATGTCACCCACGGTACAGTGTACTCGATCTACCACTATTTTTATGGCAGCCTGCCGCCATTGCGCTGTCCGCCGTATTACTATGATGGCTAGAGATGATATAACTCTACCTAAAGATGGCCGCCAGTGACCGCATTCCAGTCCATAGGAGGAGCTGGTCAAACGCGATCCAGCAAATAGACATAGAGATCAGTGGGCCCAACTTACGAAAATTAGGTGCAGAATCTTGAGATTCGGCAAAGGCGAACTTTTGTCGATTGTTTCTAGAGGTTTTGAAAAAAAGTCGGCAAAAATACATTGTTACCAGACTTCTCACAAAAAAAAAGGTTTCATGTTTTTTTAAGCTTAAATGCATTATGCAATGCATACGGACACAGTTATTAGTAAATAATGTGATATTCTACAAGATAATTGTATCGCCGTCGTTTGTTTGCATTTACTGGCAATTTTACAGCGGCTTCTTGCAGAAGTGGCGTGACAACGAGGTTAAGTACTAGCGTGCGCACACACGAATCACGCTACGAGAGTTTCGGTTTTGACGCCTTAACAGCGCAAGCCTGCAAGTGTGTGCACATTGTTACCACAACAGCAAAAACACTACATTCTTACTTTCTCTGGTAATCAACGTTTCGTAAGCAAACACGAATGCAACGGTTGCTGAGCCTTCGCCAGAAAGGATAACAATATTATTGAAAATATTCATGCTTTTATATTTGAGTCGCATGACGTCAGCTGAGCACGAAGAGGTGCGTGCGATATACGCAACGTCTTGTTTTTAACCTTTAAAATGCCGGTTTCTGGTGTTAGGATGTTTAGGAAGATGGGAAGAGTTAGGAATGTCAAATGTGCCACGTTGGGAGTGATTGTTCTGTGTTTAGTTTTATACAAATACATGAAAACTACAAAATAACGCTAATCAATAAGTAATAATATTTTGTTTTGACGCAAACTACTTGTGAGCCGAAAATGGCATTCGTTTATTTGCGAGGAGTACTTTAGAGTAATTTTCAGTCAATGTTTCAACTACCGCGTTGCATTACTCGAAAGGCGATATGAAAATGACGTTATCCAAAATGTACCGCATCATTTGTCACTTGCGCAGTGTACCGGGCAAATTACTGGTCGATCTTCTGTTCTTGAGGCTGAAAATATTGACGAGAACCACACTCGCAAAGGCTCACAAACGAATAGTTAGTTACCTTGTTGCCTACTCGACACCTACACGGTAACCGTCGGTTGTACTACACAGTGCGATGGTAACCGCACCACTGCACGGCGTCCATTGAATCCATGGCCCCGGAGCGTTCTCGCGCGTGCGCAGACATTTGCTGAATTTTTGTCAATTTTTAGCCGTATCTTTGCCGAACTTTCCTTAACAGATTCGGCGTGTGCCGAACTTTTCCAAATCTAAAGTTCGAGAGATTCGGTCCACCATTACTAAATACCCTTACTCCTTACTCCCTCAAACTGTAACTAATACGTTATTCTTTCGCCGATTCTCAAAAGGAACGCGTTACATTAGTTCAAAAGTAGTTAATAGCTTTTCTTGTCACTTTGACGATCAAATACACAGTGCTTTTTCTTCATCGATTATTGTTTTCTTTTCTGTAGTAGTCGCACTTAAACACGAGCTGCCTCTCGAAGTCTTCATCAGTTATGTTTCCCCGCTTCCTTGAAAATACATCACCGGCGACGCTGAAGAGTCGTTCTACTGACGCACTCGAAAGAACGGCATTGTTGCGCTTCAGGAACAGCTGGTAAATCTGAGATTCTCCTCTCTCTCTCTTGATCTTTCTGCTTCTAAAGTTCCAAGTTGTTAATGAGTTTTTCCCCATCCCGCGTTCGCCACTTCAGGGTCTACATTCGGTCCGTACACGGTTCTAGAATTTTCAACAAACGAACCTTATTTTGTTTTCTGGGTGAAGAACGATCCCAGCTGTAAAGTTCGACTGACGTGGTTCAGCGATAAACGTTCCTATACAGGCATACAATTTAATTGTTTTTCGGATCGCCCATTTGCCTTTGTCACAATAGACGCATACTCAGGTTAGAATTAAAACGAGGCTGTTTAAACATTGTTTTACACGTTGCTCATGAAAAGTAACAAAATACAGTTGCTCGTTGCCTGGCCTTAAAAGTAACTGAGTACGTTGCTCGTCCTTTTTCCTAAAAAGTAACTAAATACGTTACTTGTTACCAAAGAAAAGTACTCGTTACTAATACCGCGTTACGTACATGCCTGCCTGCACTGCACACAACTAGTGCCACGGAGTAGAAATGGCGTTTCATCGTACTCAATGGAACACAGTTTCGAAACGAACATCTAGATGGCGCTTCAAACGACGGGAGGCGGACTGAAGGGGGCGAGAAAGGGGGAGGGGACTTGCCACCAACGCGCGGGAATTCCACAACTGTGCCCATCTAGTAACGTTGGTCATAGTTCAATGTGACGTCACGGTTTCCCGCAATGTCATGGCGTCATATGAATTCATAGTAATACACGATATCAGGCCACTTCGTCTCTTGCCAATATGGCGTCAGGTGACGTCACAGTATCTCGTGACGTCACATTGTCACACGGTCTCCTAGTATCACGTGACCTAAAAGTGTCACCTGACATCCAGACGATCACGCGACGCCGTGACGTTTGTATAATATATTTTGCTGCAGAATTTAGTAGACAAATTTCTCAGAAACGACGACGCCTTCCAGGAAATAGAAACCGAGGATCTGCTGTGAAACATCATCGATAACGTCAAAAAGGGAAGAAGTTGAAATAGGCTGTCCAATAAGGAGATTTTTAAATTAAGAATGGTATATAAATTACCTTCCTGAAAAAAGTTTGGTGGGAGGAAGGAAGAGGAATTGGGGAAGACAGGTAAGATGTGAGAAACTAACAGCGATATGTTCGCTTTTAACAAGAGCACCAAATTCCCAACGAAACGGTTTTCTTTTATGAATCAAACGCGTATGTAAAAGAAAATTTTTTTGGCTTAAAAAAATTAAAGGAATATGCATTGGTGAATCCTTAGGGAATCCGTTAGCATGACCCTTGGGGAACACCCCACACGTCTCCCCTTTTGGAAACGGTAATGCTAACCCCATCACTTTTGTCTTTTAGCTTTCTGTTTTGCTTCTTTTATAATCTTCTGCCTCTTTTTGGCTTCGTTAGGAAGTCAGTGTTGGCGTTCCCCAAAGGGGGACGCACGTGACATTTCCCAAGGGTCATGCAAACTTATTCCTTGAGAATAAAACAATGGATCTTTCTTTGTAATGTTTTTCCGCCTATTTGGTTCATCGCTAGTGCTTGCTTTCCTTCCAATTTGTAGCACAAACCAAGGCATACGCGCTCCTCAGAATTGCACCTCGTACATAGTACCGGCGTACAGTCGCGTAGCACTGCTGTGTGGTGTACGTTAAATGCCCCAGGCTAGCGGTTGTACTGCGCCGGCTGAATTTCTCATCTACAGCTGCGAGACAAATTGCGCGTTGAGGCAGACTAATTTCAGACTGTATAAACGTACCCACAGCCGCCGCACGCCTGCAAGTGCAGACTCGAACCAGAATCCGCGCGCATTGGCTTCCACCCAGTGACGTCACCAGCCTCTCCGTCTTTGTCCTCCACTACTCTTTTCCCCTCTACGCGACGCGTTTCCCTTTCCGCTGTTTTATCCACAGACGCCTTCAGCGTTTTCCTGTCAAGAGATACTAAGTTGAGGCATTAAAAATAGGAAGGAGCGCTTTATTTAGGTCGGGAGACTTACCTATTTTTAGTCTCGCGTCGTCCTTCATTTTCGAGCTTATATTCCGAGATGACGTGCAAAAATAGCATCATGTTTCAAAATCACTACCCGATCAAAATAAGCTCACGCCGTAAGTATCGCGCTAATCTTTTTCTTTTAATTTTTTTAGTTTCTTTTAGGGAAAGTGGATTTCTACATATATCTGAATAATTCAGGCACTTAGACATATTAGTGAGTAAACTTGTCCGCGCAAAAACAGAGGACAAACACTAAGAAGTGGACGAGGACAAGCTTGTCCTTGTCCACTTATTCGTGTCCGTCTTCTAGGTTTGCGCATACAAATTTACTTAGTACCATGAACCAACTAATTCAACAGCAAACCTCGCTAAACTTAAACATATATATGGGAGTTTAGTCTCTCAAGGAGTGAATGTGAAACATGTGCTTCTATTTACGGTGGACCTGCGGAATTACCAAATTAATCCTAACTCAAAACCCGTCTCGCGACGCAAATATTGCGCTGTTTTGTATTTCCTGAAAAACATTTCACTTTGCGTCGCACTTGTCTCATCAGACATTCAACCAAAGGACAAAGGGTACTTCGAAAGTTTAGTGTGTTTTAAGCAAAAACGTCACAAGGAACGACAAGGCCGGAGACAGAGAGAGAGAGAGAGATCGAGAGGAAGGGACGTTGCTTAGCGTGTCGCATTTATTTTCTCAACCCAGCCTCCCTCCCTCACCGCAAACGTCCACCGAATTGCGTCAACATTGCCGCAGCTGCGATTCCCTCCCGTAGATCGTTTGCACGCGGAAGTGGGTGACTCGGGTTTAGAGGAGATTGAAGAGAAGCGCAACCGTTTTAATCAGCGAGGTCAGCGACCTTTAACGCCAAGCCCTACAGAAGCCTTTTTTTTTTTTTTTTTTGTATTTCTTATACATGGTAGACATAGAGCGCCGATAATGGCGGGCGTTAGAGCCATCTCGGACGACTCGGCCCGCGAGGTCTATCGCCACCCGCCCCGCAAGATGTCGTCAATCGGCCCGGGGGTTAGTCAATAGACTTCGCAAGGCACGCCTCAAATACCTTTTTCAGTATCGAAAATGTTTCATCGGTTGCGTTTACGATTTACTTATTGCTTACGTGTGTGTCTTGCATGTCGTCCGAATGATACATAAACCTTGCTCATAATCAGTTACAATGTTCTTCGGCAACTGTACAGTTAAACCGTGTTTACTACATCCCCCTCCCGCACATGACCAGTCTTGTACGCGTCACTTAACAGATTAATCGATTAGAATTGCAATTACTTCTGGTTAAAATGTATTCAGTTTTGATTACTTGACATAAAGGGTAATCAACCATTACCTTAAAAATAATAATCGTTACTTTTCCAATTACTTCAGATTTTCAAAACGACATATTTTTTAGCGGCTTGAAAAGTGGTCTTTCGCACTCTCTGTTGTTAGATCAAAATCACCGAATTAAAAACTACTTACACATGGTTAGAGGATTCCTTTGTAGGAAACATGTAGAGAAAAAAAGCACCATTAAAAAGGGGGAGGGGGAGAAATGGTTAACGGCTACATGTAATTGTAGTAACTCCAAAGGTAATCATATTACTGTCGTGAATAATTTGTAATACATGCATTCAAGTGATTACAAAATTACTCAAAAAAGTATTCGATTGCAAGTAATTATATTACTTGTGATGTAGTATCTTTCAGGACTAACAAACTTATCTGTACTGTACGTCGCCGCTACAGATAATAATTTTTGTTGTACTAAGAGTGCTTCATTTCGTTAAGTAGATTTTGTTTTTACAAATGTGCTCGATTCTAGTGTCTTATTTCGTGTTTTACACGCTTTTTCGAGCTCATCTTCAGTTATTTCACTACTCCCAATTGCAAATATCTCAATCTACCAGACCAACATCCAAAACAAAAAAACCAAATCAATCAATAATAAATAATTTAAGGTAAGCACTAGTTTAACGATAAAATCAAATAAAGAGAGTAATTAACGGCTCAAGGGTTCAATTTGTGCCACTTTTGAAGCTTTTGAATATTTAACAAACATATGGAGCAAACATAAAACCTTTGCATTACTTATACGAACTCTGTGCAGATAGATAATCAGAACTGAAAGCTTGTTTAATGTTGTAACATCAATTCTGAACGTCAGACTAGTTAAAGAGACGAAATCACCTAAGCAATAAAGCAATAAACTTCAATACCTTAGCACGTCATCCGTGTCTTTAAGCCCACAAAGTAATATACCAGCAACCCCGCAACAGACAATATCTGCAACGCGAAAATTCCCGATGATAGCGACGGCACGAGACAGCCCAGGAAACAAACAAACACACACACACACACACACACACATATATATATATATATATATATATATATATATATATATATATATATATATATATATATATATATATATATATATATATATATACACATCGTGAGGCCAGAACACACAAAAATCAATAAATATAAGCCAAATATATCACTAAAAATCGGTGAAAGACCTATTCTCTCGGGAACTCATTCATCCTGACTCACTTAAGCCTTTTTTCGTTCTGTTTGCCCAACTGGTCTACACCGCCGAACCGCATTCAGAATAAGAGCGAAAGTGACAGAGAAGTAAACAATCCCGGCAATTCCCACTTGCCAAAAAAATACCCCCCCAAATAATAAACCTCGAGCACGTGTATATATAGCAGCGAACAATGAAGACAAACACTGGCGTATAAATATGGCGGCATCAAAGTAAGTGTCCCTCCTCCAGTGCTCATCATCGAATCAGCGAGCTCACCCACTCAACGCCTGTTCCATATATATTGTTAACGGAGTTCGCGAGGGGGATCGGATGGAGGGATAAATAACCGGGATAAGGTATTCCGGTCACCGATCGTCACGTCCCCCGCTGGGACGCAGCGCCCTATCTTTCTTTCCTTTACTTTCGAAATGACACCTGCTAGCACTGCCACCACTTTTTTTAAACTTTCACTACAACTAAAATAATGCACGACTAGGTCGTTTAAATTTATTCACACCAGCGTTAATCTACTATACATATTCACCATTAAAATTGCTCCACTGAAACGCAGCACTCCTATTTTTGCCGTCTGCTATGGAAACGACGTCTGCTATCTCTGTCTTCTACTCTCTAATTCGTGGAGAAACCTTTAAATATTAAGCGACTAAGTCGTTTACCGTAATTCACACCAGTGTTGATCTACTAAACCTTTTATATTTATGAGTTTTCACACCTAAAACTGCTCGTTGGACGAAGCACTCTATTGTTTGTCGTCTGCTATAGAAAAATCCCCTGCTTAGTCCTTAACGTTTATAGCCCGTCACTACAACCTAAATAATACGCAGCTAAGTTACTGCTATTCAAACCAGTGTCGATCTACTAAGCTTTTTACAGTTAAGGTTTTTACTTTTAAAGCTGCTTCATTGGGATGCTATCACAGCGGAGCTGCTAAGCGCTAGGAACCCCAGGATCGTGTCCGGTACTAAACAAATGTCGACAAACACTCTGGTTGCCGCCGCCGCTTATAGATGGCGGTATATGTTCAGAGTGTTGTGTTTGCCGGTTGTCTGGTTGCCGCCGTCGCTCATAGATGGCATCTTTTCCAGCCTTACCACTCGGGCTTGCCGGCTTGCGGCCGGCCATTACGTCATTCCCACCATAGTACAGCTTCGCTGGTCTTCCTTCTTCACCAAAGTGGAAAGGCTGAAAAGTTTTTCGTCGTCCTATATAGAACCTTCGTCTGCTAAGTCCACTCCCGACTTTTCTAATTCGTCAAAACAGCCTAAATAATACGCAACTAAGCCACTTACCACTAATGATACCAGTGTAGATCTACTAAACCTTTTATATTTACTCTTTTTCACCCTTAAAATGCCCCTATTGTGAAGCAACACTCTGTTTTTTGTTGTTGTTTTTTTGTCATTTTAAATGAACGATTTTTTCTGATAGATCCACTCTCGAATTTTCTAATGCGTCAGAAGGGCGTATAATATGCCCAGCTTGGTATTCACACCAATCTACAAAACTTTTCATTTTTACCAGTTTATTTCCTTAAAATTATGGATGCCAAGAACCTTGCAAAGCTCAAGTTTGAAAGGTTCGAAAGTTTCAAGCATCTTTAAAGCTCGAATTGGAAAATTGTTAAACATCTAAACCCCACTAAGGATCGTATAAAACAAAAACCATGGTTTTTTCAAAGTTAAAGTTCAATGATTTAACAAGTTTTTGATAAATCTAGCCCCAAAAATTTGAACACTACATTTTTTTTTTTTTAGATTCAATCAAGCTTGAAATATTCCAGGATATCGAGCTTTTTCGTAGAACAACTTCAAAAAGTTCGAAGTCGTCGACTTTTTCAGACGGAGATCGAAATACAAAGTTTGGAATTAAGTTATCACGAATTCATTTGAAGAGACTCGCGAAACATGCTACAAATATCACTGAAAACGTCGCACCTTACTTTTATGCCCTAAACACTTCTTCCTTTCCGGTACTGTGGTATTTACGGAACTACCTGTACGACTCGTTATTTGTCGAAACTCACTAAAGCAACCGTTGAACTGCTTGAACGGTTAATCAGAAAACTTTGAGGAGGTCCGGTGAACATACTTCATATCTCTTTGGAAATTAGCGTCAATCGGCAAAAACATCGCTTTAAGGCGGAACTCGAGTGAGACGATAAAACGTGCAAGGCAAGGCGTGCACAAGCCTCACACAGAAGCATCCACGATTCCCAAAAGATTTTAGTTGCTGTGGGGGCTTATTTTCAGTATAGGGTGACCCGTAGGTTGGTGAAAACAACCATCACATGTACTGTGCCCGACGCAGTTTGAGGATGAGGAGAAGCCAACTAGAATAAGTTAGGGTGCGCGCGACCCCCAAAATATAGATGATCAGGTCACGACTGGTCGTCATCTGGCTCATCACATTGCCAGCGTCAGGAACATTTCTTCATCAGCGAATCAAGATACTGGCCGCTATAAAATGCAACCGGCTCCTAATGATTATAAACTAAGCGCCGATCCAGTGTTCGCTGTCGCACGTCGGAGTGGCGCTCCGCGCGCACCTTTCCCTGACCAGTTGCTTACTCGAAGAAATCGGGAGACTTAACGTTCAGAAACAACTAAAGCTATGAAAGACGCCCCAGCGAAGCGGCTCACTTGAATTTCAAGCCTGCACATAAAGTATGCTTTGGCCCGCCGGTTACCTGGGTGCGCGGTGTTTGAAAGGAGGTTAGGTGAAGACACTCCTACGCTCCCCAGTGAGGGCGCGACCAGATTGTGTTCGCCTCTACTTTCTCTCCCGCGAGCTCTTCTCCCCAGGCAGCCACTGGAGCAGGCGACGTCCGCGTCGCTTGCATGGGAGAACATACTACGATGCTTTAAAATATCGCTCCCGTTATGAAAAGGACGCAATCGCACACTGCTGTCGTACAACGTTCAGAGTTTAAACAAGCTTATAGCTCGTCGGATTTGGGTTTGTGGTTAACATTTCATAAATGCTTGTCAAAAAGTGTACGCCTTCCACCATGGCACCGCCCAAAGACCCTGTGTTGCGCAAGGCCGCTCCCCGAAGTACTTTGGATAGATCTTTGCGCATGTGACCGCTTTTTCGCCAATTAGAAATTGGTGTCAACTGAAGGACGTTTTGCGGTAAAACCGTAAAGCGCCAGTTTTGACTTTGAGCGCCTCGAAATGGGAAAGATATGTTTTGTACCGAATTGTAGCTCTCGGTACCCTTAGTGTTAGGAGCGAGTCTCCTTAGTTAAAGCACCAGTGGACCCCAATCAGCTCGCATTATGAGATTGTGAAATTCCCCGCTCCGACCACAAGCTTCAGACCGGCAGTTGTGCTTGCGACAAAAATAATATTCAACTCACACTTGATTTCCAATACTTATTGCTTGGAGCAGGGAGAAAAAGTACTGCTGAAGGCAACGAAATAGTCAGTGCCTTCGGCAGAAGCGGTTCCATCGATTTTTTTTAACTGTCCAAAGTACTTGTCCTCGGCGTCGTCAAAGCCCCGAAGGAGAGCGCCGAAGAAGCGACCACTCATTTTCTGTGAATCCTCTGCAAAGCGACGCTGCTAGCAAATTGAGTCTAGCGTGGCAGCGGCAGTCGACACCACCAAAGCAGCGGAACCTCCGGCGACCTGTCCCGGCAATGAATCAGGCCGCGCGGAGGAAGGTGTGGGGAAAAATGAGAAAGCAGAATCACCAGTGACCCAAGCCGCTCGCGGGCAGAGTGTTCACGGCAGCACTCGATGATCATAAAATTACAGCCATGTCGGGCATCACCACAGACAAACAACAAACAACCGGATTATATTAGCGTCTTAATAGTTTCAATCCGACTAAATGCGCAAACCTGTGAAAGAAAGAAGAACCCAGGTGCTAAAATATGCACTTCTGCCGCAGATTTGAAGCACCTGGAACGCTTTTAATGTGAGACACTTTAAATACGCAAGTTTTCACGAGCAAAAGCACGAAAGAATGTATTTTTTACCGATTTGTAGGAGGGGGACACCGTGCAAAGAGAAAAGGGTATTGTTTAAAGACGAGATGTCTTATCGCACTCAACATTTTCTGTTTATCGAGATACGAACTAAAGCCTGACATAACTCACACACAGTTACTAGTAACCTCGGCACCTTAGATGGTTTTAAAAGCATTTAAAAACCGCTAACGCGCGAATGAGTCCTTCGGTCACGGGAGCGGATACGGCACCTTAGGACTTCTACAGCAACAACAAAAGTACGTCCAATACAGCCAAGCTACTTTAAATCATTGTTTTACAGAGTTTGAGACAATAGATTTGCATGGAATGACAGACGTGAAAGTGGATTGACTTTGTCTTTGAAAATGGTTCAATTTAGTTCGACAGCACGTTCAGAGAAATCGCAGACAAAAAGTGAAGCAAAAATCGCTTGCTCGCTGTTTATGGTATTGAAGTTCCCTTCGCCATAACCAAGACAAACACTTAAGTCAAGAGTGATATAAAAGCGGTAAAGTTGAAACAAAGCAAACATTGACCGCTAATACCAGGAATATATGTTCAAAAAAACTGAATCACGCTCAGTCGGAAGAATAGTGCCCAACACATTCTCAGAAGATATTGTAGTGCGAGTTGGTTTGTTAAAAAGCTGTGATAAACGCAGAACAGACGAAAAAAACTAAACACAGAGAAGAATTCAAAGACATAACAGGACCAACCAATCCAATCAATACTGGAGAGGTTCAAATCAGCCAGAAGAAATAAAGAGAGTCTACCTAGTGTTATTTTTTGTTCTTTCGATAAATTATAGAAGCTGACATGCTTTTAAGTTAAAATTTTTTCCCCTCGCACACTTTTTTTTTTGTTTTTTTTGTTTTTTTTTTTTTTTTTTATTGATTGATGATCATTCTATATTTCTTTCTTGGCTCGTAACTTGGTGAGTCGTCGGAATGGGAGGCTTGTAAACCTACTTTCTGTTCGATTGCATTTTTTTTTTTTGTACTTGTTTTTCGCTTTTGTGGACGAAACCGTTCGAGTTCCTTTCCAAATCGCATTACGATTGACTCTGAATTCCTCCACTCACGGCTTCGATTCCATTCGGGGCGCAAATAACAAGCAGATAGACGGTAGTGACATTGACGAAATTATGTTCAAGTGTAAACAGCACTCCGAGTTCATCACTCAAAACGTCGCTGAAATTTCGCTCATATTTATTTTTTATGTGTCTGCTTTCTTTTTTCTTTTCTTCTCCTGTCGATTTGTTCCGGGGTGTCTTCATTAGCTGCTGACATCAGCGCATAGAATTTCAGCATTTTTCACTGTTTGTTGGGAGCGGAGATTTCGAAATAAAATCTAAGAAACATGACGCAACGGTCAACGAGTGTAGTGCGAAAGTTAGAAACGAATATAAATTAGAAGTCACGTCCATTTTACGCGACGACTCGCGCAAGGTTGACTCACGTCAAACAAACTCGAGCTCTTACGAAATGAAGAAAGGTTCAAATTATTTCCTTCTTGCTTGATCCAACGTGATATCTTACATGATTTATTTTTATTAAGTTATTACACGTGTTCACTGCAGAAGCATGCAGCTTAGTACCAAGATATTATTCTAGTCCTGATGACGAAATGTCCCTTCGTGCAATATTTCTGAAGGCACGGTGATTTTGTTTTAAATATAATCCTAGGCTATTCAGAACATAAAACAATACTCACCGTGAAACGTCAGCCTTCTGTGTTGAATTCAACAACAGTGGTTATTTCTGCTCCAGGATACATCGCACTATATATCCTGCTGGTGTCCAAGTGAACACCTGAGTTGTCAGTCAAGGGAAGTTAAACTTCTTTACATTTTTTTTACTTGTGATAGTTTGAATGCAAGATTACCGTATCTTGTATATTTAATTACCAGACTGTACTCAGCCCGGATCCCATTGAATATTCTTTCATTCTTACATGGGGAAAACTTTTGAAACGGTCAGTAAATCATAAATGTAAACCTGAAGCAATATAAAAAATAGAATTAAAAGTTATATTTATCGAGCCAAAAACGTGGAAATGCATTGTGAACTTCTAGGTTATAATACGTGGATTCTCCAGTTATTACAGGTTTTTGGGCAGATGTTCTAAAGCCCATATTTTGTGCGCTTCGCGCCAAGTAATCTTACGGTTCCTCCCATTACCTCTAGGTTGAACAATATAGAAAACGTTACTAACCTATATTCTTCATACAAAAATACGGTTCCTTAGAACGTAGATGAGGCATTTAGACTATAACATATAAATAGCATTTTCCTTGCACGATTTCTGCACTTTAATGTGGTTTGGAATGTACCTGCTTCCAGAGATTGCTATATTAGGGGTAATTTATGATTGGTCATAAATCTGGCATATATATGGGTGTAAAGATATTTGGGTGTAAATTTGCCATGGGAAAATATTCCGCGGCAGCTAAAAGAATGACGCTTCTTAGCTTCACTACAGCCAACTGTTGTGAGGTTCCGCTTGCTAAATGAGGCGGCCCAATGTCGAATTGCTTTTTACGCTTTAAATAAAAACAAAAAACTTCTTAAGCTATTTTCATTTGGCAATCTTGGAGTAATATTCCGAAGTCTAGGTATCTGCCTTGTATTTAAAAAAAAATATAATAAAAACTATTGGCTCTGATATAATTTTTTGTAAACGCTTATTAACAAGATTACTATTGGTAACCTTGACCGACTTAGCAACAAACATAACAATATGACGAAATGATGACTTTAAGGCAACATGTATTTGCTGCTGCAACACTCGTTGACGCTGGAAAGACTTGAACGCGAATGTTTGACAGAAATCCGGATGGTTGGGGCAACATTACTCAAAGAAGCACGTCTGACCCAAAGTTTCGAAGACTATATCCGGCATTATCTTCGGGTGTGTTTATGGCTATGACTGTCGAGAAGCAGGATTTGTTTTGTTTTGTTTTTCTTCTGCGTGCTCGCTTACTTTCGTTATAAATAAAGTCGCAACTCCGACAAAGAGCTGATATGACACACAAATAACGGTACCTACAAAACCACAGCGCTTCATGACAACGCAGTGACATAACACAGCAATAACGCGGCAAGTGAGTAAAGAGAATAATTGTCACGTCTTGACTTCGCGTTGTCTAACACCGTAGCTTAAGAAATAGCAAAGCACTTATTCAGATTTCACGGCTGAAGCGTTTCTAATTGCGCACAAAAAAAGACAACATAAGGTCTGGTTCCGTTTTCAATTTTTATATTTGTTTTATTTCATGGTGAGTTTTGAAAACACACCGTTCTCACATATATCTTACCCTTGTTCTTTATCTCCCTATATTTATACCATCAAATTTCTTTCTTTTTAGTTTCAAACGTAATTTCAAACACGTTTTTCTTTCGCTTTTTAAAGCGCGTCTGCCTTTGTTTCTTGAAGTAAAAAAAACACGTCTTTTATGCTAGAAAAAGATGAGGCGAGGGTAAGAGGAGAGTTAGACAAGTTAACAACAAAAATATAAAAAGGCAAAAAGCCGCTATAATTTTGTCGCCTTCATTCCAGCGAAGAATACGTCTTTTGAAAGCCGGCCATGCATGTGATAAAATGGTGAGATAGAACAGAAAAGAAATATGCGTATAAAAAGGCAAGGAGCTAGGAACGCGATGACATATCTGGTTTTAAATGTGGGAATCTGGCGGAACGCCTTTTTGTACGGACGCAGTCGTCTGGAATCTCGACCGTTAACACACACCAATGAAAAAATAACAGGTGACGGGAAGTGCGCTTGAAAGGACCTCAAAATCCGCCAAAATTGAGACAGCTATGGAAATCTTGTAAGCGGTATAACGAAATGAGCTATTTATTAGCGTCATGTACGTAGCAACGCTCAGCTACTGTTTTTTTTTTTGTGTGTGTGTGTGTGTGTTTGTGTGTGCACGGCTCTGCGGGAACGCAACACCCGTGTCAGGTTGTGCCTACCCAGGTATACCATGCCATAAAAACGCCAAACCTGGCACAAGCATGGTAATCCTAGAGGTCTAGCTTAAAGTTTACACGATTTTGCTCCATAAAGAAAGTGACAGAGTACATTTCTTTGGCGTTTTTACGGCTCTCTTTTGGCGCGCCACATAATTGCCAAAGTATCAGACTTGTGCTAAAGGTGCCACGCATATGAACCGAAGAACTAGCAGTCAAGCTAAATCTTTCACTTGCTCCTCGCTTTACGTCCAAAGTAGCCACATGAAAACCAAACAACCGGAAGTGAAGTCTTCGACTCTGGAACTTGTTCGGAGATTTAGGCCCAACGATGCCAGGTCAAAGTCATACGACCATCCGTGAAGCCTAACTTAGGCACTTATTTGGCAAATTAAAGCCAAGCTATCCAGACTTAAAAAAAAATTCTGGCCTAAAGAATTGTGTTACCTGGGTAACAAGCGGCGGTCTATAGACATTTACGAACAACCAGATTTTAAAAGAAACTCCTACCGCCATGGACAAAAAACTCTGTTTTTCTGCAAGTCTGGCAACCGTGGGTACGCTTTAGCAAGCCTTGATTATCAGACAATCCACATACGCCAAAAGCAACATGGCGGTGCCCACAGGTCCTACTTACAAACGCCTGTATTCCTGCCAGCGTCGAGGGAGTCATTGGATTCGAGTTGATGCCGAGCGCTGACTCAGCACTCGTGTCAAATACATTTGAACCCGAGCGCCTCTAAATCCAATCAAGCGGCGCCTCCATGTCTTGAATGCCAGTGGTTTCTCCCGAAACCTTTTTGAGACACTTGGTGTAACAAGAGCGCCATCACACCGAGGTTTCATATATAACGTAAAGCTTTTTCTTTGGCAGTGCTACCGTTGGCTTTTTGATGAAGCAACCTCTAAGCGTGCCTTTTGTTATTAGGGTTGATTGATAAATTGTCGCAGCGAGGCACAAACCATACCGCGCAACATGTCCTTGCGACGTTCGGCGGCTCATTTTCGTATTTTGTAGTTTATTGGTAAACACAAAACATGCGATGTTATGCCGGCTTTAATTGTGCCGCTTCTGTGCGCCGTATTTTCTTTTTTTTTATGTATGAATAATATCACGGAATTGTTCAAACTGAGAACAATTGTAGAACTCAAATTCTGGCAAATCTGGGTTAACATTTTCGAACTCTCATGCTTCGCAACAAGCTAGATGCTAATACGGTACTCCGACTTATGTAAGGTCCTCGTCATAGTGATGTTTAATGGCCACGTCAATGTTGTATTCATCATCGTAAACATTTTTTTTTGTGATGAAACGAAAGCAATATGACTGTTATTCCCGAACGTTTTATAACAAAAGGTGAAAAAGAAGAAAAAAAAAAAAGTCGCGAAATCTAAACCGGCTCGGGTTGAGAAGGACTTTTCGCAAAATTGGATCCGGCTTAATTTCGACTCAGAAAATGTCGAGTCATTCGTTTTTGTTTCTTAGACAAAAGTAAAATGGAAAAAGAGACAGGACAGAAGAAAATGAAGAATCTAATATGACGTAGACCTATAAGCCTTTCTTAGCCCTAGGGAGTATATTTATGTTACTGGCTTTGCGTTTTAGTTTTTTTACTCGGGTATTTTAAAAAGCTCTTAATTTTCTTTCCGCCATTTTGTAAAGGAAGCTTGTACTAGACGCGGAACACAACGTCAGCACACTGCAGAACGTTTGTTTTTTTTTTCAATAAAAAAGAAAAGCAAAAACCTAGCGTGTCTATTAAAACAGAGAATAATAAAATGAGTCTGACAACATTGGAACTTCCACAGGGATAAAATCTTCCGAGAACTGGCACTAAAAAAAAAAGTGAGAGTGAATGGAGAAAAAAAAACACTGCTAAGCAATAAAAGTGGAGATTCGAAAAGAAACGGAACCGGAACGAAACCGGAAGTAACGAGACTCGAACAAAAAGAAAATAATATTGAGAAATGGGGAGGCGGAATTCAAGACTGAGTCAAACCGGAAGTCAGCAGAACACAGAAATGAGAAGCAGCCGTTGAAACAAAAGCTTCGCTGAAAAAGAAGAGACAGCTCTAACAGAACTGAAATAACTGAGCCAACGACACACAGAAAACAAGGAACGGAAGAAAACGAAAACTATGGAGAGTAAATTAAAACAATGCAGTAAGAAAAAAGAAGTACTTCGCAGACTCTATATACTCGGACCGGACGGAATGTATTCGTCGTTGCAATCCCAGCTACTCAGAATCAACGAAGGGACTTATTGCTGGAGACTGCAAGTAGCTTCCGATACCGTTATGTGCCTGGCTCGTAATGAGAAAAAGCGCATCTCTTTTTTTCCAACGGCAGTATTCCATTTGTTTCTATTATCGTTTTATTGTATTGTCTCCATTGCATCGTTTTTATCACTCTGCTTTTCTTTCCATGTTGGTGCATCACTCTCGGGAATGCTAAGAAAACGAATCGTCGCAATACTCGCAAAAGCGTATTGAAATACAAATACTTCTACAGACGCAATCACACTTTAGAGAAAATTTCCGTGGAGCTGCAGATTTTGAACGGATTTTCTGTGGAAGAAGATAGTCACAAAGAAATATAGTGCAACACATTTTAGAGTCGGTACTCAATCTTATCGGGTGAGTGTGCATGATGACAAACTTGCTAGCTTGATTTGCTTCTAATTATTTTACTTTCTTTTTTCGCGCAATTTTGATTATTGCTAATTGTTGACATACCGAAAACTTTCTATCGCTTGACGTATAGGCGTATGCTTTAAACGTAGATGTTTTTTCTTGGTTTCATAATCTAATGATAATTGTGCGTGCATTACGATGGAGATATTCGAAGCTTTGTACGTTTACCAATGTAAATGTTAATAATACATTCTCCCTCCCAACTTCTTAAACTGAAGAAGATACATTGAAAACACCAGAAAAAAACAATATTTTTTTTTTCGGGTGTGTGTATGTTTTTTTATGCATCTTCTTCAGTTTAAGAAGTTGGGAGGCGGATAGTACGTATCAAAGGGGAAATCAGTAAATTTTCGTTGCTAGTTGAAAGAACAGTGTTGTCTGTCATTGCCCCTACGTGTTTTCATTTTTTCTTTGATTCGCGTATTTTCACCAACCCGCCCTTTGTTTTTTAACAATTGTTATAAAGTATCTAGCCTCGTATAAAACAAACCCTTCAAAAGAATGAAGGCACACATTTAAAGAATAGCACCAGACTTTATTCTACTGATGCATACTAACATCATTTTTAACAAATTTTTCTTTTCGAACCCAGGAAACCGGTTTCAAAAAACGCTTAATCCGTGACCGAAATATAGAAACCGGAACCGCAAAAAACCGAAACGAAATCGTCTTCATAAATTCAGCGGAAACCATAACCGAACCGTTATTTTCGTTTTGGGTCCCTGGTTCCAACCGCTCTGTAGGGGGTCACGATGTTTATAGATCCGTCTTTCCAGCACAAAGCGTGAAAAGGTAGCGAAAAGCATCCAGCGTCTACAGGCTTTGCTCGCACCTCTAAGGTCCCGATGCTCCATATCTTCCTCGTCCTATTGCAACGCGTGGATGCGCACGTGAAACCAATTTGTGCAAGACGCTTGGCAGGGGCCGTCGGCCATTAAAAATGCACGCGATCTCCATAGTTTCCAGTTGGTCCGTCTCCTGGATCCAGCAAAGGCGCCGTCATCGGCGGTGTCAGGTAGACCCTTCTTGCCGTTCAGCTGGCTCGGACGTGCCAACAATAACGTCACAAAGCCTTTTGCAGGTAAAATATGGGAGATCAATTCGCCGCACGCACTGCGGCAATTGTAAGTTCGTTTCAGAAACAGACGTTTACGGCAAATTGCTAGGCAAGTGTGTTGCATACATGATGCGTTTTAGAGCCAGAAACGTTTAGCGCTACTCTGAGTTTCCAGACACCAGACGCCTACATTCGCGTCGCTTTTCATAAGATAGTTTTTCGCGCACCGTGTGTACACTCGATAGTTGTTCCTGGAATGAAGCGTCACCGCCGTAAGGCACGCGCGATAACCGTTAGGCCACGAGCGCGCTGCCTATTTAGTCAGCTGCGCTCGCGGCAAGATGACCTGCCGGTTAGCCAATCAGCGTCCAGCACCAAACTCCTACTTTCTCGCCCGTCAAGCAATCAGTATCGAACCTCAAGGTCACGTTTTCTTCTGGGCTTCGCGAAATGCCGAACGCATAGTCCAAGAATGTTTCACGTTCAAAACCGCGTACGTTACGCCCTGCCTTTATTCAGTACGTTGACCGAATTCAAGACACAAATGGCTCAGGAAGCCCCCTCTTAAACCGTTTCTTTTTTTTAAGTCGTCCAGCGTTTTAAGACGCAGCTTTCCCATAGAATGAAGGATGGGGGAGGGGGGAGATAAATTGCTGCTCTCAAACAATGAGACTACTAAGCCCATCAAACCACATGTAAAAATGCACGACGAACTGAAATGTGGGGTTCACTGATAACTCCTTGTTGTTGCCTCCTATGCACTGACTTCATTTAGAGATTTCAAACTCCGTTGCCTCCAATGGGGTGAACTAGCGGAAACGGGGTTGTGTTTTCTTCGCAGGACGAGCACAACAAATACATGCAACGGCATTTCTGCGCTCTCATCTTGCTATCGTACACTTAATGCCATATATGTGCAGGTTTCTGAAAAATAAAACTAACAACCGTTACTTATTACTCGCTCAATATTGAACAAAGCACGTTATTCGTTACCGATATTCGAAAGGAACACGTTCCTTGAGCTTAAAAAAAACGTGATACTTTTTTGTTACTCTGAACGTGTCTTTTCTTTCTGTAGCTTTAGCCCCCTTACAGTGCTTAGACATCATCAAACCGCTACTTGTAACGCCTTAATTACAAATTTGCTTTACGGTAAACTTTTTTTTAAGCTTCTACTTTCTTTTTTTATAACATACCTGTCGGTATGAAACACGTGAGTAAGCCCTGACATTCTTAATCTCTACTAACAATGCCCCTCGCCGCCATTTTGACCGCGCTATCACAAAGGGAAGTGCCTATCCAGTAGCGCCCGGTTTTTTTATTCAACTCAGCCGATCAAGGACGCGAGCAGTTTATCGACTCGAATGGTAGTCTAATTGCTATGACAGAAAGACTTCACCATTCGTTTCCTTGTTCAACTTCCTTATCTAATGAACTACAATAGTCACGTTTCTTTTCATCGGTCAAACTGACCAATAGCGATAAATAAGTGGCGTTGATTGTGCATTTCTCCACACGTCGATGCCTTTTTAGAGTCATCGGAAGGTGAAGAAATACTGGGCGTGGCTTCTCGTGTTCGCGGTTTTTGCTTCGTGATGCGTACTTTTTTAAGCCTTCTTATCCGTCCATGCAGCAACCACGTCAGCTGTGGAGCGGCGACGATATGCTCGGGTACCTGTACATAGTGCGTTTTTTTATACTGTCAGTGATAACAGTGTCTTGCTAATCAGTATGCACGAACCAACGGTATTAGATTAGCTCAGTTACGGAACTGCTCATAGACGCTGCATGCACGAGCAGTAACCCCCCCCCCCCCCCCCTCCCCCCTCAATAACCACGACACGCCACCCGTCGTTTGATGCGCCGGACGGGTGGTATGATGACTGCAGTGTGTTCTATGGAATACGTGCGTTTCGAAGCAGCAGCCGTCTAGATGGCGTTCCACCGTATTCTATACGGTGGAACGCCATCTAGACGGCTGCTGCTCAGTTCGTAAACGAAAAACTAGATGGCGCTTCGAACGACCGCAGGTGGACTGAAGTGAGTGAGGGGGGGGGGGGGGGGGGGTACTCTCTTTTGTGGGAGTTCCACAACTGAGGCAATCTAGCAACGGTGGCACAAACTCCACTCTCTGGTGTCACGCCACAGCAGTGGTGCTGCTGTCGGTATTGCGCACGCGCAGACGCTTCACCTCACACAAATCTGGTTTCTGCGCACGTGCAATGCACATACCTGCTGTGGGCAAAGGTGGGCTTGTTTGTATACTGTTATACAGTACACAAGTTGTATACTGGGCTTGTTTGTATAACAGTCTGTTGGCGTATACACCTGCTGCATTGTTACGGGCTGCTCCCATAGATACCAAAGACGTTATTACGCATTTCTGCTTCACTAATCTATTTCTTTTCCCGGCAGACACGCTTCTCTGTGGAAAGTGCGCCCGTTTACAAGGCGGTTCGTTTATACGGCTGAAATAAACCCGGGTGTGTATTCTTCAAAAAGGGCATTTATTTTTATTTTTCTCTTTTTCTCGCTAATACAACAATGCAAGCAGGATGCAAGCCCCAAGCATAGTCCAAGGTAGCGCAGGCGCACCAGCGCTCGAGGCATGGCTCCGTTTGCGCCACCGGAGAGACCACACCCAACCGGAACTCTAACGTCCGGCACCTCGGCCGCAGCTTTGGCGAGAAAAAAAAATTTGTTCATAGATTCTAAGAAAAACAAAAGTATGTAAATTTACTCTCAAAACGATAAATATTTTTTTTTTGTGCCATGTGCGCAGAGATAAGAGCATGACGCTTCACTTGCGCGTTGTCCCTGCGCAGACCACAAGTTTCAAATCTAGTCACACTTTGAGGCGTCGCCATTCGCCGAGAAATTTTCGTTGTGCGCCGCGATTGGTGGTCTTCGTGCCTTGCAAGCAAGTGAACTTGCAGGGTCATTTATGTTTCGTCTTTTAGAGTGTAGGAATGCCGCGATCCTGCTGAGGATAGAAATTAGACCACGATCGACTCCCTAAACATTTTGTGATTAGATGTAGAACTACATAGAAATAGGATCCTTTCTTTTTTTTTGTGTGTGTGGGGGGGGGGGGGAGGGGGGGGGGATCAAGACATTTCTCGATATTTAAACCTACAACATGTTTTATAAAAATTGGGTTAAACCAGTTAATTTTGGTTTTGTTCCACAAATTTGGGCACTGAATTTTCCCATTCTTCAAATTACTCTGCTCTGAAAGCATTTTCTAGAAAACAATCTATCTACGGATATGTGGCTTCCATGGACTTCAGCAACATAGATAGTGCCCCCAAATGTAGCTTTGATTCCTATTGTGAAGTACCCTTTGACCTTCTTTCCTTTTGTGTAAGCCAGCGCAAAACAAAAAACACAAGGTAAGAAAGAAGGAATCGAAACTACTCCCAGAACATTGTTTTAACAGGAACATCTACGGAAATTTTGGTCTTGTCGTACTGCAGTGAAGTTATTGTTCATTACAAATGTACCTAAGCTGCGACGTTGAGACAGGACAGACCAAGGGCAGAGACAGAGATGCTGCGCATGAAGATGATTATGCAAGTCACAAACATTTACTGAAATCCTAGAACCCCGCGGGGGTTCTTATACCATGTATCATGTTCCGTACTTTATGACTTACTTGTAAAAAACAAATCGATGTATTTAAACCGATCAACGACCTTTACAGTAAATTATACTTTTATCTTACTGAGTATAACATTAACAGAAATGTTCAAATAATTCTTTAAAGACATGATTTTTCCCCGATTACCAGCTTGGAACAAATCGTCCGATTTTCAACCTCCGATATTTGAAGAATGCTCGAAAACGAAGGGCCTTACACTTAAGCAGCAATGATCAGTGCCTCTTGTGTGTCTGTTGTACCTATAAGACATGTCTTCACGAGAATTGTGAGCCTGCATAGACTTGTACTATTTTCGCTGTTTACAAACACAAGCCGTCTCTTTGGTCACAAGAGACTTCCGGTCACTGCCTGTCGACAGGCCTTCCGAGCTTATGGAAGTAAAAATTCTGGGGATGATGATGCCCTACAGAAATTACGAAGTTGTTGATTTAGCGAGGTTCCTATGTTGCGCAATTCAGCATATAAGGGTTGATCGGTCGTTAACCTGAGTATATAAAAATCTCCAATAAATCTTTCGCTAATCAGTCCTTTAGCCAACCACCCGAAGAACTGCTCATAAATTATTTATACATTTATTTACTCACTCCAAATACCCTCAAGGTAAGTACAATAAAAGCGGGCGATAGAGCTATAAAATATTAACTGTAATTTTTCAAATATTCGTCATGACATGTTTAAGACAAACAAAATCAGTCATGTTAACAATCGAGGCGGGAATGGGTTCCCGTATATCGCTGTCTGCAACATAAAATATTATTGAATTAACGAAGTTCTAAATTTTGGAATACCAACCTTATGGCTATGATGAATGCGCGCAGAGATGTACAAATGTGAAGTAATTACTTTATAACAAAGGGAAACATGTTGATGAAATGTTTTACGAAGTAGACACAAACGAGATATTTTTCGGCGGTGGATTAGTAACGGCAGACCTAGAGGGTTTTTTTCATGGTAGAAACGCGGGCAACGCGATGATAGTCTGTAATTATGAAACGAGCTGAGAGGCTTATATTGAATTGAATAGGAGCAATTAGTGATGAATGAACGGGTTATGAATGTTGCAAGAAGCGGTGCTAAGGTGGAGACTGTTTGTCCCTTCAATTGACCGGAAATTCACGGGGAAGTAAATTATCAACAGTGCTTTTTTCCGACGCGTTTAACAAAAAGGCTGAACCGCAAACGTATCGTCCCTGTTTAGGAATGCATGAGAAAGCTTGCCTTCACAAAGCCATCGCTAGGATGTAAGTTACTGTGAGTGACTCTCTCATTTGCATTTAGATTCCCCTCTCGTTTTCCGGCCCACAGTTTGTTAAATTCTCACGTTTTCTTGGTGATCACTAGTCGCAGTTACTCCGTTTTGTTGCTGGCAACGGAGGTGGTCAGTTTCATCAAAGTTGGCTCTCCCGTGGAATCAATCATTTCACAACTCCGAAGGATATACGTCGCATCTTGCACTGTGAGATTATTCCTGCTTTATTATTTCTTTTTTCTGCAGTGCCCATGTAAAAAATGACCGCATATCCACGTGGTGAATGATGTTGATTGGGGCGAAGCTCTGGTGGTGCTTGTCTGCGTAGACGGTGAGCCGCTGCATGCCGAGCCTTTCGTTCATTTTCATCCATGTCAGAAAGAGAATGTGTGGTATGGAACGTGGTTGTATACGCATTTGAGCATTTGAACGCAGCGCCCTCTGGTCTATAAACGTTGAGCCATTGCATGCAAAGTTTAACGCGATTATATGCGCATTTGACCGCAGCGCCCTCTTCTGTATAGACGTTGAGCGGCTACATGCAACGTTTCATCCATGACATCCCCAGCTCTTGAGTTACTACCACATTTCAGAGCACCTTACTCGCCCCGCAGTCGTGGCGTAGTGGTTGAAGCGATGGACTAGAAATCCATTGGGGTCTCCCCGCACAGGTTCGAATCCTGTGAACTGCGCAAACATTCTTTTTCTTTTTTTTAAAAAGACATATGGGAAGGCAATCGATGTGAGCAGAAACGTCGGACAAGGCTAGACCCTAAGGAGCTTCGCCCCTAAAACTGCTTTCTGTGACAAAACATAAATGTAAGTATGTACAAAACGTTTCGTGTTACTAGCACTATCAAAGCTGTTTAGTTTTTTTTTTTTTTTGTAATCAGGTGTGACGACTGTAATTTCCTAAAAACTCGGGAGGTAGGAGCATGCTATAAGCAATCTAGAGTGTCTAGAGTTTCGCGCAGCACTTAGAAAATCATTCGCCGCAATGTATACGGGAAACTCGGTACAGGACGACGCTGAAAATATGCTTAGACCTAAAAAATAGACTCGGCTGTCACAGTGATCAAAATATTACACCATACTAATCGTTACACTGCAGTTTTTTTTTTTTTTTTTTTTTTAAACATATTTTTAAGCTCGCCACTAGCCAAGCTAATTCCTTAGAGTGCGGCTATTAGATCTCCCAAATGCTGTAGAGGAAAGTTGATGCTCGTCATTTTTTAGAGCGAAGGTTGGATCTCCAGTCTTTTACAACCCAAAAAAAAAAAATGGCACTAGCCAAAGGGTAACATCGCAGTCAAGTTTCCATTAGTTGTTAAATAAAAAATGGGAGATACATCGCGCACACGCCCAGTTTCAAATATAGAAATTTATTTAAGTATGAGAAGGCTGACGTGCTCCTAAGCTAACAAAAGTAAGCCAGAAAAGGGTGCATATGTCTAAAATAAAAAAAGAACCCAGTTTGGTTCGCCGATTCACGGCAGCCCCGGCGCATAAGGAGAGCGAGCATCTTAAAACGGCCGATTATTGCACCTCGTACGTTTATTTGTCAACACGTGGCCAATTCATTCTTGCAGTGCACTATTGACCGCTTGTTCGCCTTGCCACAGAACGATGTTCTCCTTCATGATATGAGTCCATTGATGAAGAAGATGTTCGAGTACTTTGGAGATGATACCGGTAAATCTCGGTGATGAAGGCAAGACGCTTCTATTGATGACGCCCGGACGAAAGAGTCTCTGTGATCTGCTTTCCATGATCGACCGGACGGTCAATGTGAAGTCTTAAGTATGATGAATTCATACTTAAGACCCCGCTGGTAAGGAAGAAATTAAAAAAATCATTTCGTGGTCCCTTTAATCAATGCAACATGAGATCAATGTCATCCTGTCAACCTCGACGGTGCTGGTTTAAGGACACGATGCCTTCAAGCTTCCACCGCCCTTGCGGTTCTTTGCTTCAAACTTTGGTTTTTGCCTGGGAATTTTGGAAGCCTTAGACAGCCCGAAGAGTTGAAGGTGGAGACAAACTTGACCTTCTTTGGCCAGAGTCTGTGGGTATCTTGACCCACGTCCCCCAAACAAGTGCCAAGGTGGGGCTTCATTGCTGGTATAGTTTGGCTGTCGCCTGGCGTCCTTGGGGTCAAATTTCCACATAAGTGTAAGAGCAGTCCACTTTTGATTGTTAAGTTGTTGTTTTTTGTTGCTTTTTTTTTTCGTTTTTTGCAACTTTGGGCGGAAATTGCCATACAGTTGCTAGATTTAGACTTCACCGCTGGTTATTCAGCTCATACGTGCCATTTCTGGCTCAAATCTGGCGCATCGTAAATTAAGTCGCGAGCCACAAAAAATCCGCAGAAACGCCAAAGAAACGTACTGCGGCAAAAGCTATAACGCCCGGGACCAAAAAGCGTATTATGCCCAAGTAAGGCTCCTGGGAATGCCAAGCTTGTCCCACGACAGCCTATTTTTCTATCGTGCCACCTGTGGCGCTACGTGCCGGCTTTATGCAGAAAAAGGGGTCATCAGTGGTAGATGGGTAGTTCGTCATTGGTCCCTCGTGAATTAGGAAACTTGGAATCATGCTTTCACATTTTAGTTGCCTGGTTCCCAAACTAAACGCCCAACTCAGGAGGATGCGTGAACGGGTGGCGCACTTCTTTCGGGTTGTTTCATCTTTATCTCGGCAGCGCGCTGTCGGCGCATCCGCCAATGATACGCTTCCCAGGTCATGAAGATTTTGCGGAACGATAACGTGACTCTCATTCGCATCATTCGAGCCACGTAATAATGCAACTAATCGCAAAAAAAAATCCACGAATGATTGTATCGGTATGCAACTATCACTTTAAATCAAATAGCACATAGTCATCCCTAATTTAGACATTGTAGAGACAGCCTGGATATACCCTGACTTTGCTTAGTGATGGCAATAAGTGATGCAGCGCTATTCGATTCTAACCACTCTCCGTAGAACCTCCAGAAAAACGTCGCCTTTTCGCAAATTGCTTGAATTGGTTTAGCACCTAATAACAACTGCCTCATGAACTGTAAATACAGCAAGATCCATAAAACCGTTATTAAAAACAATTAACGGATATTAAGTTAAGGTAAATGTAACTCAATAAAAGTATCAAGTAAGGTGAAGCTCAGAAGGGATGATCTGACTTTTTTTTTTCTTGTTGTTATATGATTGCATGTTCAGGTTTGCTCTCTGTCAACCGTCCTCAAGCAGTATCATGAAATAAAGGTCCGTTTTTAATCTTTTTCCAACGTTTGCACACGACAGTAACGTCCTAATTTCTAGATTTTATATTTAAGTTCAAGGAGCTCGACATGTGCGCTTCTATGAAGCAAGGTAAACAGAACGAAATGGAAGTCTGAGCGCTGATATCCGCAACTAATGAAGACACCCCGGCACAAATCAACGAGAAAAAAAAGAAAAAAAGAAAAGCTTTAATGCACCAGCGAAACATAAAGATAAAGAAACGACTCGGCGACATCTTTAGTGATTAATTCGGAGGAATGTTGACACTTCCATAATTTCGACAGTGTCACATCCGTCACTCTGGTTGCTATTTGTTTTCCAGATCAAATAAAACCCGTGAAAATAGGAAATTGGAGTCACCCTTCACGCCATTTAGAGACGCAATAAAATTGCTTCGCCCGTCTAATAAAAATATATATATATTTTAAACACATCGCACAAACAGTAAGTTCGTAAGCGCCTCCTACTGCGACATCAGACTTAGAGTAGAAAGCAAAAGAATATATATATATATATATATATATATATATATATATATATATATATATATATATATATATATATATATATTATTCTCCCGTCATAGTTCATATACAAGTGTGGAGAGCAAAATTCGGAAAGGCTTAACCTAAAAGCGTGTTAACTGCTCAAATATAACGAAAGAGCAAAGCATACCATCAAAACATGCAAGTGCGAACAAACGAAAAGCGTATAAATAATTCTAAAGTAACATAGCTATTCGCGACGCTTCGAAAGCAAAGTTAAACAACAGAATAAAACTTAAAATCTCGTCACTAGACTGAAAATAGAAAAAATAGACATAAAAAGTAGGAGACAGAGTGACACAGAAAGTAGAAGCGTAACAAATCGAGCGGCGCCACGGTTCCAAATAAACGACATCATATATGTGTGCCCTTGATTCCATGTTTCATGTCGTTAAATATTTATATTTGTTTTCCTTAAAAGGCGTCCTGCCGAAGCACTATACGAAACTAAACAAACAAGGTAAAAGAAAACACCGAGAGCGCGGCACGGCTGAATCCCTAGCCGGATATATATATCCCACAATCCCTCGCGGCCATCCTTCTTCATTTCGGCGCGTATATAGTAGACGATATACGAAGCGACGAAAAATCCGTCTCTATTTTCCTTCCCTTCTTTCTCAATTTGCTGGTAATTTAGCGCCACGAAACTCACTTTAAATATAGTTGTTCCCAGAGTCCCTGTATATTTAGAGAGTGCCATCAACCTAGTGACGCACATATCGACGCAACCCACTGTTGCTATTCGTTAGAGAAAATCACTTGACGAGCGAAGACAAAAGGCGACGTCGTTTGGGAATCAAACTCGGCAGGTTTCATCCGTATGAATAGGAATGATCAGGAATATATAAGAACGCCATACAAAAACAAAATGATGCCGTGCGGCTAAACTGAAAAATAAAATGGCAATCACCTGTATCTACAATGATCTATACTGCATAGAACGCTTTATTCAATATGCTATAATTATTTTTTAGAAAACAGTACGCCGTCATTTTTGGGGAATAAAAAAGAAACTACTGTAACTTAATTGTCGTCACGTAACTTGACGTTACTCTACGTGGCCACCTGACTTGACGTCATAGTATCAAGTTGTGGTGTGTCGTGTACCATGACGTCAGGTAACCTGACCTCACCTGACCTCACTTGCTGTATATAGACCAAGTTATGTTTTCGCTAAATTTAGCGGGGAAATGCACAGACGGATGGAGAACTTTCTGGGAATACGCGGTTCCGCCATGAATCGTTCGGCGTTTTAAATTTCTAAAACAAAGGTTAGCTTCCGAGCGTCAATATGGCCGTCTTCCGCCATCTCCGCCGAACAGGAAGCGCTCAATAGGCCATTCCGGAAATGCGCAGCGCCTCCCGACGTCGTTTCGACGCACTACGGCAATCCGACGTACGGTGCGTGAAAGAGCGCTCGTAAATAGGAGGGACGCCGTACGTGTTTGTTTAGCATTTCGCGATTCCAGAACGCAAGGAATGCAGGATAATAAGAAAAACAGGCTACGTATTGATTTCGTAATGTGTCTGCTTACTTTTTTTTTTTTTTTTTTTTTTTGCATTCGCAGTAGTAGGGAAGAAGGAATTCAGTCATTTCCGGGATTTACAGAGCGTACGAGCTGGTGCGCGCTGCATTGTGGGATTGACGAGAGGCCTTCTGAGATTTCCCGGAAAGGTATATTAAATATTTTTGTTGAGCGCGTTGGGTGATAAAGTCAACGACAAGTAAGAAATTGTAGGTATATTAAGCTTATACTTTCGGTAAATAGGAAGGTATGAAATGCGGTATATACTTTGCTTTCAATAGATGTTTCTAGAAGTCACCACAAAGGTGACAATTTTTTGTTCTGTTCATTGTCTACCTCTTTTAAGAGCGTTTTTGTCTGTCTCGTGATATGCCTTGCTTGTTATATCTTTTCGTGTTCGTTTTCTTCGCTTCAATCTCTCTGACAGCTCCTTATGCCAAATTTGTAATGTTCCAATTTCTTTTGCTTAGAACTCGGACGATGTCATAAAAAAAAACGCATAGACGATTTAATGGTATTACATACTACTTATCATTAATCTCAATCCTAGCCAGCTCCCAAACCTGGTAACTTCGAGTGAGATCAAACTGCAAAGTCTGTGAGTTAAAAGCTTTTAGTTAGAGCCCTGCGCAAATAACTATTTTAACGTTTTTAACCGATCCGCATCCGCAGATTTTCAATCCCCAAATGAATGCATTCGCTCCCGATCCGCATAAAATGTATCCGCTTCCGAACCGCGTCCCGCCACCAGCAAATTCATTTTACATTATGAAATCAGTATTGAGTAAGGAAACAATCGGTGCCTGAGGAGTTACAGAACGAAACAGGCGAAACAATTACCTTTCCGGCGAATTCACTTTTGTTGTTGTTTTCCTCGTCTTTGAAAAAAAAAACTTCCCAGCAGTTGTGTTCGCGTGAAGTGTTTATAGTGCCGTCGCTCTAACACTCTCCCCTCAATCTATACTTCCCTGTGGTCCCGTACATTCCTGGTCTTTTTACTCCCGCATTCTTTTATGTATTTCTTTTTGCCGCGTCCTTAGCATGTTCTCTTCTTACCCTTGCTGGATTTGTGAGATTTCTACCCGCAACCTTCAACCCCTGTCCCTGAGCCTGTTCTCATCGTCGCCTCTGTGAACCTTCATCTGTCTTAAGTTTCTCTCAAACCTTCCTCTCTTTTTTTGTGTGTATTTCTTGGTTCTGTCCGTTGATCTCTGCAAGCAAATAAACTTCCGAAGCGGACGGTATGGGAGGCATAAATCAGAGAGATAATTAGTTTTCGTGTCCGACGGCCTCAACGCGGGCGCGAGAGGAGAAGTTCGCGACGGTAATTTTACGAGTCGTTAGTGCCACTCTTAGAAACATAAAAGACAACAGAAGCGAGCGCGAACACCAACTTGTCCAGGGAGTGCACGTATAATTTTATTTCGCGTGCTTCAGCCAGAGAAAAAACATAGAAACAAAAAAGAAAGCTGCATCCACTATTATCATTTTTCCTGTTCATCGTAACGAATAGTCGCTGCAGCGTCGCAGATGCTGACAGATTACTGAACCACACTAATAATTGGTCCGAATACAAGCAAGAACCTCACTAGGCCCAGACTTTGTTTTTTCTTCCGTATGCTGGAAAAAAGTTGATCCACAGGGATTGTTTTGACAGCCTACCAAGTATGCCCCCCCCCCAAAAAAAAAAAAAAAAAAATTTAACGTTTTATATATTCATGAAAAACACTCATGAGTATCAGCTAAGAATAAGGCGCTTGCATTATGGTCCGTCACTCTATAACGTGAACACGTTTTGTTTGTTTGTTTGTTTGTTTGTTTGTTTGTTTAGCAAAGAAATATAAAAGGCTTCTTCAAAATGTCAGCAATGCTGTCACACCTAAAAACAGTGCAAAAAAAATGGCGAGTAAGGTATAACGGTACAAGCGCTGAAATTCAACTGAATATTTAACAAAAGGGAAAACATTCAACTAATCACCCATATCTTATCGCATCGACACGCGCTTCAAAAGCGCTTGCGGATCATTATGTAAGGAAACCGAAGTTTGATTGACGCATGCTGCGTCTTTCTTTCCTATCTCAAAAGCCTCAAGAAATATCTCGACAAAAACTTCAAATTGACGCCTAGTGACCCGAACAAAGTCAGGTGTGCTGCTTTGGGGCGGTGCATTAGCTTCGAGTTGTGCAGCCTGGTGAGGCACATAAATAAAAGCCGGGTTGCCCACCTTAAAGGTCTTGTTCACCGCCAAAACACATAAGGTGAGTTCACTATTTAGGACTATTGTCCCCAAAAGATGCGCTTGGCAACGGTTGGTGAGCCAATTCCTATTAAAGCAACTAAGCGCTTCGCATCTAGGGGGGATTCTTTTCCGGTGCGGAACTCGCAGGCTATTTTGGGGTACTTAAATTGTGGTATACTCACGCTTCCTTCTACATTGACGTGGCCGGCTTGTTCGAGTCGGTACACTACGAGGGCATATTTGCTTATGTGCGTGAATGCATTGACACAAAAAGTAGGATACATTTCAGAATCCTATAGCGGTGTGAGAGTGGACGGTTTCATGGAACTGCTTCAGTTCTCTCCTAGGTCGACTTTAATTTCGTTAAACGGTGCGTACTACTTACAATAGAATGGCACGTGCATTGGCGCACATGTTGCACCGGTATCGTGTGATATTTGTTTGGCCAAGCTAAACCGATTCATTGGTGAGCATTTGGACGCAAGCAGCGTCAACAGGGTATTTCGATTCGTGTACGGCCACCTGGTTGTAACAAAATGAGCTGATGAGGCTTTGGTGGAAAGCGTTGTCGCTTCTGTGTTGGATGTCTTTAAGCGTCATTTTGTGGATATTCAAGCTTACACATGAATGCCAGGATGGCATGCTTTCGCAGTTCCACGACGTTAGACGGAAGTTCACTAAAAATCGCGTTAGTTGTGCCTATCATCCCCGCATAAAGAATGGCCTTTTGCCTTCCTCGTGAGAGGAATTTTGGTTTTACGGTAAGGAGGGGGGGGGGGGGGGGGGGGGGGTGCTGTCCATACAGTTCTCAATTAAAGGCAGCAGTGGCGTCCGCCGACAGTTTTTCGTGAGCAAATGGTGCGGGGAAGGGGAGGGGTAGAGGACGGTTCAGAAGGCAACGCAAGGAAACACAAATATAAAAATAAGCTAGGGACAACATATGACTTTCTATACCCTACGATAGAGCAGCACGGCTGTACAGCCTTTTGTCGGTAGTAAAAATATCTCCTTGAAGCCCTACGTCGTGCGACGGGAACGAGATACTTCAAAACGAATGAACAATTGTTGCGTTTTTCTCCCCCTTTGGGGGTAATATGCTACTGAATATTTTACCATCGTAAGTTAGTGAGAGTCCCTGTAAACGTTCAAGGAGAACTTAAAAAAAATGAAAGCCGTTTACAACTCCCTGTAACGCCGAATCAGAGCGCAGCTCTTGAGGAGGAGGAGGGAATAGCACTGGGGGGGGGGGGCACGTGACCTTGGGGGGTCACGTGACCTTGGGGGGGTCACGTGACCTTGTGGGGGTCAAGTGACCGTAGGGTGTCACGTCATCGGCATCGTCACGTGACCTGGGGGTCACGTGACGATGCCGATGCTAATGACGTCATTAGCGACGTAACTGATGACGTCGTCAGTGATGATGACGATGACGATGCGGATGCTGGTGACGTCATCAGTGACGTCACTGATAACGTCATCAGTGATGATGATGATTACGATGCGGATGCCGGTGACGTCATCAGTGACGTCACTGATGACTTCATTAGTGGCGATGACGTCAGCGGGGGTCATGTGACCTCAGGGGGTCACGTGACCCCCTCCCGAGGTCACTTGGCCCCCGGGGGGGGGGGTCATTTGACCTGGGTAACCATCGTGACACTTGTGAGGGTAACCCTAGTAACCCTCGTGAGGGTAACTCTCGTGACCCTCGTGGGGGGAACTCTCGTGACCCTCGTGAGGGTAACTCTTGTGACCCTCGTGAGGGTAACTCTCATAACCCTCGTGAGGGTAACTCATAACCCTCGTGACCCTCGTAAGAATAACCCTTTTGAAGGTAACTAACCCTCGTAGCCCTCGTGATCCTCGTGAGGGTAACCCTCGTGAGAGTAACCCTCGTAACCCTCACGAGGGTTACGAGGGTTACTCGCGGCCACGCCGACGGCGACGCCGCTCAAGCCGGGAACGGGCGCCAAAAAGCGGCGCTCTAAAAAAACTAGCTTTTTTTTTTTTTTACATAGCGCAATTTCGCCACATTTAGAGAACTGAGCTGCATTTCGACATCCATAACAAAACTACAGGGCTGTTAAGCATATTTCTTTCTATATTCGTAAAGCGCATTTAAACATAATTATTTTTATATATTTCTTTTCGTTTTATTTTAAGTAGTCTGTTGGTAAAGAGTTTGCAAATATATCTGTAAAACGTGTTTATTTTACGTGTTTCCTAAGTTTTGAGGCGTCAAAATTTTCTATTGTACATTTTACTATTCTTTTCACACGCTGCAAACCTTTCAAAAAAAAAAAGAAGTAGACGAAATTTTTGCCACTTGCATGCTTCGGTCTGAAATTGACGGCTGCGCAAATTACCATAGTGAAACTTTGGCCATCTCCACGCTTCTACAGGTTCGAAATCGTATAACTCCGGAAGGACACTAGATACGACGTTCGCATAAGGATAACAAAACATGGCTTTCACATATCTATTTTTATTACATAAATATAAAATATATGATTAGGACCGTCATTTTAATATCCGACGAGGAATCCTCCTGAGGTTGTTCGCAATCTGTGTAATATATCAGTAAATAAAACGTGTTTAATATGTATTCCTCTAATAAAAAAGCTATAAATTAATGAACATTCATTCAGGTACCTCAATATCACTGCGGTAAAAGCACACGCTCAGAAATCCCTACCAAAAAAAAAAATACTATGCGGAGCTCAAGTTTGACTGCTTTTTTTGCAGGTTTTTGTGGTGACGTCAGAGTGCTGTGCTCTGACGTCACGACAATCTAAGCCAATCAGAGCTCGGCGTCCTTCTGACGTCACCACAGCCCCTGCAAAAGAAGCAGACGAAGTTGCTCTTCGCATAACTTTTCGCTGACTGGATTGTGGAACAGAAAATCTAACTGGATTTCTTGCTGGAAACCTGAAATCTAGTTTGTAGACCATTGCCTGCAAAATGGATTTCAGGTTTCAAGCAAGAAATCTAGTTAGATTTTCTGTTTCATAATAAAGTTAGCAGAACGTTATACTGCTTTTTGTTGTTGTTGTTGTTTTGGTAGGGATAGAAACGTAAGGTTGTGTGATCTTTTTACTCAAAACACAATTGTGTTCCTTATACGCTATTTTGTAACCAAAAACGTATAAAATGGCCTTTTTATTTGTCGCGTTGTTTGTGTCCTCATATTTACCGAATACGGCAGGCGTGGCTAATGTTCACGGTTCCTGCTCTCTGATTGGTTATTCTACATGCTCAGTGGCTAACGCTGTAATCTCATTGGCCACGGAGAAACACGCGACTACTGCCCAACAGCTCGTTTTTTTTGGTACTTCATACTGCGTGCATATTCGAGAACATTTCGGAAGTAAACTGCCATACGCCCGTAAGTTCTTTCATCGCTGCGAATATAACGAAGTATTAGTAATAAATCTAAATGTGTGTGTGTGGGGGGGGGGGGGGGGGGGGGGATGGGATTCAGTTTGAAGGTATGGACCGTTTTTACTATTTACATGCATGAAATGCCGCTTGCGTCCCTCGAGCAATGGCAAGCTTGTCGAACGTGCTAATGTCACCGGTGATAGAATGCGAAAATGCTAGACGAACAGCGGAGTTGGAGATTGAACGAGGGAATTCGCATGCACAACTTAGCGTCTTAGAGAAGTCAAAGACTGGAGCACCCCATGGTGACGTTTGCAACGAAAAGGGTCTATAAAGCGAGCCGCACATACTCTGTAATCATTATGATCGATTTTGGCTGCCGCCAATATAAAAACGATGCTAATGTGTTTTTTTTTTTGTGTTTTTTTTCGTACGGGGGAATGTTTGGAGAATGCCTTATGTTTCAAGAAAGAAATATATTAGGCAGTTTTGCCGACCCGCTGCAACAAAATGTCGTTCTTGCGAAGACTTTGTACTTAGGCGAACGTAAAAAAAGAAATAAATAGGGAGCCTATCCACTTCACGTGAAGATTGAGGACAAGCGAATCTGGTTATCTTTACGACAAAGCCAATTAGTTTCCACTTGACATCAGCGGCCCGATCTTCGTCTGTTATTTTCGCCCAGTGACGGCGTTCACACTCCCACTTCTGTTGCCGCTGACGATCGAGACGAGCACGTTCTTCGTCGGTGAGTGGAAGATCATTTGCAGCTGACGGACCCACACCATCGGCCTCACCACGTTGGGCCGCTGTGCGTTCGGCTTCTCCACGCTCTCGCACACAAAAATTGGGTTGTGTGTGTGTTTATACAGCCTAGTACTTGGTCTGCCTCACAGGGGCGACGAGTCTCCCAGCTGCAGATGAGAAATTTAGCCAGTGCGGTACAGCCGCTAGCCTGGGGTCTTTAACGTGCATCACGCAGTAGTGGTACACGACCGCACGCCGGTACGATGCTCATCCAGATCAAAACGGGCAGGGGTGGGGCTCAAACCCAGGATCCCTGGGTTCTGCAGCGCGAGCTTTCGCTCCTTGTGCTCCGAGCTGGTGTGCGCTAGACCACTCGGCCACCGCATGAGCGCTGTGGAGCGCGCCGACGATCATTGTAGGCGTCCTCTTCCTCTTCAGGACGAACAACACGCGCCCGACCCTTGGCGAGTCCAAAGGGCAACTGATAACGTCGCTAGGAAACGGCTATGTTAGGAGGCAAAGGAACACAGCCATGGGTTGGTAGCTATTTTAGGTTTTACAGCGACGTTACAGCGAATTGCTATAAAAGACACATACATACATAAAGGCGATGAGCTCTTTCAATATCCGACGTTGTTAAGTTCTAAACCCATTTTTTTTTTCTTTAGGATCACATCGAGGATAGTTTTTTTCGATTGAGCCCAAGTCTCTTTTTAGCATCGCGGAAGCGAACGGAATGAAGGTTAGATCGGCGCGTTCCGACCTCGACACAACGCAGTCTTAGCTGAGATAAGTCGGTGACTGTAGATGATAACAAGAGATCAGAACTTTACTATCTAATAATGCCGATGAAGGCTGACTCACGCGAGTTGTCCCTTTCTTTTATTTTAACTTGCCACGACCAATCGGAACGAAGAGCCGTTTAAACGGGAGTTTTTTTGTTAACATCCGTGGACGCATATTTTTCCCGAGCCTAGCACATAAAAGCTTTCATCTAGAAAGGTAATTAATAATAGGTTGTCAGTGCAATACAGAAGATATCAAACATTTTGAAGAACATCTATGGCAAAGGAGTTCTTTTTTTATATATACAATAATTATCAATATGCAATGATGTAACAAATTTGGTTTGCGACCAATATTTTTTTTCACGTGTATTTCAAGAAACTTGTTAAGTTTTGGTAATAAGACTGCGTTTGAAGTTAGAAAAGAACGTTCTCACAGCTCAAGCTTGCACTAACTGCCGAAACGTTGCTTCGGCAGCTAGTGCAATCGTGTTTTGTTTTGTTTTTTCTTTTTATATGCGTTTTTTCCTTACATTTTAAAGAGATCTATAGCCTTTCATTTTGTTCTCTTATTGAATCGCCTACTCACTCTAACAAAACGGCGACGTCCCTCAAGTCTAGCGTCCCTTGGGATACCCCTTGACACAGTCCCCTTCATTAGTCGCCTTCCCAGCGCCGCCTATTTTGTCAGAGGGGGAGCGGGGAGGGGGGGGGAGTTGATCATGCGCGGTAGTCTTCTTCCTCGGTTATCAAGTGCCGCATACCCCTTCGCAGCTTTGTGACTCGGCACTTTCTTTTGGCTGTTACGCGCTGCAAAGTCGCACACTATGAGGAGCGCATGTTCATCTGCTTCTTGCGCAGGAGTCGCGGTGACGTCAGAACAAGGCAAAGCTCTGTGGGTAGACCTTAACGCCAGATGCCTTGAGGTTTACCCACTAATTTTTTTTTTCAATCACATATATAACCCATGCACCACAAATTCGCCATTCAATGGCCCATGGCTGGCAATGGTCCTTTGACCAGTGGCCAGAGAGTGGCCAGCTATTGGCCGATGACTGGCAATAGTCCTTTGGCGAGTGGCCAGACAGTGGCCGGCCATGGGCCGATGACTGACGCTTCTCTGGCTATTGGCCAATGGCGCTGGCCATCAGCCATCGGCCAAGCATTAGCCGATGAATGGCCACTCTTTGGCCATTGGCCAAAAGACCATCGCCAGCCATTGGCCAATGCTTAGCCGAATTACGTGCTGCTTGGGTAAGAACTTGACGTTCTGACATCACCGCATCCCCGTGCAAGGAGCAGACGAACTTGCGCTCCGTATATTCCGCTTCGCTGTCAGTTCCGAACGCAGCCAACGCCACGATCCGATGGAACCAATCAAGCGGCGGTTAAAATTGCATCGTCATGGAGCTCCTCGTCTTTGGGCGTTTGCTAGAGCCGACCAAACGCATCACGCAAGGTGTAGCGCGCCGCGGTCCTCCGCTTTATTTTTCCTACGTGTGATTGGTTTAGCCGCTAATAGGAAACGCGTTTAGACAATGAGCTCAGTGACGATGCAGTTTGGGGCGCAACTTGATTGGCTCCATCAGATTGTCGTGTCGACTATGGTGGGGCTTACGCCCGAGTCACATTAGAGCGACAAACAGAAACAGCCGACACGCAGTAGTATGCTCGCGATGGTACCAGGCGTTTAGTCGTTCGGTGCTCGTGAAGTAAGCACGAGGGATTGCAAGCCTTGCAAAGATACCCTCGCGTGCATGATGCTCGTGTTTTAACATAGCGTTCTTTATTTTACGAAGCCTGTCCAATTGCGAAATACTCTGTTTTGAGGCTTGTCGCTGTTGTTTGTTTCCGTTTGTCGCTCTGGTGGAACTCGGGCATTAAAGTGAAACGGTGTATAACAACATTTAGGGACAAAATAAACAACTTTCAACTTTTACTTGGGACGTTTGGAGTGAACTCAGACGACGAGCTCTGAAATACAAAATACCGATTTGAGAACTTGAGCAAAGTGGAAAAGAATCTCTTGGCAGGCCTAGGGCGGCAGTCGACGTCTCGTCAAGCTAATCCTCTCGGGGAGACGTTGATTCCCACTCCGACTGTTCCAAGACGGGGGAAGAAAAGTCTGCTTCCCCAGTTTCTTTTTTTTTTCTTTTTACCAGCGTTGTATAAACGTCAAGAGGCTGTTGTGAAACAAAAACGATAACAGACACACACACACACAGAAACGGGTCTCACAAAATATCTTCAATAGGCGCACACGCGCTTCCGCATCAGAAAACATAAGTACACCCGCAAACTGCTCGCTAAGAAACGAAACACCAGTCCCCGTAACGAAAACAAGAGAGAAAAGCCACGCACAGAAAGAATACCGACGGATTAAAAGCAAACAGGAACATAACGTGGCTGGAGTAAAAGGAAACCCTAATGGCAATGGACATGCCATCGCTCCATTGCGTCCCCAGGAGGTCTGGGAAAGAGCAACGAACCTAAGGGATGCAAAGACAAAAGCGGTGGCCGCTTTTGCTCCTTTTTCTTCCCAATATAGGCGTACTGCTCTATCCAGCCGCTCCTCTCCTGAACCCTTACACACTCTCTCTCTCTCTTTTGCTGCGCCGGCCTTCTACTCCTTCTCGGCTCCATCCGAACCATTACTGCTGATACAAATGGATAGACCCAAGACGGCGGTTCGTTCCGACTAGAATTTTTGTGTGCTAGGTTTCTTGCTTGTTCCTTATTTTCCTCTGTTTATTTTGTAGTTTAGCTCCGTTTGCACGTGCTTCGAGCGCCCGACAAAACGCCTCGAATGTCTATTGTGTTTAGAGTGGACCTTTCTTCTCTTTTTTACTAGGAACAAACAAAAAAAAAGTGAGTTCCTTGAAAGCAACAGACCTTGATCATGTTGCTCGTATTCCTTCAAGGGGCAAGCCATTTTTTTTTTTTATTTCTGCTGAAGAGTGTTTGAACCTAATGCTTGATGATCATAACCCACAAAACGGGGGGGCATTAGAGTTGTTGTTTTTGTGCGTTTTTTTCAGCGCGCATTTTGGTTGCCCGCCGGGCCCGGCAAGTCTCGAACATCTGATTATCGCACCGCAGCAAATATAAGATGGTGGCATTAGCTTATAAGAACACCGAACAAGCGATCACAAAGCAAGATACGTGATTGTAATAGACCACGTCCTGCATTTATTAGGTTGTCCACGACCATAGTGCACACGGTGTGGCGCAGAAGGAATAACTATGCCCTTCGACCGCAGAGAACTCTATGCGAAGCCCAAGTTCGTCTGCCTCTTTTGCAGGGGTTGTGGTGAAGTCAGAACTCCAAGCTCTGATTGGCTCTGATTGAAGGATAGTGGGTAGACCTCAAAGCGAGCTGCCTTGAGGTCTACTACGCTTCAATGAAAGCCAATCAGAGCTCGACATTCTTACATCACCACAACTCCTGCAAAAAAAAAACAAAAAAAACAGACGAACTTGCACTCCGTATAAGATTCGACTGAGCCGATCGTGCAGCGGTAAACGTGTGCCGTCATCGCGTTTATTGCCTTGGTGCATTTTCTATTCCCGGCTAAATCAATCAAGCACATTGAATGAGCCGTCGTCCCGCGCTTTATTCTGTGATGTGATGGGTTCATCCAGGGATGTAAAACGCACAAAGGATCTAAGGTACAAGGCAATGAGATCTGTGAAGTTCTTTACGTAGAGACCTGAGGTGCTTTGAAATATACAAAGACCGTGTTCATAGATTGCATCAGACACGGAATTCAAGAGAATTCAGGGGTCAAAACTGTAGTAAAGTTCTTTTATATCTGACGGAAACATACAATGTGGCTGGGGGGTGGAGTGTAGGAAAGCGAGATGAGAGATAAGTATTGTGGAGTTTGAAATTTTAAAGGGCTGGAGGAGACTCACCGTAGAGAGATGTTTCTGTAGGAATAAGGCCAAATGTTTCTGCCAGCAACCTCTTTCAGATACAGTTCTCCTAAGCGGCACGCGTTTCTCGTGTGTCTTAGCTGTAAACAATACGGAAGAATATTGCTTTGTAGGTGATCCGAGTGTTGAGAATGGACAGGTTCGTCAAGGTACACAGTATGTTTCCATTTGATTAGCGAGTATCTGTATATCTCCATTTGATTGGCGTGCATCTACTTGGGCTACTATGCGCCAAAGACTTATTTTGAAACATTTGCTCGCCGTATTGCGGATTGATCCTACCGGTTGAATGCGTTGTAACTGCTCACTTTAAGAGAAAAAAGAAAGAGCAGCAAGCACCGAACAATCCAAGTTGTGAGTGCAAATCTCGATTTCCAACCAATGTATCTTCATCAGTGCCGCAATGCAACGATGCACCTCGGCTCACGTCCAAATTCCCTATAAAAATAAAACATACCTAGGCTGATTCTTATATTTCCAGGCGTGTTTTTGGCCAATAGCAAAAAAACACGCCTGGACATTTGATAGAAAAAATAATTATTGGTGTTCAGAATAGAAGCTTCGAGATTCAGAGCTATCTTCCAGCATATAAACACTTTAGAATAAGAAAAAAAAAAAAAAAAAAACCTCTCAGTACTGCGTTATTTAAATAAGATAAAAAGACGTTGTGACAAATGAATGCAACCAACTGAACCTTCCCTAGCATTTATCGTCGCCAATTTTTTCGGAGCATTAAAAGTCTGATAGCACACAAGCAACGAAGCCCTGACGCCTCTCCCAGACTACCAAATTACACGTTTCTGTCGGGTTACTATACTTTCTGTGTTTAGTAGTAAAAAACAATAGAACCATACTAGGTTCACTTTGTCCTCAATAATTCCGCACATAGCTCAAAACCTATTCAAGTATATGGCCTACGCTGAGCTATTTTAAGTACGACATATCGTGCGCCTGTATTCAGACTGGTCAGTAATCCTCCGAAACTTCGCCAATGCTAAAACGTACATGGTGTCGTTCACCGCTCCCTTTAAAAGCATGTCCCGAACTACGATTTCATTATTACGTTATAATCCGTAGTTGATCCCCGCACACTCTCGCATTACCATAACAACGCCCGCAAACTACGCTGAGACAGCTTCGATAGTTCTCCACTGCTTTGTTGGTCTTATTATTTCATTGCCTAAGGGTATTAGGTGCGAAGCGCCGCTAGGCATACACGCACTCGTAACGCACAGCGCCGCATTCATAATCACGGAAGCACTAATCCGCCCCGACCTCCCCTCCAAAAAAAGGATTAGTCACCGCTCGCAGCAACCGTACCTTGTGCCAGTGTTACAATGGAGCGCGGCGGAGGCTTAGACTCGTCTCAACCAATAGGGTATCGAGAGGGACGCAATACAAGACGTTGCAACTGGGTGCTGAGATCACGTGACAGGAGGCGTGATTACGTTTAATAGAAATAGTATCTTTCTTCTGTCTCTCGCGCTATACTTCGTTTCAGCTTAAGTACAGACGCAGCCGACCCTACAAGGTGATGGGACCCATCAATGAAGGAGCGTCAAAAACGCAAGTCACTAGGCTTTCTCTGTTTATGATTGGTTCAGCGATGACAGAAGACGTACAAAAACATAACGAACACCATAATGATGCGCTTTTGACGATGTCTGATTGTTCCCATCAGATTGTACGGCTAAGTGCGGGCTTTAGGTAAAACGAAGTATAGTTGAGCAGGAGTACAGCAATATACCGCCTGGGGCCCTAATCTGGACACTTGGCGAGAAAGACAGCGAGAAATCGGGCGACTATGATTGGCCGGCGCCAAGGTCAAGTGCGGCGTCGGCCAATCACGGCCGCCAGATTTCTCGCCGACCTTTTCGCCAAGTGTCCAGCTTAGGGCCCCTGGATGATAAAAACGTAGTGATTGATTTTTAGCGTCACCCAAAGAAGGTCTACGCGAGCCGCTGATTGGGTACGACTGCAGCGTCAGCGTTTGGCTGGAGCTTGTGTTCTTGACGATCGGTCACAAATCGCTTGTCTAATCCCTCGCGTCCCGAGTCTCTGCCTTGCCTTGTCCTCCTTTAGGCCACACCGAAAACTCTACGCTACCGCTTTGTTCTCGAGAGGCTGTTTGGTACGGCGTCACCCTTAGCCGTTTCTTTCCTGCTCCAGTGAGGATTTCGAAGCATGCAGTTGAAATCCCACTGTAATCCGTTCACCCAAAAGCTGATGGTGCGGTGGGAATCACATGCTCGACGAACCAATCAGTCGCCTCCCTTTCATCGTCTGCTTCTCTCAACACGTGACCATGGGCGGGAACGTGATCACGTGGCAAAAGATAGACGTATGAATGGTCATACGAGCACGTACTTTCCATAGCACTGTCAGTGTAGGCCCGAAAGCAGTATTATAGTGGGAGTAAGGAGTGAAATCCCCAGCGACTGGAAATCCGCCCGGCGCAAACAGCGGAAGTTCTTAAAACAAGAAAAAACCGGCGCCCCATGGTTCCAGCTTAGGCCTAACGTACCAAGCAAAAAGTCACTGCTCAATTCGGAAGTGGAGTTATCGTCTCTAATCCTCTCTGTGAGCGCGTCTGAAATGGGTGGTTGATGCTTAGATCCCCAGCGTTTTTGTGTGTGAGTGTGATCAAAATGTCGAGATTTTAAACGGATTACGGAGGGTGGATTAAGGGTTCTGGATTACAGGAGGGGAAACGGACCGGCGGAAATCTGAGCCGGAGGTACACGCCTGCGGAAGCAAACTCAACTTCTGTTGTAATTTTTTGAAGCCAGGGCTAAAGTTTTACGTCGGAAGGCTTTAAACCAAATATATAGAACAAGCGACCATCTAAATTTCGCTTTGATTGTAACCCGAGCTACAATAAAGGGGGCTATAATTTGGTTAATAATCTGTTCAATACACTTTTAAATTTTTTGCACAATTTTGATAACGCAACTCCTAAAAAACGTACCTTCAGACATGGATTCGTTTTTTACCTGAGTATTGCAACAGAAGTGGTCATCTCTAAGAAACACACAATATGAGATTTTTTGGCGTGTTATATTTTGTTATTCGTTTTATTTTCATTCATACTAATCAGCACGCCGCTGCGACGTATAACACTTGAATTTGCGTGGAAAAAAAAAAAACATTATACCATGACAACCATAATAAACGGAAATAATCACCTCAGTCTTTGTTTCTGAATTCCCAACTTCTTATAGGGCCTTTAGCTAGATGCTACGTTAGCTCTGAACTGGGCGCTGCTTCTCAAATCCTTGAGGGAAGAAAAAAAAGAACGCGCTTATGCAGCGTTCCCAGTGTCGTATCGAGCGGGGGGCCACGGATTAGGAGCGTCACGGCGGCACTAATCTCCTTTAATCCCCTTAGATGGAACGCAGCGCTCCTCATTGGTCGATGGCGGCCGCCAAGAGGGGAAGAGAGAAGAGGCCACTAGAGGACAGTGTCACGGGCGTATGACCCGGCGCGAGACGGGGAAAAATGACGCAGGAGGAACAAAGAGACTGGGAGTCGAGTCCGACGACGTCTTCTGGCCTGTCTGTGAGGGCGTTGAGCGCCGTCTTCTACGAACAGACGCAGACAATACCCGTCACGGCGACTGGTCTCTTGGTGAAACGCGGCGACGCTAAAGTTTTCAGTTTTAGCAGTACCTACGAGGTTATTTTCTTTGATACACATTCAGATAGCGTCTGGTAATGTTTGCGTAAAGTATATCAACAAACCCACCGCGGAAAAAAAGAGGGGCATCTGGACGGCGCCTCTTCACCACGGAGAAAGTGTTTGTATAAGGTTCGCCCACCTTTCTGAGAAAACACCACGAGATGATGCAGCATAACCGAACTTTGATTAAGCGTCCTTATTAGCGCTCACGTTCTCAAGGACGTGAGGCGCGCGGAGCCCAAGAGGACAATGCCCCCGCCCGGAAACGCGTGAAGCCCGAGTGGAATTTCGGCTCCTTTTTTAGTCTTGTTCGGACGCCTCTCTTTTCTTCACCCGTGGTCAAGATGTGCTCTTGGATAGCATGTACTTATAGATGTTCTGGGTTCATTTGGCAAGGTGAAGACTTTCGTGAAACAACTTGGCTAATTTTGAAGTCCGAGGATCACCAATGATATGCCGAGCAGCGTCACGGTGAAGAGGGAAAAAAAAGTACAGATCTTCACTTTATTCTGATCCGGCTACATGCGCACGTATGCACATGTGTATACGAGTAAGTGTAGAGGGAGTTGTATAAGAGCCAAAATTCGTACTAATGATAAACGCTTCGAAAGAATACGAGCCTGCTATACTAAAATCCTGAGTTAAATGAACCACAAGTCGTGGAATTAAACAGACGGCACAACAAGACAAAGTAAACCTGATAGGCAAACAAGCAAAGGTGGCTTTCTGTTTGCGTATAGACAAAAACTAAACAACGAAGAACATACGTCGGCACGTCTGGGGACACTAAAGGCCACCAGACGCTTAAGAAGGACAGGGTGCGATTAGCCCCAAACATCTTACCATCACACCGCAGCTAATGAGATTGTGTTATCAGACAATATTAATGCCGAAGGACGAGCAAGGAGCGTGGTAATGGTAGACGAGGATGGCTATGTTGGACATTTACATGTATGATTTAAAAGTTCCCGGAACTGACGTAATGACGTCTGATTTATGGAGCCAATTGCCCTCACCAATCAGACGCCATTACCTCACTTCCGTGACTTTTTAATACGTACATGTAAATGTCAAACCTAGCCATACAGGCCCTTAGATTCTCAGACTGCCCGTGGTATTAACAGCTTAAAAACGCAGGATTATTATCGTCGCATTTCTTGCTTTTGCGATTTGTTCTCCGACCTTGTTATCGGCTCGTGCCCCAACAGTATTGGCCGCGGATAGATGACCAAGCAGCAGCGCTGCGCCCGCGTGTCATAAAAGATGTCCGTGGCAACGGTCGACGTGCCTAAATTGACAGGTGACGATAAATAAGAAACACCAAAATAAGCACACGCGGAGAACGACAGAGGTGGCATTTAGCGACGACTATCACTAACCGCAACATATACGCAAAACGTGTATGGGACGCTACAGTATGACCACGGACCAGGTTGTAAGCAGACCCAAGACGTATAACCCTCAGGCGAGATCTGCCTTAATCCGCACACCGTTTACTTCTACGCTCGTTAAACGGCAGACGACGGGAGGCGGCGGCAGAAAGCGCTCGATCGAATTGGTAATTCTCGGCAATCCGTTTAATCTCCAGTGCTCGTAATCTTTCATTTAATGACGGGATTACGCTCCGAGAAAGTGCGCTTTTCTCGAAATTTCCTTTGTATAGTGAGAAACGTCGAGAAGAACGTTATCTATTTGTCTGTTTTCAGATGAAACTTGTATTTTTTTTATAGCTCAAAGCGTATTTATGGTGTGTCGTGAAACACGTGAAACACGTGAAACACGTGGCTAGAAGTACCAAGCTCTATTACGTTTCACTCTAATTGCGATCGCACGAAACGGGACTATCCAGTGCAGCCATTCAGGTAGAGACAAAACTGCGTCGTCACCGAGCTCGCCTCCTTTGTGCGTTCCTTATCACCGAATAAACCAATCACACACAGAACCTGCGGAGCGATCCTGAGCTTATTTTCCTGCATGATTAGTTTTAGTAAACGATGGCAAACCTGCAAAAAAAAAAAAAGGTTTGTCACACTTTGTTTTACGCTGCTTAATCCGCTCCATTGGAATCGTAGCGTCAATTGCGGTCGGCCTAAAGGTAAATCGGAGTATGGTCATTCATTGCGTGTGTGTGTGTGTGTGTTTCTGTGTGTGTGTAGGTGAGTGGTGTGTGCGTGTGTGCGTGTGCGTGTGCATGTGCGTGTGCGCATGTGCGTGTGCGTGTGATAGAGACGAGTTCGACTTACATCTCTAGGCTATGATCTCAATTGTCACTCTCGCGAATATATGCCAAACGAAATATGCCCTTTGTTCGTGATCTCCGCAACGCATTCGACGGAAAGAGCGATGATTGATGGCTGTCTCTTCGTAAGAGCGGCACACACGAAATATCCCGGTCTATACTTCACAACTCTTTTCACATATAACCGTGTATTTATTACTCGCAATGGTACCTTATTCGACATACACAGGAAGCAAAACAAGCCAATACAATCCTTTCGTCAAGGGTCCGCCAATTAATTACGCAGATCAAGGGTCTGTTCTTATCTTCACTACAATATTTTAAAAAATAATGTATGTATTAATCACCACCAAATGCCTTAATCAACAAGACCACACCAATCAGGAACTGCCTTTCATTACAAATCCGCCAAACACACATAAAAAGAATACCAGTTCCTATCTTCACGGTGATATAATTTATTACTTCCCATTCGGTACTTCATTAGACACGACGCAGCCAATCAAAAACTCTCTTTTATTAAAAGCCCGCAAAATATACTTTCAAAGACAAATACTTATCTTAGCGACAATCTCAAAAAGATATGCGCTTTGATTATTAGTAGTGTACCTTATTCGACAAGACAACGTACATCAAGGACTGCGACTCGACCGCCAATAAAGAGGGAAGTTCTTATCTTCACGACAAACTTCAGTGAATATCTGTTAGTTGTCAATCAATCCTATTTTATTCGACAAGGTAACCCCGAATAAGGACTGCCTCACGTCAGAAGTCACAAGTTCACCATATTAGGCCTGGAACCACGCAAGAAAACTAATTTTATCGAATCTTCTGTACTGACTATAGGACACCAGACGACCAGATCCCTCTACCAGAAGTAATGGATAACAGATACCAGAACTCGTCGTGCCTACCGTTTCCACGCACAGTGTAGAAATGGCTTGATCAAATAAGCAAGGTGAGCAACAAAAAAGAAGATAACTTGAGCCAAAAAAAAAAAGCATTGAACGACGCGGTAATCTCGAAACGCCTAATTGGCAGAAAAATGAATGCTCCAGACCCTACGAAACGCCAACGAAAGGAGGAGATCGAATCTACACCCCCCCACCTCCCGTCCTCCAAAAAAAAAAAAAGAAGAAAGCAGGCAAATACAAAGCATAGGCCCTGCGACTGGGAAATACGAGGAATGTCTACTTTTTTCTTATCAGCTCGAGTTAGTCTTATCGGCAGCGACATTACGGAGACTCCCGGACAAATTAGATTAGGCCGTATCGTTTGGCTGCCGCTTGAACCTTGGTCGTCAGACGGCGAACGTCTGGACTCAGTCTTTTCGGGTTGGCGTACGGTTTGGTCTCGAGGGAGCGTCACGGGGCTCTTGATCCCCCTAAAAAAGAAAATACTGAAACCGCTACAGGCTCAGCGAAAAACCTTAAGATGATAAGTATACTTAGCATTTAATGGTGTGTACTACAATCAGTTACGACAAAACAAACCGCAGAAGAGGCTATGAATCGGAACGAACCTTTTTCGAGTAACGATATAAAGTAAATTTGCAATGCAGCCGGATTGGTTTATGACTTGTGAAGCTATATGCACCACACAGAAAGACTAAGACCGAGAGAAGAACACGGGATGAGCGCTGAAAACGTGACTCGGCACTCGCTCTGTGCTCTGTCCGTCTTCGTCATTCTGTGGTCTGTATTGGAGAGAAGCAAATGAAGGGAAGCTCATCATATGTAGCCACCCGTCAGAACAGATTGACATTGTGGCGTTGTATCGGCTTTCGTGGCTTTTTACGCCTCATACTGGCGATACTGAAAAAAAAAACAGTGAGGAAATACGGGCACAGATGCGTGCTTAATATGCTGGTCTTGAGGGAAAGTTCCGGTCGAAAATGGCGGCAGCGGAAAGGGAGGCCAGACGAGATCATGTGAGCATCGTTCAGGAACCTACTGTAAAAAGGTTTATTGACGATTCAGTCGGGTCGCTAGCGTATACACGCCCCACAGTTATGTTTAATATAGCATTTATACACGGAATATATGTTTCAAATACACTTTCCGAAGTATTCTTCTTTGCACTATTTTAAATACGCAATGAGAATATACCATCAGTGTACTTTGTCTTCTCTGTCTGCTTAGGAACGTTCGTGGAACTGCAACCGACTGCCACGTTTTGCACAAGAAAGCCGTTTCTTCCAAAACTTGCCATCAAAATAGGCAATTAAATATGCTGACACATCCCCCCGCCCCCCCCCCCCCCCAAATCTGTATGGACCAACTGGGGGTTTAGAAATTAGAAGTGCAGACGTTCTAAGCTTACTCCACGATGCTTGTTTTATTTTCAGAAAGAAACGGCACGAAATTGTCGTAAAAAACAACTCGAAAACACTCAGATCAATAAAAAAAAAGTATCGAAACAAACAAAAATCTGCCGAGTTTTGAATTCCCCGTCGAAATTGGCTGATTCACCGCAAGAGTCCCGCGACCCTCCATCTCCCCCCCCTCTCCACCCCTCCCCCTCCCACTCCCCCTCCCCCTCCCACTCCCCCTCCCCCTCCCCCCCCCCCCCCTCGCAGCGAACCGTACATACCGCAGAGCGTTGTCTGCTATGGTTCAGAGCCGGGCGCCATCTTGATTTGTTACGCCCCCGTTTTAGTGATTCATTGTTCCGCACTTGCTGGGCTTCCTCCGTGACCTCGAATAATTTATTACAATGGCGGAGACCATTAAAATGTCGACCAGGACATTCTGGATGTTAAAAGAGCTCCAGCATCCGTATTCTGTTCCTATGTGCCTCTGGATTACTTACTTTATTCCTGAGGAGAAATAGCTCGGCCCCATTGTTAGCGGACTTTCCATTCATAAGACGCAGGAAGTCTCGTTCCAGAAAACAATAATTTAGTTTTTCTTTGTTTATACTTTTAGTGCATAAACGTCCTAAACGTATTTTTTACTAACTCTTCAGTATTACATCTTACTAGTATGTGTATGTTAATAGGACTGTACGTTAGAAAAACTGCCAAATAAAAAAAAAAGTTGAAAGCTTAAATGACACACAATTAAAAAAAACGCAGAATATTAGCGTAATATTTACGACGCTAGGCTCAATTTATGTGGAGTTCACCACCCACTTTACGTCCCGCCCACAGAACGGTGGCCCAGGATATTACTACTGGATTGGCTTGGCTGCTCGTCTGAACACGTTTGCTAGCCTAATGCTTTCCTTTGGCGACGTCCGGTGCGCCTAGTCTGCAGTCTGACACCGTCTGCTAGTATTGCGGGCAGACGCACGGCAGTGCACGGCATCGTCTGCTCCCAGAACACACTCTGCTACCACCTGAAATGGCCGCAGATGGGGCAATGAATACGGCGCGTCAGCCATCGCTAGCGTCCGTCTGATATTCCGACACCCCACATTAAAACCGCCTGCGACACTCGCAACTCGCAAGACGTGACCATGTAAGCAGATAAAATTGCTCGACGTTCGCATTAAGCACTCTTTTACATTGCATAAATATTTCATCCCTTCAACGCATACCAACTCCCCAAATTCTTGACCTCGCTAAAAATACGAAAGGTACGCATTTTCATGTGTGTCCTTTTTATCTCTTCGCAATAAAACGAAACCCACCTCTACTCCCCATCTCTCTTTCCCCTTTCCAACCGATAAAACCTTCGCTTAGTGTTGCACTAATCAATAATCTAATTTTTCCTGGGCGTGAGCTGGGACCCCTTCTTCGAAAAGGTTTCTTATCGAAAACCCAAAATCTCCTCTAAATTCCTCAGAGAAGTCCATCGCCAGCGACATCGCGGTTCCCGTCCGCTCACACGCCCCCTTCCCTTTTCTCCCGTGAACAATTAGATTGAGCAGGGAGATTAATTAGCCATAAACACAGGCCCCTTTAATCAGTGTTCGCTCGATCAATCGACACGCAGTGACAATGAACGATCGGAACTTCGCCTGCTAATAACTCAGTACTTGATCGCCCTAGTCAATAGCTCGTTCGTCGCCAATTAACGGCGGAAATAATTAGCTGGTCCGAGCGCACGATTAACTGCCTAGTCAACGACCTGCTACGCAGACGAAGCGCTTGGAGGAATCACCTAATAACATAAATTGCGCTGTGGTGAACGCAATTAGTTGGCTGGATTAGACTCGGGGCTGCGCCCGCAAACCAAATTTCGCTTAACGAAAATAAACTAATGCAATGTGCAACCGCCGTTCCATTCACTGTAACAGCGCTTGACAAGTGACGTCACGTGAGTGATACGTTCCCAGAAAACATAGAGTCAAAGAAATAAGCACCTTTTAAAACTTTTAAACCTGCTGACGCTTTTCTGCAACAAAATGCCGCAAGGAACTGAACACGAAACATCGCAATGTTCCCCAAAAATAGATCAGATGGCACCTATGAAATAATAATAAGCAGTAATAAAACTTTTGGACGCGTACAGTCTTTATTCTACGGCTCTACAGCTTCTTTGCATAGAAACCTATAGTCCACATTCACAAAAAAAAATTATCAATTTCTGCTTTTATACAAAAAAAAAAAGATTGCAATCTATCGGATGACAGTAACTGCCTGCGTATAATAAAATGCAAATGAATTAGAATCATAATATTTCCTTGAACACTTTTTTTTTATTCCACGGAATATCTCAGAAAGTTGGCCATCTCCAGCGCTTATCACCCGGGCGAAAAATGCTGAGTCACTAAGCTGTGGACGCGTGCGCAACGTCCGGTACACCGTGCAATAGAGCAACAGCGCGTGGTCAGAAATCGTCCCACAGCCCAGCAGACAGATATGGTAGCGTGCAGCAGACCATTTCTGGAAATATCGGTACTCAGCGTCTCATCAAGTTCGACCGCAATCAACGCTATGATCCGATGGAGCCGATGAAGCAGCACCGAAAATGCATCGTCACGGCGATCGTCACCTTTGTGCGTTTCCAATCACCAGCAAAGCCGATCACAGATCACACACTCACACACACATACTCAGAAGGTGCGCTGTTGCGGCACATTCACTGCGTGTTATTTGTTTATCGAGTGAGAGCAAAGCCGCAAAGATGGCCAACGCCCAAAAATAAAATTATGACAAATCGCTATAGTAGGTTGCAGGCTAAGGAAGTAGGGCGAGGGAAAAGGAAGGTGAGAGAGAAGAAACGGGACGCAAATGCTAGCGAGGGAAGGGGGAAACCCCCTCCCGTCGCCAGCGTTGCGTCCGCTTCCTCCTCTCCCACATTCCTTTTCCGCGCCCTACCTCCTTAAGCTGCAACCTACTATAGCGATTTGTTACAATTTTATATTTCGTGCCTAAACATATCTTTAGCGTCCTCATTCGCCGAGTTATCCGTGTTGATTGGAGGTTTATATTGAGCCCTTTAAGTCAACCAAAGAAAGAAATCTCTCGCTTCCTTTATCGACCTGTTTAAACGAAACAAACCACTATTCGAACCGCCCTCGCTCGGGCTATTCTAATTTACGGGTGCAAAGCCATAATGCGATGACCGCTCGAACGCGAAGTTAAGTGCGCGCAATCGCGCGGTAATTAAGCGCTCGCCCCTCAGATGCGGGAATAACTTTCGGAAAGCAAACTCGTATATGAAAAGGCCCTGAGGTATGCCAGAGATTCTAGCATAGAGGGGATCCGATACGGAACCAAATTACGTAATCGGATAGCTTCCCGTTGTGAAGTGTGGAATTCGTCTATGACGTCAGGATCTTGAAGCACATTCCACGCCATGTTTTTTTCGTTTCAGTTTACTTCACGGTGTTTTTTTTTTTTTTTTTTACGCTTCAGGCAGACCTCTATACAAAACAATTAAATTCTCTTTTCACCTTCTTTTTTTTTCGGGGGGGGGGGGGGGGGGGCAATTTTATTAAATAGGACTTACATTATATAACATAATTTTAAAATAATCTTCCTCTACCCAACTTCTCGTTGTTCTTTGATGGAGGTAGCGTTTTAGTTAGTTCACAGTCCTCTCAAAATTCACAACTAATGCTGGGAAAACTATTTCACTGACATAGATAAAAACAAATACATCTAAATCTAAAATTAAACAAAACGTAGATATTCGTTGTTAACCGCCTTCAAGTGGGCAATCATCCAATGAATCACGTGTGGCACCCACATGTGAATCCGTAATAGCTAATGCAAAGTTCTAACGTTTTCCGGCAGTTCTGAATGCAGGAGTTCCAATCATCAAGCCGAAGCCTCTAAAACACGCGATGTTATTAATATTGCAAATTAATTCCCCCGTCCCTGTCCGAATTGAAATGCTGACACTGTTATTTATTCTTGTGTCTACTGATTGTGATCGCTCAAAATAAATTTCCGCAGCGCTCTAATCACAGGTCATGCCGAAACGACCATGATCAAGGTAAAACAACACATAGTAGTTAGGCTTTTTTCACCCGTTTTGGGGTGCTAACGAATCGACAGGCAAATAAACTTGTGTTAACACTGCCAGAATAAAAAAAAACTGTCAATTTTATTGGCGCGTGTGGCTTTTGTTCACGGTATTACGTAAATTGACATCAACATTTGTATCCACAGGACAAATTCCGTCGTCCGCAAGATGCCGTTTGGGTATAATATGCAGGTTTTTCAATGATAAGTATTTTATTTGTAGGGTTGATCATTCAATATATTCCTTTCCTAATCATATCGCAAACTCTTCAAGTAATCTATACTAATGTAAATACAGACAGACATCTGGCGAACTCACAGACTGGAAACTTTTGAATCACAATCAATATTTTGCGAAGCAACCTAGGGTGTCTGACAATTTTTTTTTAAAAAGCGCGACATGGCGAATTTTGAGCGTCCTATTATTGCTCCAGAGGCAATAGGGCTGCAAAAGTAGCCGACAAAGAGCTCAGCAGAAAAAAACACAAAGCAGTCAACGACAATTAATAGATTTTTTCCGCCCTATAGAAGGTAGCAAATATTGATAAAACGTCTGCTACTATCTCCCAAAGTCCCTGTCGGTTACAATCAAAGCTCTTGGTGCACCTGTCGACTTGGTTCCTGTACTGCCTGACTATACCTACCAGAACATTTATCGACAACAACTTCAAGGATTCGGCGTGGCGTGTCATAGACCTCTAGCCAGAGAAACTACTCCTCAAGTGGTCATCTAACTACGATACGAACGTCGATGTGATCGTGTGATCGATGTCATTGTGTTGTGCATCGCTTTCCTTAGAAATATCTAGAAAAACAAAAGTCCATAGTGTGCCAAATTCTAAAAGAGCGCAATCGTATCAATTCAGAAAAAAAAAAAAAACCACATACTAAGATATCACTAATGTTGAACTTGTATATGAAAGAAACATTCAACTCGAAGCATCATTAGATACACTGTGTTATGCTTGCATTATTAATGGTACTCTTAAAACCTGGTTTTACAGTGCTTTCAATTTTGTTTTTATAGCTCGTTGACCGTGTTCAGAAGCTTGTAGATACTCAGCTATAGTTTTAAATCGGTATTAGAAAGCTCGAACGAAAACATTTTCTATATTTAACTAGTAACATATTTCGCCTCGAAAAATTCAGAAAAGAGATATACGTTTACCGCACAACGTTTGCTGCGAAAATCCAAAGCTCCCTGAAATGTTCTGCCCCTAATACAAATATCGATCGGCGCCTTCAAAAGAATGCGAAACGAGATTTAAAATAAAAATTGAGTTGATGGCAATCGTCGTGATTCAACTAACTCTGTCGCGTTTCGCACTTTCTCACGCCCGGTCGAACAAATCGGAGCAATGACCCGTTCACCGTCCGCCAGAGCCAATCAAAAGACAGCAACGGTAATTAAAGAAAAAAAATTAACAGAAAAAAACAGTAAGTGTGCGAGTTTAAAAATGCCAATTGCGCGGGTCGGAAGAGGGGCGAACGCGTCGCGCTCTGCGCCGCATTCCTCCGACTATGTCATTATCTGATTTCGCTTCATATGGCGGGCGTGCAGCGGACTTCTTCTTTTGTTCCGGTGCTGCCCAGAATCGCTAATGGTTAGTTCGTACCTTTCGCCGTTTTGTGTTCGTTTATACTTGCGAGCGCACAACGATGTTCCCGCGCATTCTCGAGCGAATTCGTGCGCGTCCGATCGAAACGAACAGTTGCGCGATTATGATACGAAACAAAATAAATCGGAGTTTGTAAAGCTCCTGATTATGTGCCTGAATTTTGACAATGAAAGGGAGGGGGGGGGGGGTGCATTTCGTTTATAATACGCAACATGGTTTCGATCTGATTTCTTTTTTTTTTTTTTAATGCGAAGGCATTTGTTGTGTGACTGCATGAGCTCACCTCGCATGGAATTTAACGTTGCGTATTTTATAAAAACCCCAAGATCGAGGAAACTGCTAAGTTATGAGAAGTCGGAAGCCACGCAATTCAGGTATAGCCTCGGCGCGACAGCGAGCCCAACAAACGTATATCATTCATTGATCAAAAAAAAAAAGGAAATGCAATTTTTATTAGGGATAGGGGTCGATTAATTTTTGAACCCGATGAATCGCCACCCTTTAATCGATTAATCGGTCTCGTTCAGTTCTGTGCATAATATTTTTCAAACGTCTTTTTTTTTTTTTGCTGGTATTATGATAAGCGGCGCAGTATACAATTTCGATTAGCAACCAACCTCGATGTGTAGTTGAGAACATTTGAAAAACGCTGACACTTACAGACTCTTACTGCAGCTGCATGAAGCAAAGGGGTACTTTTTTATATTCTGCGTCAAGGCTGACCTCCCTTCATTGTTCACAATAGTCTCTGTGGCGCTAAAGGTGTATTCACACGGCAGACAATTTAAGAGAAGCAGGTCAGAAGACTACACAATTGTGCTTATGGCATGACCTTGACGTCATTGCGGAGAAATCCGCGGTTAGTCTGGTGACCTGACATGGTTACCGTGGGCCGAAGTGAGGACTGCGAGTTCGAGCTCGTCGCTTCGGTGGCTACTTTTGCTGCACGTGCTACCAAACAAGATCAGCGCCTCTCAGAGTTGTGACCTTGCGGCCATAGCTTTTGCTGCACTCAAAGCTAACAAATAACCACTAGGTAGTGGACTTGACGTTGGATTTAGCGTCTTGCCCATCTGCCAGTAAAGAAGGCAAAGATGAATTGCCCCAGCGACGAAACGGCGTTCTTTCTAATTTTACTCGTGCAAGGAATTCTTCAACCGCAGTGCCTCCAATACGATCCTACCGAAACAACGATATAAAATGCCAACTCTCGCCTCAGCGAAGAAATGCAGTGGCTGCTTCTGCCGATATGGGCCTTACATGGCAGGTGATGTCATTGAAGGTTTACCAATTCTAGTGAACCGCGCAATTCTATTTGCCCGCTTATATTTGTTTTATATAAAAAAAAACAGAAAAAAAACTTTGTTTTCAAAAAAGAAACAATCTTTACACTAGAACAGCAAACGGCAAAAAAAAAATGGCAAAGTCACTAAGGACGAGTACGGTAGAAGGAGATACCATGGCCTCCAGTTTGTAGGGTGCGACAGCCACTGCTTCCCCGGGAATGCGCAGATATCGACCGAGATGAGGATCCTTATGCTGTGAGTAACCCAAAGACGATTCGATGACTCCTTTTTTTACTTTGACGAGTGTTCGCGCTCCTTTTCAATTGATGAAACCCACTGAGTCATGTGCGAAGCAAGGCTGCCGATGCCTAGCATAGTTAAAACTTTACGCAGCACTGCTGGCTTTGAACCCGGCCCATGACGACGCTCTGCGTATTTCGGCATTTATTCACTCGGGTAGGTCAAGATTTTTTTCTGAAATGCGAAGTAGACGCCGAGTGTAGCTGCTAACACTAGTCATTGTCAGCCACGTCTTGGGCCGGAGTCACACTCCATTAAGGCGATGAAGTTGGAATGAGCATGTACAATCATAAATGTTGCCTTGAGGACTATAAATGCTTAAAGACGAATCAGAAACGGATTTACCAGTTGGTTCAGTAAAAGAACCGACAGAAACGGGCTTATAATAGTTAAGAAACTCAGCAATAACGTATAAACTTCTTTCTACTTTACAGCTAACCTGCTAAAGAGAGTTGGGATTCATTCTGGCTGATCCAACGGCATCCTGCATTGACACGTCTCACGCACATCGTGTCAGCAACAGGCCCGAGTGTGGAAACGTCAGGCTTGCTTGGGAAGGGCCGAGATAGAAAGAAAATTGGAGACAAATACTCTTCCTCTGGGTGTGAATGGCGCAACGATGCGTTCAGTAAAATTACCGAAAGCTTCGCGGCAAAGATTTTTGATAATGTTGTGGGTAATTTTAGGTAAATAATGGCGGACTACATCTCAAAATTTAACGCAGAACGTTTTATTCGGTGTCACATTGAAGTGTGTAACTAATCAAATGTCACCTAGACCATCCGAGAATAAATAGCTATGCATCACTATTCCGCCTAAATCCTCATACTCCGCAAGCCACAAACATGTTTAGGAACACAAAATATCGATCAACAATGTCAAACCAATTTAACAAGATTTTATTCTTGAACACATTGACGACGTTTCGCAGTTAGCACTTGCCTGTCTAATTTATAAATATATTAAATAAAAATAAAAATGATTTCCAGAACACGAGATAAATAGTCAGCTGATGTATCGTAATAAAAGGAAAAATCTAAGCACATTTACAATTTTTTTTCCAGAAATATAATGTTTTTTTCCACGTTTCACAATTACTTTTGATAGCCCTAAGTGACTACACGATTTCGCGTTGTGGTATTGGCACTCATTGTTACATGCGGCTATGAAATTACATAAATACGTATTGTAATATTGATTGGGGCTTTTATATAACTACTGTCGCCTAATGTCGTTAATACATTATGCCTTGGTTGTTTGTTTTCGTCGACATCGGTTTTCGTAATAAAATGTTGAAACCTATGTCTGAAGTTTGCAACAAAAAAAAAACGGCTACAACATTGTCAACTTTTAAAGTTTGTTTACATGCGGCAGAAGCGAAGGCAATAATTACAAGAAACAACATATAAATATATTCGGTATAATAAGGTGTCACCTTGTGTCAAGCGTCACACAAAACACAGTCAGGTAATATACCTGTTACGAGGGCCGTTTCAACAATAATTGAGCCAACAATTGTTAGCATCTCGCAACTGTCATCGAGATCAACTAAGTTGTCCGGTGTTACCAGGTGTTCTACGATACATAGGCCTAACGTCCCCAACTTTTGATCCCAGTTGAAACCGAGACAAAACAAAACTAATGTCACATTACTTTTTTTTAACTGATGCGAATGAATTATATGCAGACTTTTTTTTCATTAAAAACATTTAACACAAAATATCATATACGTCTTTTTTTATTTTTAGAGAAAAGAAGCAATAATCAGAACGCTTAACAAGCATTTAAGCAAGAGAGACATAATGAAAGTCTTATCGACACCGACATCACAACGGCCGCGCTCGGCAAGTGTAGGCTTCCGCGACGTGCCGTGATCGCTTTAACGGCAGCTCTGGCCCCATATCATAGCTCTTTCGATAATATTTTCTGCTACGATACTTTCTAGATACCTCCAGCAATCTTCCGCAATAGTAAGTGCCTCGCTGGCGCTGGCAATCGGCTGCAATGCGGTAGACGCCGCCATCTTTACCTCTATTGGGGCGAAACCCCACCAGTGTGCTGAGGTAGGCCAACTCAGTTCAACTCATTGATCGCTTGCGGCTCAATGTGCGTTGGTGCCGCCCAGAAACTTCACCCGATCGTAATTTAGTCAAATTCTATGCTCAGTGACAGTTGACAGCGCTCGTATGACTTGGGTAGCTATATAAACAAATGCTAAAAAAAAAACACGAAAAACAAAAGAAGACCTGTGCAGCCAGGTGTTGCGCGAGCAGTTTGGCGCGATTGGTTACTTCCAACCTAGCCGAGTCCGTAGACCTCGCACGGACATCGCCGTACCTGGAAAAGGCTGCAATTGAACGGATTTAAGATATCGATAACCGTGGTACCACAGGTCCGCACATCTATTTTATGTACTTTGCCCACGTGATACACAACATTCAACAGATCCTCGGCCTTGTCGTCCCCGGGAACGTACCTATGAGACCAGCTCTTGAGTTTTGCGTTTAATTGTTTTGTTTTTTTGCCTGGAACATAGTGATATTTTGAACCGCACAAAAGGGTGACGTCACCAATTTCGTGAGGACTTTTTTAGGACATGTCCGCCCTGTGAGTACATCATAAATGAACACTCGCACGGCGTTGAAGTGACCGCTACACGTGTAACCTTCTGCAGTTGCCTGGAGTTACAAATCTCATCCCTACAGTTTAATGGAAGTTAAAATTTCATTTGAAGATTGCCCTTCATACAGGTGTACACCTTCATGTCTGCGTGGTGAAAGCGTATTTTACTTATTTATTTGTTTCGGCAAATATTTTACCGATTAACCGATTAAAAGAGTTAAATGCGATAAAGCTTTCATCGATTAATCGGTAGGTTAATCGATCGAATTCCCAGCACTATTTTTTATAAAAAAATCCGATGATGAATCCGACAATGATCAAAGAGTCCTTGAGCAATACCTTTATATTAAATGAATCTAGAATTATTAGGAATTCGGCGCTACCACATTCATGCCAGAAACAACAATGTCGGTACACCTTCGCCTTATTTAAGAACTCTAAGTGCATCCGCAGCAAAATCAAATTCTGCGATTTCTCCGGTGGAGTAAAATATGATTGTTAATTTCCTTTTCAAACGAGGGTTATTGCGAAATTCCAATTTAAATTGGATTCCAGGACCCAAGACGGGAACGAACTAATTTACCGCACGATCCACTTCATCCATCCGAACATCGCGACTACTCAAGCATGCATCCATCGTTACCCCGAAACTACCCCTTTCTCTCAGAAACAATGCTACCGAATGCATGCGGAAAGCAATAGTCGGCCCGCACAAAGGCGGAAATTCCATTTGAGATCACTCCGCAGTCTAGTATAAGATGACAGAGTTTTCAATCCTTTTTTTTTTTCGCCTTCTGCCGAACTTCATTTCGAGGGTCTTACGAAACTGTGGAATGAGTTGCGGCCGTCCCTTTGTTCCTGGTCCTCGAAAGGGAGAGTCATTCCCGGGCTTCGCTTAGGAGCCGCAGAATTTCGGAGAGCCGCGTGTACTTCCCTCAAAGGAATCGTGTCGGCCCTAAATTATCCGCAGATGTCTGACAGCTGCCGCAATGATGGCGGAGGCTTTTCTCCTAGCAGACGAAAAACACTAGGCCTAGACAACGGTCGCTTGTAAAGTAGACGACGAACCTTAGGCCTAGACAACGACCGTTTGTAATGTAGACGACAAACCTTAGGCCTAGACAACGGCCGTTTGTAAAGTAGACGACGAACCTTAAGCCTAGACAACGACCGTGTCTAAAGCAGACGAACAAATGTGAGTCCCACACAACGATCATATGTAAAGCAGAAATTTCTAGTGAGAAGAAGGTTGTTTTAACGAGCAGACGGTGGTTTTGGAGGTATGCAACAAGCAGACGACGCGCTTGGAGAAGGCAACCGCCTTGCGTGCGGAACGACATCGAAAACTTTTTGGGTCCCATTCGAATGGCCATTATACCTTGAAGAACAGAACCGTAATGATTAAAAAATTTACATCAACCCTATAAAGTCGTATATTGAATAAAATATGCAATTTTAGGAGCATTTTTTAAATTGTTTAGAAGACATTAAACAGTCGTTCCGGGAATGAAGGACCTTTTTTTTCTATTTGTGGGAAAATGCAATGGTGTGTCACACGACCAGGGCACTGTGGGACGGTAAGGAGAGGGAGGAAGAGGGAGAGGAAAGAAATGGGGAGATGGAATCGCGGTGTGGTACGTGGCGAATATTTCCCTGCAAAATTTAGCGGGGAAACTGAATTGGTGTATCACATGAACAAGGAGGGGAAATGGACAGAGAGAGTGGAGGGAGAGAATTATAAGAGAAGTGTGGAGGGATTTGGAGAGAGAAGTAAGGGGAGCTGGATGGAGGAGAAAGAGAAGCAGAGGTTAGGAATTGGGGGTAGGTGGGGAGGGTGAAGAGAGGAACCCAAATCTCACTCTAGAGGGGAGAGGGTTGGGAAAGAAAGGGAGGGGGAAGGGAGGAGAGGGATCGGGAGAAGAAACTGGTGTGTCACGTGGCGTTGATTTTTCCCTCTAAATGTAGCCGAGGAAACTGAATTGCTGTGTGGATCACGTGACATCAGGACTCGGGATGTCACTTTCTGGCCCCTAAATTTAGCGGGGAAATTAGATTGGTGTTCCGGTCACGTGACGTCAATTTCCCTGCTGTATTTCAGCGGTAAAATTTAGTTGGTGTACAGGCGACTGACGTCACTTTCTCCGCTAAATTTAGCGAGGCAGCTGAATTGACGTACAGGTCCTGTGACGTCAATATCCCCGCATCGTGTACAGGTCACGCTACGTTAGGGCCGTGACGGACGGACAACCAGACGTCATTTTGAGATTAAGGAATCCCGTTAAAAAAAAAAAAAAAAAACTTTTGATGCGTCAAAAAGGAATGCCCAAACGCACACTACGGGGTGTCCTAGTTCCACGATTAAAAATATGGACTACAACACTTTACAAACAAACAATTCGCCTCGCACGGCATTGTAATATTGGTTCAGTTTCCGAACTTAAAACACTAGAGCCATTCGTTTCAGCGTCGATACAAGCCCCAATTCGCTGCACATTTCAGCGTCTATAGCGCCTGCAACTCAATATAACGTAAGAAAAAGGCCGTAGACAATCAAATGGCCCAAAAAAGCGTTTTCTCGCTTTCCCTGCATCTGGTATCCAAAACAAGAAATTCGCTCACGCAGCGTATGTCAATAAAAAAAAAACGCAAGCATTCCACGCAACAAACAAAAAAGGGAATTCGGAGGAAGGCTTCGAGAAAGCGGGGATCGCACGATCCAAACTCGGTTTGGCGCATTACAAACTCCTTCCGCATCCCTAATTTCCCCATCTATCCCCCTTTCCCCGAAAAACTACCGTTACCGCCGCGTGAAACAAAGCGAGGGAAAGGGAACGTCGGGACCTCTCCCCGCATCATCGATCACGGGCAGTCGGTGCAATTCAAATCGGGGTTCAACGCGTGCGAAAGGCTTTAGCGCCGCTTAAAACAACACGCTCTGTCCCCCTTCTCGTCATGCCTCTTTCCCTATATCCCCTTTCTCACCGGCCATGCCTAAATGAGAAGTGGAAAGAGGAGTGAATAACCTCCTTACTCTCTATAATCATTCTTCTTTTCCCTTTTATCGCAACTGTCATTCTATCCTCACGGGCGCTTGCTTATCATTTTAAATCAGGACCGGAACGAGAGAGGAACGCGAACTCTCTTTCCACAATTTCCGGTTTTCCCTAAAGGCGAGAGGAAGTTCTAGCCTTTATTATCATATCTGTAACCTCCCTTTGTTTTGCATATTTACCAAATAGAAGGACAGGAAAGATGTAGGGAAGGAAAGATTAGAGGGGAGAGGGGGAAAGTGCGGGCAATAATTGTTTCCTAAAACCGGTACCCTCAACACGTCTGCTCCCTTTACACTCGAATGAATAAACAAATAGGGCGGATCACAGCACACGACATCCTTCGAGCGAACGCTTGAAAGGAGGCGACCTCCTCTCCAGTGTTCGCTCCGCTAAAGTAGATAGAGGTGGGAGGAGCTTCAAATTTTCTCTTAACCTGTCACTGACAATAGTTGAAAGATGTCGTGTTCTGTGCTCCACCCTATTTGTTTATTCTTTCGTGTGTAAATTGAACTCTGCCAACACGCTCGGTTTCTGTCAGCTCTTGTGAATTTGAGCAAAACGCAAGGGAAAGTCACTGAAGAGCGGGTCTGGGTGACGCCGAGCTTTTTTCCTCGCTTATCGCTCAGGTGAAAAAAAATGGCGGGACAGTGGGCGGTGTACAACAACGCCACGTTCGTCATTCTCCAGAAGAGAGCTACGCTGCGCAGGCATGCAGTCTGCAGTTTAGTGTAAAAATATACCCTCCGCGCAGAAGGTGAATTTTGAAGTTGTGTATATGAAAGTCAAGGATGATGATGACGTAATTTTTTTTTTAATAATTGCTCGCTTTCGTTGTATTAAGGAAGGAAGGCGTGATGCGTGCTTGTGAAACATGCCTTTGAAACTGCGTAATATTAATGTCATTTTAAAGCAATGCATGTAAAAGGGTTGGCTAATAGTACCGATACAGAGCTGCGAAGGTCAGAAAAAGCATATCGAGAGACAGAACGCCGAAATGCATGCACGTTTTTACGACACTAAAAGAAGCCCTAGACGATATTTTGAGCTCGAATACGGGTAGGGGCTATAGTAATAAGAGAATCTCATTAAGTAGGCAGGGAGCATAAGTCCTGGTCACCGTTCCAGAGCGTCATAAAATGCCACACGCTGGTTAGGCGACTGCCAACGCGGGTCGTCCATGAAAACACCTAATAATGGGCATGATGTCAGCACAAACTGCGATACTTACCTTGGGCCCATCGAAGCCCAACCTTGGCCCAGATGACCAAAATGGAACACAGAGGGGATCGATTGTCGTGTCCATATTTCGGCTGGAGAACAACATGCTGTCAAATACCAGAGGTGTGAAAATAGAACCATCGCGCTCGTGAGTTGCGCTATCGCTCATACTGAGTAAAACGCCATTCAAGGTTCATTTTAACTCGAAGCACAATATTTATTTTTATACATATGCAAGGTACATACTCAACCTTATACATACCCAAAGATCACACGTTTTACATTTTGTCATAATTGTAAACAAAATATCATTTGACTTATCTTTTACTATAATATTTTTTGAGTGAGACTTAATATTTTGTTCAATTGTGGACGTGACAGTGCGTTACAAGTAGACTGACACATCTCTAAGCTGCTTGGTAACAACTTTGGTCAGAATTAATTTTTTATGTACGCTACGCTAATCATTAGGCAAATACAGTGCAAACATATTCATCGAGATCTTCCAGGTATCGATACTCTAGAGTCTAGAAAATAGCCGTGGCTAGCAAGGCATCATGAACGTTGAAATAGTGGTAACTGAATGAAAGTCTAGACGTCTAGAACAAGGAAGATTTAGTAATTGTGCCATAATCACGTTGTTGTTATTGTTGTTATACACGGGAAGAGGGTATACCTGCCTGTAATGTTAGCCTCCTTGGGCAGGGGCAAGACTCACACAAGCACGTTCCATCTCGATACAGTGACAGTCCATCTGAATATATGCAACTTACTTCAGTACACCGCAGTGGTATTATCTTGATAATAGAAACTCATGAATATGAGCTGTGTTTTTTTATGTATCTGCAGCTGCTTATGCTCAGCATGCTATACCCGGGTTCCAACAATTTGTGGCAGAAAATTGCCTAGAACACTCGTGTACACTCTTAAATGCCTCTTATTTTTTTCAGTGGTATCTCCTTATTTTAAAGCAGTGTTTAAATTTTGCAAAACTGCAAAACCCGAACTGCTTTGTAGCAAACGGCAGTTGACAGTCGTTCTGCTGGATCTAATACTTACTGGCCATTAACAAATTTAGGGAAACTGGGCCCGAAAAAATTACTCGTGTTAAAGTTCCTTTCAGAAATATGCAGATTATGGTGTAACAAAATGAGGACAGTCATTTTGCTTTCACAACACTAACTGGAGCATTCTATCTTGTCTTCAATTTTACACGGAGTTATTATGAATCACCATGAAATCGGCCAAAGTGTATCACTCGTTCCTCTCAATAATGATAAAAAATCAAAACTGAACTCCTACTAAGTAGGGAAGAATACGGCTTTGATGTGAGTAACTGGTATTTGGAAACAAGCAAAAAATGTATAAAAGTTGTGAAAAAAGTTTGGTTTGAAATCCTTAAAGTTTTAAAGCCCTCTAGAGAACTTCGAAGTAAAGAAATTGTGCTCTTAGCGAGAACAAAACTGAATTCGCAAAGAAAACAGAAAAAAAAGACACAGATTTTATTCACTTTTATATATATAAGCGCTCCATGCATAATACCTTCAGACCCATTGAACCTTTTTGTTTTAGTTTTTCTCCAGAGGCCAAGTGGCGTCCTCTTTACGAACGGCTCAAGTGTCGCCTATTTTGGGTTTTTCACGCGTGAACTTCGCATGCACACGGCAAGCAGACGATCCTTCTTCAACCCATCTCACCCTCGAACCCCGACGCTTTTACAACCGCCCCAAAAGTTTTCCTTCCATTATTATTTTATATATCTACTCTCGTTCTAAGGTCTCGCCCTGAATCTAACGTGCGCGCGCGCCCCTCTGCCGTTCTCTCACGGTGCCATAAGCGCACCCTCACTTAAGCCCGCTCTCAGTCTTTCAGCTAAGCCTACTTTCAACGTGCCGCCATTTAAAAATAAAAGAAAGCAGACGCAAAAACGTTAGCCATTTTGGGAGGCACTTTCGCACGAACCCCCTCCTGGTGCTGCGGGACACACAGCTGTTCGTTACAGCAGCGCACTGGCTACGGCTCTGTCTAGGAATAGGTCTCTGGCTACGGCTGCTTCCCTTATGGTTGCGTGATTCAACTTTACGTCGAAGTGCGAAGGATGGGAACAACTTTTGTTCAGCAGCGACTTAAAAAAAAAAAAACTTTCAAGTTATAAAAATACAGACTCAAAGTGAACCAGCTGATCCAAAAAGTTATCATCCTTAAATCCGAGAGGATTGACTTCACCTTGCAGCTTTGATGGTTCATCAATTGCTGTTTTAGGAAATAGGTATCTCGAGAATATCTAAACTTCACACGAAACTTAACTCTTCCGTGCTTTGATAACGTTGAGATTTTTGTCAAATCGTGCTTTCATGCAACTTTTCTTGTCCATTTGACTTTTGTTTGACTCCTGAAATTTGGTTGACCATCCGTCGGTCTGTCTTTCTTATTACTAACTCTACTGAATGTTTCATTTGATAGTCCGTATAAAAAAGTTGTGAACGTGAACAATTTGTAATTATTCACAACAAGCGTATTAAATCTATGGGTCTCCCGAAAGTTGAGAGATGGCGTCCTGTTTGACTAAACCGGAAGGATACTTTGGACAATCCAAGGCCAATCACGCATATAAAGGAATACAGAGACATCTCAAGTCGACCCAAGATCGGTCTTCACCGCCATCTTGTTTAAAATCCCCTTAACCCATTACAAAGTCTTGAACAAAATGTAGCGTTTCAATGATATCCACTAAGGCTTATTGAACTTTCTAATATAAATTGTATATTACGTTGTTTTGTTTCTATCACCTCTCGCCTGACTTCAATACACGACGCAGTATCTACGTTACAGCTCCATTTCAGCCACGTACACATCGCCTCGTGAAAAACTCATTTCGTTGGAACATATTCCTCCGCCTCCTCCGCGGTATTCTTTTAATCAGCGGTCGGAAGGACCAAGAACCACCCTCCACAAAGAAAGACAGACCGGATTACGGTAATAATTGTGCACGGAGATGCGGCTCCCCGAACGGGGAAACGGGTGAACCCACCCACCTCTCTTTCTGTCCCCAACGAGTCGGGTCGAATTAGGGAAGCCGACGTCGCGCTAGAGGAAAACAAAAAAAGGGAAAGAAAAAGAAGCGCAAAACGGGGACTAGTCATCGAGCCAATACCCGCTCCAGCCAAGACATACCGGAACCTAGCGCGCGCGGGCGAAACGCCACATACCAGAGGATCCTTCCGCTGCCGCACGCCGATACAGTCCGCCGTAAGTAGCGACAAGACAAAAAGCCGGGCAAAACGCCGATGTGCGAGGGAGAAGAGAGAAAAAGGGTGAAGAAGGGATTCTTGGGGAAGAGGGTTGCCCGGAATGAAGAAGAAGGCCGTAAGAGGGCTTCCAGTCCGTTCTCGGCGTGACACGCGTCCCCTTTCCCCTTCATCTTAACATCCATCGATATCGATTGCCCTAGCTTCTCGCCGATGGCTCGACTGGAAGGAGGTAAGGGCCGACTCAAGCTGGACCAAGAGAGAGGCTGAGAGCATGCGACTTGCGTGCTTGGAAAATGCGCAGCGTCATCCTTCATCCGAAAGGGTTATGTGGTCCAGCCGTCTGCAGGTTGGAGTGGCGGAGCAAGCCTGCGGCCGTCGATTGATTAATACGGTCAAACAAGAGACGTTAGGTAAGTAATTATGAACACTTCATTGGGTACACTGGCTCCTAACATTGGCTGCGGTCCGTCTTAAAACGTGTGGGTGTATAGTACAGCAGCGCTATCAACAAGAGTTGAGGAGATGGCAAAAAAGAAATCGAACACAAAAAAGGGAGGTACAGGGAAGGAATGGAGAAGCCGGGGGAGGGGGGGGGGGGGAGACTAGGTAGCAAAGAAAAGGAAACGACCAAATCTGGAATGTGAGTAAAGCGGCGGCGACGTCATGGGGTGTGAAGGGAAGAAAGGGAAGGAGGTAGAACGGCCGCATTCCCTAACCCCTCCCCTGACGATTCGCTTCCTCGCTAACATCCGCAGCTTTTCCCCAAAAAGCCCCATCCCGAGTAGGGCCTGGGGAGAACGATGCATCGACAACTGGCTCCCGCAAATGTGTCCCGAGTGTGGCCTCGACGAGAAACAAAATTCATAAAAAAAGGAAACGTAAGCACATTGCACGAAAGATGTTAGGAAGTTGGAGACTCGACTGTAAGCAAAAGCAAAGCACTACGGATAGAAGACGAAGAAGATGGAAAGAAACATCTGGATGTTTTGAAACCTCGACTGCTAGGTTTGCTTCCTGATTCCTTTTTTTAATAAATTTGTTTGGTAAAAAACTATTGGAAATCTCAAGGAAAGTTGGTCATTCCCGCACTTTCAAAAAACGACGATCACGCCGTCCTATTCAAAGTATAAAAAACGTTACATACACTATTATTAATTGAATAAAACGAAAATGAATATGGCAAGGAATGTCTACGTCGCGGTATTATGCTTGTATGACCGCTGTCGATCTCAACCAGGTTTCAATGTTCAATCATATGCGATGGTGCATTGCAGCCTCTCTTCAGAGAGCTGTAGGTTGCCCAACCATGACGCGTTGTACACTTACCGCAGTTCAATCCGCGAAGACGGCATGTTGCAACGTCTATGCCATGCCATTCAAGCGATTGGGATATGGTGCGCCGCGGATAAAAAAACTCCACGTTTATTGTCTTTGACTAAATCGCTGATATATTGTTAAATCAGCATGCTATCGTCAAAATTTTTTTAATTTTTTTTTTTTTTTTTTTACAGTTAAGTGTATTCAGAAGCATGCACCAGCGTTCAACACATTTCTATATTAGTTCAAACATCAGACAAACCCCAAAGGTAAAACCAACAAACGTACAGTTGGCACCCACAGTTTTCAAAAGCAAGAACTGGAAGAGATGATCCACCCGAACATTCCCCAGAAACAAGGGTCGTGACTACGTCGCGCAAAGCGAACACCCAAATTATCTTACGTCACGAAAAAAAAACATGGGGAAAATCCGTCAGGGCCACCTTTATAATATAACGACCCCATAAAAAAAAATTACTGCTTAATGCTATATTTACCGAGGCACACTGGCTAATGTGTTCTATTTTCTTAGCCGAGCAATCTTTTTTTCAACCAGACTAACTTTGTTAATGCGCCTTTACAAAGCAATATAATATTGCCGAACGCCCACCTGATCAAGCAGGCAGCGCGCTTGTGGACTGACGGTTATCGCGCTTGCCTTTTACGCAAAAAGCCAAAGTTCGACGCCTGGCCGCAGGTACACATTTTTGTTCACTTCGTAATGTCATGTTCTACGCGCCGAATCTTCTAGGTCAATTGTTCCAGCACCCCACACGTGCACAAAAGGGGCTCCGCGTGGCGAGCCGCAGCCAGTCTCGCCCCAGCGTTCGATCCTGCTCTTACGCCGACTTCGACGCCTGCGACGCTCTATTGTTATCTTCTGTCCCCTTTTTGTTTTAGGCACAAGTTTGCCCCATTAAACGTTTAAGTTTCCTCAGTTATTTCTTGTTTGGACACCTCGTCACTCGTGATCAGCCCTCGACGACGAAAAGAAGTCAATTTCCATCCCTAAATATATTTGAGGGTTAATTCGAACGAAAGTTACAAAGGTTTTACTGTTGATGCGAGAAGCTAAGAAAATCAATCTTAATTCCGGTTTCCGGGAGGTACACTAATATTTCACTTTACCCCTTTTCTTCCCAAAGCACACATTAAGAACGCGACCAACACAAAGAGAAAAGAAAACACGGATACAACATTGACTCCAACATCACATTACTCAATTCCCTTTCTCGCCTTTTCCTACATAAAAAAGAAAACGGAGCTCTTTTCATATTCAGCTTCAATGCTTTCCCCAAAAACCAACAAACACATTCGTTCTATAAAAAGCGAGAGAAAATAAAATAACAAGTACAACCCTCTTCCCCCAAACCCGATCTGAAAGGCTTTCGAATGCCGGTCGCTCGTACCAGAAAACTTCGTGTCTTCAAAGGTCTAAAGAGGTCATTGACTCTGACGATGCTATGTGGGGGGTCGAAAATATTTTTTTTTCTCTTCTCAGTTCGTAGCAGCTTCCGCCTTTCCTTCAACTCCTTTCTTCCCCTGACCTCTCCCAGTAAGCCAGTAAAGCCGTAAAAAAGACAAATCTCGTAGTTTCACCACGTCCGTGGTCATCAATCAACTATATCTCCGGGCGCCCTCCGAAGGCTATAAAAGAGCTTGCTGCTTTGCGTCCAATGCCGAGCTCGTATTGACTGGGAAAAGGGGGAAATGGAAGAAATGGCGGAAAGGGGGTTTTCCATTCGACTCCTTTCACCTCATGCTCGCTTCTCAATACGACGAGGCCATATTGTTGGTCTGGGAGACGCTACAGATGCACGCTCTGCCTCTGGTCGTCTGCTTCTTTACTTGACTTCATGGCTTCGGCTTGCTTAGAGGATGTCGGAATGTCGGATATGCTTCGGGTCGTCTGCGTGTTTACTTGGAGTCTTGGGCCGGCTTCGGCTTGGTTAAAGGATGTTTGACCGTCGGACGTACTTTTAGATTGTGTGCTTGTTTAGTTGGAGTCTTGGCTTGGTTCCGTCTTGGCTTAAAGATGCTCGACTGTCGGATTTTCTTTTCGTCTACGGCATCCAATCGGATTCCTAACATGGTGTTCCGCTGCAGATGCAAACGCGGACCACCATAGAGCGGTCTCTGGACGTGGGCTTCTTTACTTGGCGTCGAAACCCCACCCTTTCTGACAATTATTCCGGCCTTCTTCAGCTTGGCTAAGGGATAACCACTCTCGAATATGGCTTTCACTCGGTTTCTTTCCTGCTCAGATATAGTAATGTTTCTCAACACTTTCCTTTTGCTTCCCTTTCTAAGTGGGTTCTTGCGAGCAATTCTCGTTTCGCTAAGGTTTGGTTAAAGGACGTTGGAACGCACAATGCATTTCCGGCTATGGCTTAGATTTGATCTTCTGCTATGGCCTCTCACAGTGCACTAAGGCCGCACTTTTGGGTGTTCACTTGCTTGTCATACACCCGATATATCCTAATGCTTCCAGCCCTGACTTCGGCATGGCTGCAGGCCAGTCAGTCCGATATGTCAGTGTCTACGGCTTTTAAGGGGCTTTCAGACATGGATTCAGACAAATCCATCCCAACCATTGGGTACTGATCAATAGGCAGGAGGTAAGGGAAAAGTTTGTTTTAACTTTGAGTTAACTGTTTTAAAGGCGCAGTTTCACTTTTAGTATATGGTTCTAGCTTTTCCTTGGCTTACTGAACTGTAGAATAATCCTGGTTAACACTGAAGAAAAAAGAGAGAAGTCGTACATCCTTCATAATACTTATATCAAAATACTGCAATTACTACACAACAAATTATAACAGTATTTAAAATAAAAATAATATTAGCAGGAATCACCTTAATGCCAACTGTATAAATTAGATCGAAAAGACGAGTTAAGCCCCAACGTTTTACCAGAAAAAAAAATTTTATTGATGTTTTGTTTTTTAATTTTTTTACACTGTGTCCGAACAAGTAAAATACCACCGATGGTATTTCTCTTTTAAACAAAAATAAAAGGAACAGTTGTTTGTCAAAATTCCTGGGGAGACTACAATGACCTTCGGCAGATGCAGACACAAATTAAGTTAAACCATACCAGTTGTGGCCAAAAACAAAGTGCGTAACCAAATGTCTTGAACTAAAAAAGAAAGCTTAAGCACTGTCACCTAAGTTGAAATGTTGAATTTGTTTTGAACCCCCAAGCAATAGATTTTAGACGGTTTAATTAGGCCAGGATGAACCGTTCTATATTTTCCTGGATCACCATAACCTTCTCTTTTTACACGTTGATCCCGCAAACTTGCTTATGTCAAAGGACAGGTATGTATGACTAACTTCAGAGATTTTAGCTACCAGGTACTTTCTGGTTATCTATTTATGTGAAACATTCCGTGGATATAATAAAAGAACCATAGCCCTTTTGGAACAAAAGTTCCACGCACTTTAGCTAAAGTTAATTGCAAGCAACTGTAGTAGTTTACATGCTGAGGAGAACCATGCTCCATTTTAGTTTACTTTAAAAGTGTCTTGTAATTATGCTTATCCTAAGAAAATAATTGTTCACGAGCAAAATTGGTCAATTTTTTTGTGCGGGAAATTGTGGTTAGAAAGGTTCATTCATAATAGATCAATCGAAATGGCGGCTACAAAAAGCATACAAACATGTTCAGTGGCAACGGCATTTTCCGCCGATTTCTACGAACAGGCCATACCTGTAAACATATACGCAAAAGCGAGGACCAGGCGCTGGCTTCCTCGTACAAATAAACTAGCAAAATCACGCGTTTTATTGTAAAAGCACGCAACTGGAAGGAGCGAAGAGTCGGAAATTGCGGAGTTTTGCTGTAAATCGAATGTTTATTGAACTTACTTGCGGAAAGAAAGATTTGGGGCAATGAACAAAACCAAGGCTTCTTTCATCAGAAAAATGAATTCTTAGGCCGGAAATTATGACCACAAATGTTTCCGTTTTCATTTTTTGTGGAAAGGAATCAGCACCCGCCAAGAAAATGAAGGTGCAGTTTAAAATCAAAAGCAGATCTGCTAAATACAGATGTGCAAATGCATACATATGTGCATATTTATACAAAGTTGGCAATACGTTCGAACAAAAGTCTAAGAATCAAAGGTAGAAATTTATACGCGAACCTATAATGCGCCTCATTTCTGTAACAGAGCAAAGGTGGGTGAATATGCTTCCACTTTATATGTAAGAATCTGCATTAGCTTTCTGTTACCCTATCTACTGAGAGATTCTTCATCCTATCTATTGCAAACTTAAGCGTAAGTTATCGCATGTATAACGTAAATCGTTTTACCAATTCTATTCAAGTAAAAAAGCACCCATGCTATATTTTCCGCCCTCTCTGTATTTCGTCCAGAATCATTTCGTTTGTTGTTTATTGGTCATGAAGTAATATTTCAAGAATATATTCGGCTCGTAATAAGTGTTATGTTAAGAATCAAATTTCTGGCTAGCGGATCATTAATGTACAGCTTCTACAACGATACTGCCCAAACCTTTTGATAAGCAAATTTGACGTCATTCAGGGTTTCCTCGTTAAAATTGTTTTGTCCTCTTGCCCGGAACCGAATTTTACGCATAATTCCACGGAATTCATACAAACGCACTCAAACGAAGTGCGTATCGGGTGGCTGAACACACACAAAAATGGAAATATACCGCGAAAACTTCCACCAAATAAATAACCCCGCCACTACAGCACGTGCGGAGAAAAAATAAACGCCTACTCCAAGACAAACAAACGGAAGTTCAGACATAAACTGAGACATGCGCTCGCAAGCTGGAAAAAGCTGAACAGGCTGATCAAGTGTAGTGGTGCAAAGCCGCCTTTACAATCAACCGACGGCAAGAGCATAAAATCACGTTATAACGCCGGATGCACACGGCACGAATGGTGGCAAACAACTGAGACTCTGCGCCCAACAGATGCGCAAACACGGCTGCGTATTCGGGCGTATTTCTTCGCCGCGGCGCCTTCTATACTTCATTTTAGGCAAAACTCGGCAAAAGGCGGAAGCTACGACCGTCGGCCAACCAATCGGAGCATCGGAGTGAGTAAGACGACAACGTCTGGGTCAAAGCGCACTCCTCTCTCTGGAGAGGTGTCACGTGTTTTTGCTCCCCTTCAACGATTGGCTCGCTGGAGGCTCCCGAACTTCGATCCTTGCCGGGTTGATTCAAACGGAGTATGGCGATGCTAGGACGGAAAAGAAATAAAAGAAACGCAGACAGCCGTGCGGGGGCTCGCGGACGGAGGCGGCCATATTGTTATCTCTGTTTGTACTCCTCGCCGGCCTTGCCGCTAGCGCATAAGTTAATCATTCTTTGTTCTTCAAAAACATAATCAGCGGGTGTTCCTAACTTGTTGATTTCTTTATTCTGGCAAATAAGGGAAACGCGGGCGCATGAAGATGATTCGTCCTATGTTTAGAACCCTTTGAGTCGCCTCTGGGTGCGTGAACGCTTTTTTTTTTTTCGTTTTTGTTTCTTTCCGACTGATTTGTTTACATAAATGGTGCACGAACGACGACAACTTCGAACTAAACAGCAAGCACCCGAATGCCTTGCTGCTGCAATCGGCATTAGAATAGTATATAGGCAGACACCTGAGACTGAGTAAAACTCGAGTACAAAGCACAAACACCGACACAACATATAGCTATTTTTGTTTTCTTGCGAATGATTGCATAACAGAAAACGGAATGTTAGCAGAATACAATTAATACCTGGCAACACAAATAAAGGTAGAAACTAGAAACGTGCCGGCACTGTGTGAGTGGAACGCGTAGGACTACAAAGCGGTATAAAAATGTCTTGGAAAGCTCGAACAGAATGCAAGAAAATAATTATTTGCAAACAAATAACAGCAGGCGATGAGCCTAATATGACATAATTGTGATTAAAATGATAAAATAATACCTTGTCAATCAATTGTAGAAAAATTACAATCCATAATCCACACTTTTTTTACCATAAGTACCCCAAACAGATAACTAAATAACATAAATTCACTATTATCCGAAATGAGAAGGCAGGATTTGTCTAACTTATTTAACTAATTAAATAATTTATTTATTTCGAATACTCTCAGTGTAGTACATAAAAAAAGTGTACTGAGCCCATAGAAAATTACAGATGGCATGCTTATTCGTAAGAGCAGTTTTAAACAAAACAATATCGGTGATGTTAGCGATCGAAGCGGGAAGGCGTTTCCATTTTTTCAACGTTCGGGGTATAAAAAATGCAATGGATACGATGTTTTAACATTAGAAATACCAACGTTATTCATGACTATAACCAATGCCAGAGTAGACGTAGAATTGCGGATTTCTTCATTTATGACAAAGTACAATGTTCCGATAAAGAGTTTATTAAAAAGACAGAAAGGAATGATTTTACGACGATCGACTGACTGGAAAGTGCTGTGCTAAAATAGTTTTATGATAGTAGCACGGACAGTACGGTGATTTCTGTTTAGAATAAAACATGTCAGACAATTTTGGATAAACTCAATTGAAGTTATACACGCAATGTTTTTCTGTCAGCAATCATAGCGCCGCAACGACAGCCATTTTACTTTTCTCAAATGCTGCGCACGGACGCCAAAAAGGTAATAATTGTTAAGTGTAAAATATGTTATATATATTCGTAATTGCGTATAATTGCATCATTCAACCTCACATTTGGCTGATTTTTAACTGGAATTAATGGCATTTATAATAGTTCAGAAATCAACCACAGCCTGCTCTATGAAATGTAAAAATGCCGTACGCAAGGGATACTATATAAACGCCTTCATTTTCGCAAAAACCTAATTTTCGCGAATTTTGCGAATCGCCTACAATTCGCAAAAAATAGGTCTTGCGAACAATTCCGGTAAAATGTAAACACACTGGAATCTATATTAAGATTCCACCGCGTCACAAAAATTAGAACCCGATAATTATTGCAAAACTTCCGCTATGACCGAAATCACAAAATATTGAGCCCCCGAAAAATAAGTGGACTACAGTACATATATACATAATATCAAAATATAGTATCTAAAAACTTTGTTTCAAATAAATTACAATCATATATTTATTTTTTTTGTAGAGCTTAGGCGAGATAAATATGAAATTAAACTTCTCCATACAAATATGCGCGGTGATATGTATTTTCACGGAAAGCTGGCTCGGAACGATTCAGAATTGGAAACTAAATCAGAGAAAGCGATTAAAGTTTCAAATCTGTACTCATCTCTTCATTTCTATCTATCGTTGCTACAATACTCACTGCCTCCACTCCTGGGGAAGTAATCATAATATCAATCGATACGACAGTTTCGTCCATATTTTTTTTTTCTTCTTACATTCTTTTTACATATAAATTACCCTACACTCAAGATGCTGTTTGTGTATGGCTGCTTCTAACCCCTACAAGTTCGTTATTATTACCCGTATGCGTATACTCGTGTAAAGACAACCGTTCAAAACAAATTGTCTGCCTTGCGAAGTGTGTCCAAAATACTGAACAAGAAGGACACAATGTATAAACTTGCGAGAGTGTTGGTTTTTGGACAAATTTATTTATTTTAAGGTAGAGATAGAATTCCTTACTCTGGAATTGGCATAATTGTATTTCATAATCCACCCGTCAATGCATTTTTTTCTTACACTTTTTTAGAGCGCAGCTCTTAGGGGCCCGTTCCCGGCTTGAGCGGCGTCGCCGTCGGCGTCGGCGTCGCCGTCGCCGTCGCCGTCGCCGTCGGCGTCGGCGTAACCGCAACCCTCGTAACCCTCGTGAGGGTTACGAGGGTTACGAGGGTTAATCTCATGAGGGTTACCCTCACGAGGATCACGAGGGCCACGAGGGTAACTAACCCTCGTAACCCTCGTAACCCTCGTAACCCTCACGAGGGTTACGAGGGTTACGAGGGTTACAAGGGTTAGTTACCCTTGTAACCCTCGTGAGGGTTACAAGGGTAACTAACCCTCGCGAGGGTTACTTACCCTTGTAACCCTCACGAGGGTTACGAGGGTTAGTAACCCTCGTGAGGGTAACCCTCGTGAAGGTAACCCTTTTGAGGGTTTCGAGGGTTAGTAACCCTCGTGAGGGTAACCTTCACGAGGGTTACCCTCACGAGGGTCACGAGGGTTATGAGAGTTACCCTCACGAGGGTTACTCACCCTCGTAACCCTCACGAGGGTTACGAGGGTTAGTTACCCTCACGAGGGTCACGAGGGTTATGAGAGTTACCCTTACGAGGGTCACGAGAGTTACCCTCACGAGGGTCACGAGAGTTGCCCTCACAAGGGTTACTAGGGTTACCCTCACGAGGGTCACGATGGTTACCCAGGTCGTGACCCCCCCTGGGGTCACGTGACCTGGGGATACCCCCCGAGGTCACGTGACCCCCCGTTGACGTCATAGGCACTGATGACGTCGTCAGTGACGTCACTGATGACGTCACCGGCATCCGCATCGTCATCGTCATCATCACTGATGACGTCATTAGTGACGTCACTGATGACGTCACCGGCATCCGCATCGCCATCATCATCACTGATGGCGTCATCAGTGACGCTACTGATGACGTCATCGGTATCGTCACGTGGCCCCAGGTCACGTAACCCCCCCGACGTCACGTGACGCCCCAAGGTCACGTGACTCCCACAAGGTCACGTGACCCACAAGGTCACGTGACCCCCAAGGTCACGTGACCCCCCGCCCCCCGAGGTCACTTGACCCACCCCCCAGTACCCTTCCCTCCTCCTCCTCAAGAGCTGCGCTCTAATTCGGCGTTACAGGGAGTTGTAAACGGCTTTCATTTTTTTTCTGTCCCCGTTTATGCTGTATTTGCTATATCGCTTTCTGTTACTTTCTTTTGGGAAGGGGTGGGTTCAAAAATACTCTTCTAGGAGATTCACTGTATTTATGCTGTTGCGAGTTGAAAGAAGAAGTCTGTGTCGTTCCCTTTGTATTATTTTTTCTGTCGTCTCAGTGCAGCGTCTCTGCGTTCAAATCATTTTGATAGAACATTGTGATCCTTGGATCTCATTGTAAGCCGATGAAATGACGAAGACAAATCATAGCCTATCCCCAATAATTCTGATTGAATGCTCCAGTAATTTTTCGTGGATTAGTTATGTTTCTCCTCTGTCGTCTTATTAGACATCCCTGACCATTATCTTGATCTTAAAGGGCTCTACGAAAACTTATTATAAGATATTTAAATGAGGGTGTAAAACATAAATTATACAGCTTCGAAGATAAAAAACGATTGCTCTTTTTCCATTTCAGGCGGAAGATCCCAAATGCAGACGATTCAAATTGCACCCAGAATACTGAAAACTTTACTTCTTTCATGAAAGATAGATTGCCAGATTCAGCCTAGGCTTTATTACATTCTTCTGAAGATATGATATCCACATATATTGGATGTTTCAAGACGTTTCAATATTCTGCAGTAATCATCAAGCGTCTCTATATTCTCAGTAAAATCTAATGCATGAAAAATGGAACATAAACATAAAAAGTCAACAGCAGTTAACGTAAATGTAAAATACCCCTCACGTGAAAGAAAAAAAAAACAATAACGGACGGGGGGTGATAGATAAACGTAATCAATATGATTTTCATTAAAGGCGTTACGTCACACCAAAAATAAAATACGAAAAAACTCCACTGTTAGGAGCCAAAGTATGTTCCTCTATTGTTGCTAGAATCGTTTTGAAAATGGCGCGACAGTTCTGTGGATAAATTGATTTATGTGGGGGAACCTTCGCATCCACCCCATTCGGGAAGGCCGCCATGTTTGGTGGGTCGGTGACGTCCTCAACCAAACGCGCGGTGTTCCTTTGGACGCACTCGCAGACTTGGTTCTCTCGGCGTTTCAAGTTTCAGATTCCTCGTCTACCTTCCGCGTTGTGAGCAGGCGGTTTCGGGACGAGGAGGTCAACGGCATCACTCGCTTCGTCGTAATCTTCGACACTGATCGCAATAGCAATAAGAGTGATTGCGTAGCCTTCTATATACTAACAGAGCCTGGCAGATCGCCACGAGAAGCGGCCGCCGAAATAAAAAAGGTGGAATGGCAGAAAATAGATGAGAGTAAAACCACGTGACTGGCACCCCGCTGCGGCGAGACACCGAAACGCAGCGTTTCGCCGCTGCCGCGAGACGCTGCGGCTAGACGCGAGGACCCCAAAGTGTATTTCGGGTCCTCGCCGCTGCAAACGCTGTGCGCTGACGTCCAGGTTCCCCCAGAAATGGCTCTTTGGCCTTCTGTGCTACCAGATCCTCGCGCTGCAAATCTGCGACCGGGCACTCTATGGCTCCGTTGTCGAACTGCCACGCTTTGTGAGTATAGAGGAGGCTATGGTGATTGTTATCATGTGATGTGGAAAACTGGTCATTTTGACTTCGACCCGCTGGCGACCATCTGCAGCGACGATGACGAGATTGTCATGGTCCAACTCGCCGTCGTCCGGGACAATGGCTCACGTGCTTCCGGGTGGAAAGTCAAAGGGCAAGGGAGCGAGAGCGAGAATAGCGTTGGATTAGTCGCAATGCGTGAAAGCGTGCGACTAATCCAACTGCTAGGCGAGATTTCAGCGAGCCTCGGGGCACCTAGAATAAGAGAGCGTTTGACTACACATCATGATCACGTGGCTTATGAGCGCCATGGTTTGAATAACTGGGGCAGTTTTGCCTGGTCGCAAGATAAAAACGATTAACATTCGTAAGTTTAATATTACAATAGCTAGAGCTCTGCATATCGCGAAAATCGTTGTAACTACTAAGCAACATATGCGTATTTAATTCGAGGATTAATCGACCCGTTTAATGTTCGTGTTAACCACTTCAATAACTATGGAAAAAGAGAGAAACAAAGCCTTATTCTCTCAACAAGAACATCTGAAGCTCAATTTTGACGACAATTTTTTGTACAAAGATTGTGTTTGTTTCACTTAAAATTACTCAGAAGGTATAATGCAAAAACGTAAAACGCAATTCCTCCGCTACATTTTCGGGCTAAACGAAATTGGCGTGTAATAAAACACAACTTCACGTGTTTTTTTGTTGTTTTTTTTTTAAAAGAAAGAAACAAAAACAGTGCATGCTAATTTTTTTAACAGAAATAAAAATTGGGAACGTGACAAGCGTAAATTCATTCCTGCGCACCTCAGTTTTATTATGCAGTTCAAGCACCAAAAATACATTTGTTCTTCAGCCAGACACCTAATGACCATTAAACTCGATTACATTCTTTAATACTTTAACTAATTACTAGCCTAACTACGACCAAGAAAACGGTGACCTGCTAACACAAAGCGGAAAAATGCAAGTTAATGGTTAGAAGGTGCTCTTAACCAATAAGATACGTAAATTTAAAAAAGACACATCGTGAAAAAAATTTGTTTTAAAGAGACTATTCTAAAGATTGTGTTCTCGAGTCAAACCCAGTCCTCGACGAACGGTCAGCGTTCCAGCCAACGAAAGAACCAGCCGCCATTCCAAAACCGACGAAGGAGGCCACAGCTAATACAATTAAAAGGAGACGAAACGATTGAAATCACCAGAAACAAAAATGACAAGAAAAAAAACGAACACTTCACTTGCCACACTAATTTAAAGACAGCCTCCTCCCCCCCCCCCTCCCCCCAGGCAGCCCCATTAAGTCTCACTCTACTTAAGGGAGCCTAGAACAAAAGAAGTAACAAATTTAATTTTAAGGAGATAAACAGAAATTAAACGCGGCCATTGACCGGAGACAAAAGACGAAACATGATAGAAAAAAGAAAGAAATATTACTTATCTCCCTTTCCACGTTCTCCTAACTAGATTTTTTTATTTTATTTGTAAATATCTTTGGATTATTTTTGGTTCAATGAAGTTTTCCCTGGCCACGAAAGGAACAAAAATGGAGGCTTTTGTGTTCGTTCTAAGAAAAAAGCGCTTTGAACAAAAAACTAGGTCGTCAGGCTTTCAAGTTTTCCCGACTGAGGCATACGTTTATTTTTACTTGGTGGTGTACAAAACAGACTCGTGGGCTCTAAGTTTGGTAGGACGCACCATTCTGGAATCGAAATCATTTTAAGAAAACGAAAATTATGTAAAGAATTCCGCGCTTCCCATTCTTGGTTTCCACACTCACGTCCGATAATATTAGGCTGTCAGGTGTTTTGTGTACCTATTCTTTGTAGGTGTCATCGAAACAAAAAATTGCAATCAAATATGCAAACATTTTAAGTACAACTTCAAGATAACACCTATTTTCTGATTGTCGTCATTGGGACGGCAACCTCGTATATATTTGGCACATTGTTTCTTAGAGTAACACAAAAATGGAGACAAACACTGAATGGCGCAGGGTGTCAGTTCCCTACTAGGTGTTTAGTGTATTCGCCAATCATATGCAGGTTATCATTTTAATTTTTGAATTATTGAAAAATTACGAGATATTAAAGACCCCTGGTGCAACTCAACCTGTAAATTTCCTTTTTATTTCTTTTGATCAAACCTCACTTAAACTATGTCAACCTAAAAAAAAAACTGCCGCCATTTCGAAAACATGCCCCCCCCCCCCCCCCCCCCCCCATAAAGAAAACTATATTCAAATGAATTTACATCTATGAGCAGTTATACCCTCGAAGGATACGTCTTCAAAGTAATACGTTCCTTTGTAAGTTGTTCTTTTTTTATTTTATTTCGAAATATTACTGGTAGGTGTTCAACACCGACACAGAAATTTACAGATAAATAAAACGCCCAACTGAAGGCACGGTCAAAATAAAAAGGGACCATGTATAACATTAAATAAAGTTATGAAAGAGTACTTTGAATTTATAATAAAACATATCGATTCCGTGATTAACTTTTTTCCTATCCTTTTTTTTTTTGAAAATTGTCAAATAGCGCACGCCTTACAGTTTACATCGAACCCCTCCCAACCCCCCTGTCAAAACATTTCATGTAAAGCATGCTTTGCCTCATCAAGAGTCTAACCGTGGGGAAGCCACCCGAAATTCAGTTAGGGCTCTGAAATGTTGTCTGGAACTGCACAAAAATATGCTTTAACTGACTGGTGGCCAGCGGATGGCCGTAAACAATAAAGTGATGAAACCAACATTAAAATACACCTTTAAATTAAATTTTTGTAGCTGGTTTCTAAATTTATAAATGCTGTTAAATACGCGTAGCTTGAAACGAGTTTCATAAACTTGCTAAAAATTCCGACTGAACCACCGGCACAATTTTGTTGTCTAAAGTTAGGGTTAACGTTAACTACTTCAAGTTATTTTTGTTTTGTTTTTCTAAATAAGAACGGAGCGATGAAAAATTACGTATTATGTTTTAAGTTACTTCTGTTCACACGTAAAAGAACACATGGTGCAGGAATTTTCAAGGCCTGCCAAAGTAGCCAAACAGCACAAAGCGAAAGAACGGCATTGTTAGTAATACTCTTACGAATGACAAATGATGAGGCGGCGAATAACTGAAGAAACTAAACGTTTAATGGGGCGAACTTGGGCCCAAAAGAAACATAGAGAAAGGCTAGCGTCGCGGGCGTCGATGTCGGCGAAACAGTCAGTCTCGCCCAAGCGCACGATCCTGCTGTTTCGCCGACATCGAGGACCGCGACGTTAGCCTTTCTCTATTTTTGTTTGTACGCACAGGTTCGCCCCATTAGACGTTTAATTTCCTCAGTTATTCGCCGCCTCATCATTTGTCATTCGTGACATTTTTGTTGAGGTACGGCGTTAGTAGATGACGGCAGAAGCTGCCGCGGTCTGCGACTGGGAGGCCATCGTCGTCTTCCCTGGCCTGTGCTTGTCCGGCAGACGACCCAGTTCAGGGAACTGACCTTTGGTACGACGGCTTCTTCGGGCCTCGGTGTCTTTGGTGAAGGGTAGCCTTCCGGGGCTTAGCACGTCACTTGGCCGGGATGTCTTTGGAGGGGTACAATTAACGGGCATAGAATGCAATACCCCGCACCTCCACCAAAATGTCACGAATGACAAATGATGAGGCGAAGCATAACTGAAAAACGAAACGTTTATTGGGGCGAACTTCTGCCCAAAACAAAATACAAGTAGGTTAGCGTCGCAGACGTCGATTTCGGCGAAACAGCAGAATCGTGCGCTGGGGCGAGACTGACTCCGGCTTGCCAAGCGTATCACCTTTTGTACCGGCGTGGGTTTCTGGAACATTCGGCTTAGAACGTTCAGCGCGAAGAACATTCGTAACTCGGTGAGACGAGAGGGTTCTCGATTTTTCGAGAATGACAAGTAGAAAAAATAAATAAAACACGAGTCGCTCCCAAGAACCGAATCCTGGCTCTTCGCGTGGGAGGCAAGGACGATAAGCCTTAGGCCACGGTCGCTCTGCCTACTTGGCCAGCTGCGCGCGCGGCAATACCTTTCTCGTTGTGTTTCGCTTTTCTGTTCAGCAACCAGGCCACGTGACAATCTATTTATTCAGTAAGAGTAAGAGAAATTCTGAAATCCCGATCTCGGAGCGTCCTTCAATAAATATACGCCAATCCTCTTCGGATGCGTAATTTCATTTTCACCGAAAAGCAAACTCAGTGCTTGAGTCGTCTAAAGCGAGCATTCAGAGGAACGCGGCGAACAGCAGATTCGGCCGTCTGACACACTCCCTGCGCCGAAAAAGGAAACATCATGTGTTCCTACGCGTCGCTTGTCAGCTAGCTATGGGTTTACCCCATACCTCGCTCCCTCGCCCCAGCCTCCGTATGGTGCCTGGAAGAAAACACCCCTCGACTGGTGTGTGTTTGGGGTTTAAAAAGTCGTCCCTCGATTTCCGCCTCGTGACGTCATAAAAACGTCATGCTGTCAACAGCCGCGATCCTGGTGGTGTTACAGCAGCGGTGATGAATCTGGCAGAAGCCTGCTCAGCTTAGCTTTACAGCTTGGCAGCAGACGGAAGCATATAGCAGTATGGAGTTGGGACGCCTTGACGACAGCGACGCTCGCAATTGCTGGTACTTTTTTTGCCGGTAGTTGTAGCCCCAACCGTCAGGATCGCGACATAACATCCGAACAGCACAGCACGCAGGAGTCTCTGACGTCACTCACTGCCACTTCAGAACACGAACGTTTCATGCATGAGCCAAATAAGACGCAGAACACAACAGTCCAAGATGTGTTACAGGCACCGGGGACTGTGCGTTTATGAAGAAAAAAGAAAAACGAAAAGGAGAACAACTTGGCGACGCTTCAAAAAGACGCGGCCATTCTTCGTACGGTGGATTCTTCAGTAAATTTAAATACGGCTGCAATTTTTCTTATTCAAAGCCATTAGTTGCTATAACTTGACATCTAGAAGACAAATATGAGAAAACATTCCGGTTACATTTTCTTATATACATTTGATGTTATCAGTACAAAACAATCGCCTACCCGGCGGCACGTTAAAGGAATAGGCTACATTTAAGGTTTATCCGTCATGTTTGTATTGTCGGTTTGTAAGTGTACTAGCGTGCAACCGTGCACTCGACATATGGTCATATGGTGAATTCACAAATACACAAATACCGCGTGTCACCATTACCACCGTAGCGGCGCATTAGATTTACGCATACCACCACCGAAACTACGACATGTTCTTGCGAAATACCTAAAAATTACAAGCAGTGCAGCTCTAATGTTTTTGTCAAGTGTTACCTAACATTAAAAAAACATATTCCAGGTGGCGCATTCTACTGTTAATAACAAAAGTACACTTGGGTAATTTTTATTTTGATTACACGCTTTTACGTTTACATAAACTTCGATATACCACGCTTCATTGTGACGAAGGACTTCTAGATGCAGATATATATATGTATATATATACATAAAGGATGAAGATAGAAAAAAAAACATCTTTCCATGGAAAGATGTTTTGTCCTGTGTTCGGTCCTCAATGTCGTTTTCCTTTTATTCCTGTAACTTACCAACGCACTGCGAATCCCCGAGACCTACAGGTGATAGTTTAAAACAACTACCCAAAACCTAAAGTTTACGTAAACGGATCAGGACCGGCCCAAAAAATTCTTCCGCTCAATTAATTTTTTTTTAGGAGCTTGCACTGATTAAATATTTGGCGCGCACTTTATTGTAGTTCTGACGACGCGTTATGGAAGTTAAAAAAAAAAACACAAACTCTACCTAAACGCTTTGCTGGTGAAGACAAAAAAAAAAATTAAAGGGCTTCCGCCCCCTCTAATATTTATCCAAGGTGTCTTCTTCAAGCCGATATTTCTCCGCAACATTTATGTCTAGGCTTCTGGCTCTCCCTCAAAGCAATTACCAAGTTTTATATTAGAAGACTCTTAATTAAAACGTAGGCGAATTAACCACACACAAAAAAAGGTCGGAGAAAAAGTTTAAAAGAGAGGGCTGAGAATTTAATTAAATATTCCACTGGATGAAGGCTGAGAGTAAAAACAAATATCGACGGCCATAGTCCGATATTTCTTAAGAGAACTTACATTCACAAGAAAACGTTAAAAAAAAGTCAACGGATATTGCTCAGAGCTTAATTAATCATGGAGGGATAAAATGAGATATCGCTCTTTCGTGCGGAACGATATAAACGTCACGTAACAAAAAGGATGCATTGTTTCGCAAACACTCATTGTGTGGAAAGTCGATTGGGCTGTTCTGAATTAGAAAGAAACTATTTTTATATTAAGACGTTTCTTAACAATCTTCGATTATATTTCTTGGTGAACATGTGTATGAATATAAATAATAGAATCTTTAGAAGAAACGAAAATAAAGACAAAAATCAAAAACTACTGGAGTGAACGTAATATGTAAAAGTTTTTATAAAATAAAATCTTACTTTCCATTACAACAGAGTAAAATAAAGATAGTTTGAATTTGCAGAAGGTAAACGTACGCAGGCGAACTGGCTAACGGTGATTTCAGCTGGTCATTTTGGAGCGCGCCTGGATTAGTAGACCAGGTCCGAGATGGAGTGCACGATCCAAACATAGTTGCTCTTCCTCCGGGATGGGGGCGATCCCCAGCAGAACAAGACCACTCTTCCAGGATCGGAGGATGCCTTGTCGTCTTTAACCTTTCCGGGTGTCCGCTTCCCGCGGTCCCGGATTACGAAGCATATGTTTTCTCAAAAGCGGCGCTAACAACACGTGTTCAACGCACGAGCGAAGCTAATAATGAGGTGAACAATGCGTGTCGATAAGCGATGTGCATCAGCGTAGTCCACTTGCCTCTTCATCGAAATAACCGTGAACGGTGTTCAAGTACGTCTCGATTTTTAGCCTCTTCTGCGGAGGTCCAAAAGGGCAGTCGAATTCACGCGGGACATACAAGCAATCCTCGTCGTCGCTGCCACTCGAGCCGCTGCTGCTGCTGAAGGAGCTGCTCGAGCAACTTTACGACGAACTGTCATCAAACAGCAGCAGTAGCAGTAAAGCGACAGGCACTTCGCGTGCGGCCATTACGAATTCTTCCGAGACGAGATGCCCGGCGAGAAAGGAAGTCATGTTTTCGGCCGAAAGTATGGCCAGGGTGGTTTCCGGTCGAATCCGTCGATTTCGGCGAGCGACGTTTCTAGGATCCGGATTGAGATCTGGTGCGGAAGCTGATCGAAAACGACGAGTGGAACACGTCCGTCTCGATCCCGATTGCCCAGTGAAATAGGTGCGCTCCAGAAAAGTCGATCAAGCCGCGCCCCAAAACGACCTGTAGAATTCGCTGTAAGAAACGCCATAATAGCAAGCCCAGAGACTAGAAAGACTAAAATCTGTATGATTATAGAGTATGATGTCCGTTATTTTAATCTTCCTGGTATGAAAGTTCAAGATTATGAAGCTTTTTTTTTCCTCCGAACATAGGGGTGCAAGGAACTTGTCTACTGCACTTTAATAAACCTGTACCTCACACTCAAGAAAGATCCGAAGTTAAGGGGTCCAAATTTCTGCATTTTGAAATACTCGTTTCTACGTAACAAGACCTCCACCGAGATGAAAAAATTACTTGTTAAAAGTAATTACATTACATTTCAAACTACCACAGATTAAAAGTGATTGCACTGAATTAAAATTACTTTTGAAAAGTAATAAAATTCCTCCGAAATTAATTTTAAATTCCTTTAGGCAGTAATTCTTCTCCGTGACGACGGAAGTGATTAACATATTGTAAATCTTAAGATATTATAAATAAAGACAGACCACCGGTTTCGCCGTTCATTTAACGGTGATGTTGATCGGTCAATAGCTGATACGATTGCGTCCTCCTGATTTTGGAGAAGTCGTCCACATCGGTCGGACGGGCATGGTAGCTCGTTTTTACACGACGTCGTAGCGACTGTTGTGAGATGTGCCCCTTATGTGGCCTTTGGCTAACGGGATCCATCGTTCCCGAATACATTTAGCGCAATGTTGTGGATATGCCTAAAACTAATTTCCTCTCACACGGACGCAGACGACTCGATTTTTTCTCAAGACCGGACATTACTTTCGAGGAGTATCGTTCCATGACACCGAAAAGGCGCGAATTATCGCGTGCGCGTTGTCACGCAACGGGGCAGAACGTTTTCTGGGGAGAAACGCCATCTGAGAAGGAAAGGGGTGGCGTGCGCCTCCAGAAATGTGTCTTTCCCTAACGAACCAGCGACTATATCTGCGTGTTTACTTTTTTTTTTCTGACTTCACTCCCCAACGTGAACCTTCTTTGATAGTTTTTGGCCGTTTCCGACTAGATTCCGTTCACCGCTAAGCTGATAGTGCAGTGGCAGCTACGTGCTCGCCGGACAAGTCAACCGCTTCCCTCTCATCCCCTGACTTCCATCTCTGCGCGTGGGTAATGGCGGGGGCGTGATCAAGTGGCAAACGATCGACGCACGACTGCTTCAACGACCACCCAGCTTCCACCTCACTGACAGCTTAAGGGTTAACGGAGTATACGAAAAGCATCTTTACCTACGAAGGACAAGGCAACTCATTAGACGTTGGAATCCTTAGCGAGAGATTTAAGATTAACTCTTGACTCGTCGTCACAAGTTTTAAAACGTGTCGATTTTCGTAGCGACGTGCCCACCACGTTGTAGACTAGAATGGTCATTGATAAGTTTGCGCTGTGAATCTGTCTTTACGGGAGTTTCGTAAACCGTGGCTTTCTAGTTGTTTTTCACTCGAAAACTTTTCTTTATCCTTTTTGCCTTTCGACACCACTTTTATGTGTTTTGTCTCGTTCTCAACTCCCCCGTCACAGATTTTGTTCTCAGATGAGCCTCGCAAAAAAAGTAATTACAAAAGGAATCAGTAATTTTCTCAAAATTACTGCGTGAAAGTGATTCATGACATTACTAAATTACTAGCGCAGAAAGGGTATTAATGACATTACTCATTACAGCAAAACTAATTTTATTACGGCAATTTTTAAGCACTAATATCATTACTGTCATTTCTGGACCTACACTACATCCAGATAATTGAAATATACTTAAAAAGGACGCCAGAAACCTATTATATAAAGGATCAGTAAGAGGGCCGACAACTTGTAAATACTGAGCACTAAGACGGAGGATATCAAGTAAGAAAATATCTCATACCGCCCTAACTATACACCTCGACGAGTCACTGCTTTGCAAAAACCAGAGCACGACTACAAAAACATATCTCTATCTTATGCTACATTAAAATGCGGGGAGTTCATTGGCAGTGATAATTAGCAAATACAGATATAAAATCGCTTCCTCATGCCTTTAAGAACAATTAGGGTTATTTCCTGCTGGCAAATGCTTACAGTCCTATCTTGTTTGTTCTTTTAGTTTGTTTTTAAGTTTCATAACGATAGAGTTTGATTTAAATCGGGAATAAAACGAGCTTTACGAACCAATAGGTCCAGCAAGTATCTGCGTTAGCATCAGTAAAAAGAAGCAAGATAGGTATCCAACCTTTCCAACACCTCGCAGAAATTGGCGTAAAGACATCGAAAACAAATCCGGTGCTACAAGACCTCTATGCTACGGCCAGCCGCATAACAAGCCTTCCAATCAAGCCAGACACGATACACAGGAGCTCAGAGTTCACTTATATATCGTACTTACTTTCGTAAGTGAGATACAATCAAAGAGCAAGAAAAAGTATGGAACAAACAAAAACGATACAAGGCAAAACCAAAGCATCCAAGTATATACAAAAGAAAAATATCGATTCAGAAAAAGTGTCACCCTCACATCAAACTAGACAATAAGCCAAATATAATAGGAAACCTCTTTTAATTCAAGTCGCTAGCAAAGCCAGACCACGATAGGTGATCGTTTGACCATAACCAAGTGCATTCCTTAGCCAAGCCGCTAGCTACTTCTCTATGACTCGTTACTCTTGATTTGGTACAACTTGTCACCCGAGCGATGGGCAATGAGCCACACCAAATCAAAGGATGACTTCGAAATAAACCAGTCAGTCGTTCAGCCACTACCAGACACTTGTATTTTTGACGACGGGCCTTCGGCCAGGCCGTAACACATCCCAAAATAAGAAATATATATAAGCTATTAAACAAAAATCAAGAACAACAACTGGAAAACTTTTTGGAGTAAACTCTTTGACTACTGATAGTTCGTACGCTGAACCCGAATAGAATTAAAAGCAAAAAACAATACTCAAGCAAAGCAACTCACTTCGTAGTTCGTTTCAGCTTAAATCCAGGCGCAGCAGACACTAAGACATATCAAGCAACGTCAAAAGCGAAAGTCACTAGGCCTTTACTGTTTATGATTGGTTCAGCGATGATAGAACACGTACAAAAACATGGCAAACACCATGACGGTGCGCTTTTCACGCTGTCGATCATATTTAATGAAGTCCTAGCAATGGCTGCGCATGGACTTAAGGTAACGCGAAGTATAGAACCAAATCATCAAACTAGAACTGTAATACACGACTTAACTCTTCTGTCAATAAAATCCTCAAGCGATATGGCCACAAACTACGATTCGATGTAATAAAAGTATAACAAGTTTTCTTTCTTTTTTTGCGTTATGTGTCAAAACAATCGACTCAAATATAACACAAATATGTTATGCGAAAGTTGCATCTAGTCCCACTACGTGCGCCATCTCCTTAAGTGTAAACTACGCGTTGTAGAAACCTGAAACTGCGTTATAATGCGACGATATAGGTAGGGGGGGGGGGGGGGGGAGAGAATGCGAAAGTTTGAGCCATTGGTGCTACCTGGATCAATAGATGCGAGAAAAAAACTGAATGTATATTTTAGCCGACGTCCACCTAAGTCTCATATTTATCAAGCCGAAATTTGAGATTGCTGTCGCCTGCAGCAATTATGTCAGTCGAACATTTTTCCAAGAAGAGACAACACAGTATTGTCTTTCTAACTCGCAAGCTATTTCACTGAAATAAATGCTACTGGTGCCCACAATCTCAAATTTCGGTTTAGTGAATACTAGGCTTAGCTCCAAGTCGACTCATAGATACATTTTGTTTTTCTTTTGTATATTTAGATTAGGGTAACATTACGTGCTCGAACTTTCGCATTTTATCACCACCACAGTGTCAGTCTCACAGAGGTTAAGGTTTTTGCGATGCGCAGTTTATTCATCGGGGCGAGAAATCGCGTTTCATTTGCTCGGTCAAACGTCGTAGACTGATATGTGCCTGTGCCTCAGCCCTTCCCGCACCAAACCCTTCGCCCAGACGTCTCCCCGCCACAATCGAGACGGTCAGCTGCCATCCTCGAACGAGACAACACAATCCAATCCTCGGCGAGTCGACCCGAGCCAATCCAGTCCTTGAAGACTCGAGCCAAGCCGAGCCGGACCGGGGAAGAGAAAGCAGGCAATGAACGCCACGCATAGTTCAAAAAACGAGGTCGCATCTACAAAGCGTCCTCAGACGTCCAAGTTTAATTAGATGCGAAGGACACATCGGGCCACGTTAAAATTGCAGCCCGACGGCTATATAGGGATGTCCTAAATGGGGACACGAACGGAGGAGGGGGGGAGGGTCTAAATCAATTTGGGGAGAACCCCTGACGGGAAAACCGCGGCAGGGAAAGCGTTTCCAGAATCGTGGGACCGTGGTAAGAAGATAAGAGTGGTCGGCGTGTGTGCTCGTGCATGCTCGCTCGTGCGGTGCACATTAGCGAGGTATAGTTTCTGGTTAAGATTAGCCTATCTAACTTCCGGGAGATGTCAGGTCTGTAAAGGGGGCCTCGGCGGCGCATGAACTTTTAATAAGAGGTGCTATCGGAATTCTGAGAAACCAGATTGGAAGAGGCAATCTATAGCGGTTATGAATAGCGAGTGCGGACGCCGCGTGTGTTTTGGCGTTGGCATTCCGGGAGAACGGGGAACTTTATAAAAACGCTATGATGGCTCTAACTTTCAAAATAATGTACCTTTTTTTTTTTTTTTGTCTGTCTCTTCTGTTTCGTTATTTTAGCTGCACGTGGAATAGTATATTAGTTATTGGTGTCTTCATCAATCAACACTTTTTTTTATTAGTTTTTCTCTACCGGAGTGTAGAACGCTTTCCCAGCGTGCGCAGGAGCTTGTAGATGCAACAATCTCCGATATTTGAAACGGAGCATGAACTCTGCTCTGTAACTCCCAATCGAACATACCCTGCAGTAACGTTCTTTTGTTTAGAGAGGCTGGTGGGGTACAACGCGGAAAGAAGCCGGTCAGTTCGCGCTCAAATTGTCCACGACTCCAAGCATGACGGTATACAGACGTATATTGAAGCACCTCAAGAAACAAACACACGCAGAAACATTCTACCACAGACGACGACGAGAGCGAGACCAGACCAAAGCAGCCTAAACTGGACAACTCACTTTGGCACTCTGGGAACCCCAAATGGACAAAATCTGCGAACCCGGAAACTATACATGAATCTCATCTTCTCAACAACGCACGGAGGGCTATACACACTTCGATGCATAAACTGTAAACCGACGCGCGCATAAACACTGGCCAACTTGCACATGAACAGATTCTATCGCGTTTCCGGGAACATCACCCACCGCTATATCAACATCTTCGCGCGTATGTTGACTGGCATGTCAGAAACAGGAACAAGATGCTTTCACGCTTTTCCACAACATGCTCACGAATAAACCCTTTTTTTTCTCTCTAGCGCGCGTACATTGCTGACAAAAATCAAAATATCACGTGGGATTAGAAAAAGAACGCAAATATCAATATCGAGATTTGATCTCGGTACCGAGATCCAATTTCCGATATAACTATTTCCTTCCTTCGTCCAAAAAACGAGAGCCAAAAAAAAAAACATGCGAACATTAATCTCGTGCTCCTAACCCTTACAACCTACTTCCACTTCAAACCAGAATTCCAGTTTTTGGTTGTTGTTTATTTTTTAGCAAAACGAATAAGAATTTGGAATTCCATGTCTGAACAAAACCACGAAAAAATAAATAAGCAAGGAACAAACAAACGGCCACAAAAGAAATGCTCTCGAGAGACATCAGAATAACCTGGGTCGTTTGAATAAACCTCTTCCGCGGCTCTCGGGCATCCGTTTGCTCGTTTCCACCAAGAGTGAGTGAGGGGGCGGATTCCGACCAAAAAAAAAACTGCGAACACAAAAACAAAACAAAAATACAAAACCGACAAGCATCCAAAACTCTTTTTCAAAAATCGCTCATGAATACGAGCTCCAAAAGCGCGAACGTAAGCGCGGTTTTTTTTTTTTTTTTTTTTTTCCCCAACAAGAATGGAATATACTTTTCCCGTTCCGACATAACAGCGAGCAGGGCCACACGGGGAAAGGCAAATCCGCATTCGTGGAAAGATTTCCCTCGGAATCAAAGCATCCGTTCCTCTGAGATGTTTTTCCAGTGTCCGATTCTGTGATCGGATATAGAGCGGATGCCTTGTTCGCAAGCAAACGCTCGTTTTCTCGAAACGGGGTGCCACCACGAGGCTTAAGGAGGAAGCAAGCATTGGGGCAGCACATGCCCCAGTGCGCAACCAGCGCCACCGTTGCAGTGACATTAGAGGTCCGCGTTATTCTACACATATTTCTACGTCAGAAAGGTCCTAGTTAAATGACGCAATTTCGGTTGTGTTTTCATTTCTTTTTTTTAAGGACAGTTGCGTGTTGCGACACAACGCCTGCATCTACAAATGCATCTTGATATATCCGAAGTAGGGCTAATTTTATTTAAATGTATCTTAACACTGAGACATTAGCCCGAACTCAAAGTAAAATTTCATCTTACAACTAAAATTCAACTTAATTTTAAGCCTAATTTTAAATGACTATAAAAGGACAATGCGTGTTTCAAAACAGCCAATGGTTTATGAAAAAATGCTACATTAATATATCCTGGGCAGATCAACACGTTTGTCAAGCTTAACTTCAAACTTAACTTAAGCTTGAGTTTCACCATAAACTGTAACTTAACCTTAATTTTAAACCTATATTAAAATAACAATAAGAATTACAGCTGCGTGCCTCAGTAAAGCACATGAAAAGGGCAGCTGAATAAATTCGAGGTAGAGCAAAGTCTTATCAATTCGCAAAAGGAAAAAAAAAAAGGCAGTCGCCGCAGAGTAAATTAGAGTTTTGCTGAGTAAACATTTCTACATTGCAGTCCTGCTCTTTTCTAAGTACGAGGCGTGCTTTGTTCTATTTTTTCGAATGCGACGTTCCGTTAGGTAACAGATGGCAGACTACAACGAACAATTTCTATGCTGAAACCGGAGGTTTCGGGCTCTCCTGCTCTTAAACCAAAAAAAAAAACTAAGTGATGCGGCTTCAGATAATCCATGTAGCACTAAAATCAAGATTCCGAAGGGATGGCCTCTGGTTACGCAAATAGATACTGTCCGCCCATCAGACCAAACATTGCACAGTCTTTGGCAAAATACATTACAAGAGGGAGTCTGGAGAGCTCAACATTGAAAGTAGAACTGTGAGAGTTTTACTCTTGTACACATTTCCTTGCGAAGCATTGAGCAAACGGGCCCTAAGACTCGATCACGTTTCTGAGACGCAACGTACATTTCGAAATACTTTCCGAGTTTTTGTTTACGTTCACTACATGTATTTATGTGGAGTTAGAAGCATGCCGTCTTACCTCGGTGTCAACGTTTGCACATATAAAAAACGATAATAATCCCTGGAGAAGGGGAACAAGGGGAATAAGTTGGACAAAGGGCAAACATAAACGCAAACAGGGTCAAGATCCTGGACTCCCTACTCACCTACCTTAAGGCAGTGAACTTCACAAACCTCACCCCCTTCATTTCTCCCTAATCATCTCATCACACCAGATGATTTCAGTCAAGAGGTGTGGCGGAACCCAATCATTTTAATAAACGTTTTCTGATCTCATCTGATACAAATACAACTAGGTGAGATAGGCAAACAGAGCTGTCCTTGTCCAGTTCGCTGCACCTTGACATTAATTGAACATATAGAAAACGTTATTGAGTTAAATATTATACAGAACGATCGATTATATTATTTACGTTCACACACACATATGCGACCCGTTATACAAACTGATAAAACGCAAAACGACACTTTGAAGTTAAAGATACACTTACCCATTTTCCTGCGAAAAAAATGCGTAAGCACCAAAACTAATATACAAGAACAAGACCTGGTGGTTCTGTAGAAGATTTATCACAAAACAAAAATAGAAAAATTCTTATTCGCGTTAAAATATTATTACTGTTACACTAAAACCATTTTCTTTTTCTGGAGGTAACAGTCTTCTTGTGTTAGTATCAGCAAGCAAAGATATCCTCAATTGTTATAACAAAACTTGAATGAATGCTACCTTACATATCATTTAAAAATATAGATGACTTCGCATTCGTTTACACACACATCAGCGGCGCGCAGCCTGAATTCTTTTGCCCGCTTGTGTAACAATCCCTCGGCCCCTTAAGCTCAAACGTTAAAATTGCGCAAACTTGTCTTAAGACATGCTTCATGCTTTTCAGACATGCAATATGTCACAAAATATGGGGGTATTTTCTGACATATTGCGTCACAAGACACCGCAAAAGGAAGCTGCCCACCAAGCGAAACAAACTAAAAAAAAAGGACGAGGGCGTTGGTTTAAGATGGCAAAGACATACTCAAAGGCAGTTGCAGCATCTGTCGAAAGACATCGCCTCTGGCAAAAGCGGTCTTTGTTAGATATTTGATCCGCTTCGCGACGACGGGTCATCGAAGATCAACCCTCACTTCCATGCAATATTAACCGATGAACTATGTTACAGCATAAGTCGGTAAATAAGGAACGCGGTGCCCTAGCAGCTGCTTCGCATTCCTGGTTACTATTCATGATCGAGTTATATATTTGTCATATTAACTAACATATTTACTAAGCTTTCTTGCAAGTCTCCCACAAATTGTTTATAAAGTTATAAGCTGCGTATTTTATTTTATTTTTTTCTAGTAGGGAATCGCGAAGTAACAAACCTCCACGGTCCGAATATTGGGTGATCGCACATGTGCGGGTAACTATATAACTTCGAAGATTTTATACTTAGTGGTCCAAAGGGAAGCTGACGTTGAGGAACAGCGTTAATTAAAAAAACAAAAGAAGTCGCGCATGATGCAGAACGTAAGGGCGAAAGTGAGCTGGTGTATATCAAACATTTTAGTGAAAAATCCGAGACTGAGGTATTGAGAGACAACGACAAGAAAGAGAAGGAGAACGTCTCAAAAGACGTTCTCCTTCTCTTCCTTGTCGTTGTCTGTCATTACCGCAGTCTCGCATGATGCCATTAGTTTATAAAAAACGTTTCATGCATAACCAGGTGATTCGATTTAGATCTGTTTTGGACATGTACTATACAAAGCACTAGAGCTCATGGGATATGCAAGCAACGCTGAGGTGGAGCAAACATGAGTGCCTGTTCGTTTGGCTTACTAAACCTTTAGAGTTTTTTTTTTTGCATTTGGTTTTTATTTAAGTTTATACAAATAAAAATAGCACCACACGTTTGTGGGTAGAACTGGTGGAAGCAGCTGCCAGTCCTTAGATTAGCAGCCGTCTCTTCCCATATATCTACTCTGCAACTCAAAGCTGATAATGCACGCTTTAGCGTTAGGTGAGGGGTATACACATGCGCGGTGCCGACACTAGCACCACCACAGCGACGTGACGTCATAGCCGCACGTATATCTATATAGTGATTCCAAGGCGGTATTCTTCGAAGTTACGCTGAAGAATCTAAAAGTCACTGTGCCCGGCACTAATTTTGAGATCTTTTCAATGCATGTTCATTTTTTCTCTCCCAGAAAATATTCCCGATTAAAATCTAGCTTTTGCATTATTATATAAAGGCCAGGCTGCTCGTGAGGTTAAAAAAATGTACAGTTGAATTGAAAAGTTTAAACACATTCTTTGTTTAGATATAATCGGTATAGTCTACCTTTAATCCGATTTGCTATACTTTGGCCCATCATAATCTTTCAGATCCGATCCGTATTTCCCACTTTGAATCCGACTTATTACATTAACAACCAAATTTGTTTAGTCTCTCTTCTTGATGTATATAGAAGTCCTGGTAATGTATGAAAGCCACGTCATCTTCCGCATGAGACTCATTAATTAAAATGTATCCTGACGAAGGCCGGACTCCGGCCGAAACGTCGAAGATTAAATCGTCCGTTGTTGCTGTTTTCACTAAGGTTTTTTCTTCTCAGTTATACACCCACGCCTTCGGCCTCCCTCCACATGCCCGTTATATATATATATATATTGTTAGGATGATGCAGTCAGCGCCATAGAGAACAGGACAGGTGATGACAGGAGATGGAATGATTTATGGAGGCCGAGCGGGCCCGTGGGGCCTCGTGCGAGATGGTCGTACGCGCCACTGCCCTGTCGTCGTCTTCATCGTCCTAACAATCATATATATATATATATATATATATATATATATATATATATATATATATATATATATATGTATAAGTGAGCACCGACGTGTCAGAAAGTTAATTTACTTTCCCCTCTTTTTATCACTTAACCACCCTTTCCCACGAGTGCTTCCTGACGAAACAAAAATATCCCGAGGCCTTGATGGGACACTTAAGCTCCCGCGCAGCTTCTAAGAAAATCCCCCTTTTAAAACAATATTGAAAAGACAAGAACCCAGAGGCAATTTCAGAACCCCACTCTTAAAATAAAAAGAGCGCCATCACAGTTTAAGAGATGAAGCCAAAACCACCAAACACGAACCAACCGATGTACAAAAATTTTCCCAAATACAACAACAAGACAAACGCTACCAAAGCGATAGCATACATCAAAAACACCAATTCCTCAAAGCACCTAAGTTTTAAACAAAAAGAAAAAAAACTAAAGCTAAAAGCCTCGGTTCCTAACCGTTGCGTTCCCGGTACAAATTGCGTGAAGCAAAAAAAAAAAAAAAAGAAGGAAGAAAAAGAAGTTCGGGGCCAAACGCTTATCAACCACCATAGACTTACGAAGCAGACATTAGTAGCTAAAAGCAAAAAAAAATAAAAACACTCATCGGCCAGGGGAATTCGCAGATGCCAAACACTTTACTTCCCTCAACCCGGCGAGTGCAGCTAGCAAAGCACTTCGAGCCAAAGCACGAGCAGAATCGAAAACGACTCGTTCTAATTAACGCTCAAGCCTCTCTCATCGACGAACCCAAAAGCAATAGATAGAAAGTACAGTGAGGCCAAACGCTAAACGTGAAAAAAAAAAAAACGAGTATGGGTAGGAGCCATATTTGAACACCCACTCCAAGGAAGAAAAATAAAGAAATCAACAGCAGAAACAGTTTGCGCCGCTTCTATGAACGAGAGCAGCTCCTTTAGGTTAATGATAACGCGGGCGGCCGACTCAAATTGAACTCGAGACGATGCACGAGGACGGGAATTACACTAAAAACGCAAACGGAGGGAGTAAGTGCATTTAAGATGTAGAGAGGTTCAAAGAGTGGCAGATGGAGGGGTCTCCATCTGGCGGCAGCCATCGTAAGTCGCTGAGCTTTAAGCTATTTGGAGAGGCTTTAAGGGTTTAATACCTGCGAGGATTGAAACTAAATTAGGAAATTCATAGCGGGGTTGAGGGTCTTCTAGATTTTGTTTCGTAATGACCAAAATACTTTAGAACAAATAAGAAAGCGCTAAGTAGGGTGTACGAACTTATTCAGATTGACTCTTGAACGCCGTTCAGTCTTGACGATTCAAAGAGACATACATTCTGCGATCGTGTGTGTGCGTCCGCAATTCAAGGACGTTCTGACGGTCTGTTGAACGCAACGCGCAGATTTTATTGACGCTGACCCTTGGTACCGAAAGATGGTCTATCTCTATAACAACAAACCGACCTCACCAGCCAGCTTCGCCACACGGCGCCGCTGCCACGCTGCATCGAGGGAACTCTTACCGCACGTACCAAAAAACCCAACGCGAATCCCCGCGAACAGAGCAACGACGCTGTACGATGGATGGATGGATGAATCCGACTGAGCCCTTTGGATCGGGCGGTAGCTTACGCCACCTAGCCATTTTGTTTTACCATTTAAGCTTAGAATATTTCAATGCGAAAACAATATTCACTCCGCACTGCAAAGAAAGTGAGGCTATAAAACCCCCTTGCCATCAGTTAATAAGAAAATACCTAGTTTTCTCTCGCTTTCTGCCACCGTTCACTTAATCTTTGCTTGGTAATCTCTGCAGTCTTGAAATCCACTCTCCCTTCGCTGTCTCTAAAACCCAATGACTTTATTAAATCTATGTTGTCTTCGTGTAGGCATAGCGTGAAGCCCTCTACAGTAGAGTATCAAGTACTCAGCCGTCTCGTCCTCCTCTCCACAAGCAGTGCACACTGCATCCATTTCCTGGTACTTCGTTCTGTATGTTCTGGTTCGCAGAACACCCGTCCTCGCCTCAAACAACAATGAGTTTCCCTAGAATCGTCATAAATGCTTTCTTTGACAATAACTGTTTTGTTTAATCTATAGCTTTCCAGAGCCGTCTTCGGCTGCATTCCGGCTAGCCACCGATCCCTTTCTGTGGCCTTAACTTTCTTTTTAACTGAGAACTGCTCTTTCGTGTCTTCGCTATAGCCTAAACACTTTCCTCTTAATTTCCTAGTGCGCTGTCTCCACTTTGTGTCTATACTCCTCATGTATAAATAGCTGAAAACCTTTCGTGCCCATTGGTCCCAATCCATTTGCCTCAACCGATCCTCAAATTCTATCTTGCTCACCGCTTCCCTGCTCTCAAAAGACGCCCATCCCATGTCTCCTTGTACTCCCTGGTTTGGCGTTGTGCAATGTGCCCCCAAAGCCAGCTATACCTACTCCGCGCTGTTTTATTTCTAGTCTTGGTATGCACATCGGATTTCATGCATAGCACTGCGTTTCCAAAAGTCAAGCCAGGCACCATGACCCCTTTCCAAATCTCTCTCACCACCTCATACCTCTTGTAATTCCAAAGTGCTCTATTTTTCATTACAGCTGCATTTCTGTTGCCCTTAGCTATTATATACTTTTCATGCTCACTGAGATATTCTGCACCATCACATATTCATACTCCTAGATACTTGTATTTACTAGCTCTCTCAACTGTAATATTATGTATCTTCAGCCTCTCAACTTCATCCGCAGCAAACTCGAGACGACTCGTAGTGCGGCAGCACCACGAGTCATCTCGAGTGCTGCCGCCTAGCGGCGGCGGACTGAAGTTACGGTGGTATCGCGCATGCGCCGAAGTCTTGGTAAGCTCGTTCTATTCTATCCACAATAGCGCACCCTGCATGTTAGAGGCTGTCTTTGTTGCGTAGTTTTAACAGCAAATACCCGCTACATCCTGCGTTCCCTAAGCTGTCAACAATAATAAAGTTCTGCAGTAAAAAAAAAAAAAAAAAACTATGGATATAAGGAGGCGCAGTTCTTTTTTTTTTTTTTTATAGCACAGCGCTTAAGCGTCCGATTTCGGCTTGAGCGGCGTCGCCGTCACCGTTGGCGTCGGCGTAACCGGGCGCGTTGCATTATCGGAATAATGCAAGCGGGCGTAACCGCGCGCTGCATTATGGGAAAATATCCCCGCTAAAATAAGCGGAAAAATTTTGCTAAATTTCCCCGCAAAATTTATGGGGTAAATTCTCCCTCTAAATTTAGCCGGGAAATTTTTTGTTACATTTAGCTGAAAACTTTTCCGCTAAATTTAGCGTAACAATTTTCCCCCTAAATTTAGCGGAAAACTTTCCCGCTATATTTAGCGCTTTTTAAAGGAGGAGAAATTTTCCCGCTAATTTTAGTGGGGGAATTAAATTTACCGGGGAAATATTTCTGGTAAATTTAGCGGGAAATTTCCCCGCTAAATTTAACGAGAAAATTTTCACGCTACACTTAGCGAAATTTTTCCTCTAAATGGGAGGGGAGCAGGAGAGGAAGAGGGTAGAGTACGGATGGGGAGGACGGGCATACCATCCCCTCCGTACCCTCCCCTCCTCCTCCTCAAGTGCTGCGTTCCCATTCGGCAGTTCAGAGAATAGACCCTTTCCGAAATTCAGTCTGGCAACTTTGATCCCTATCATCATCATCATCTGAAAAAATGTCATATGTGCCGTACTCACTGCGGTCTTTTGTTTAGTGATGAAGGAACAAGTTGAAGATACTCCTATGCTGAGGATTCGAGGCCTATGCATTCAAGACGTTAGCACGATGCGAAGCAGGAATTGAATGCAAGAGCTGTGTAAACGTTTATTTCTAACTCGGGCCGAGTCAATTCGTTTGGAGAACGCGCGCACTCGACTTCAAAGCCCCTTGATGTATAGAATTTTATCAAGGCGTCCACCTGGGCTAGCGCTTCATTCTGAATGCTTGCATCTTTGTGGCCATCGACTCTGAAAGATGTGATCGAGAAGCAACTGCATTCAGTAAAGAGCATATTCTAGTTTTCTGTTGACTTGCGAAAGTGGTGGTGCCCGAGAAAATACTGCACACTACAGGTTCACTACCGCCATCAGTATGGCAAAAGTTAAACCGCAATTTCAGCCACCAGATGGCACTGAATCTCAAAAAGGGTCTATTGTAAACTTTTTTTTTTTTTTTTGTTTCAATAAAGTTCTGCATACCCGATTAGGAATAACCAGTGCTCCTCTCAAAAAAAAAAAAAAAAAGAACAAGTTGATCCCAGTACAACTAATGATCGCGGTGTGGTTACAAAGCCGCACAAAGCGATTGAAAATACGCACTACTGTACACTTGGCTTTATTTTAAGTTTGAGCGTCGCCAACACTAGGAGCACGCAAAACTAATCAAAACGAGTAAAAAAAAAAAAAAAAAAAAAAAAGACGCCTTTTTTGTTTTTTGCGCATGATTCCTTATTTGGTGAGAAAATCACGCCCAGTAAACACTTCGTGTGACCTTAAGCTATTTTCTACGAACGTCTGTGTTTGTACAGTCTTAGCTTTAGTCTGGCATGTGACGTATGGCGAAACGAGGAGTTAGCGCCAAGATGTTTCGGTGCCCCCCCCCCCCCCCCCCTTTGTGGTTTCCTTTCCTGACGTCGCGACCAGGATTTGCCTCGCCGTGATTGGCAGGATTGGCATCTGCCTCGCAGTGATTGGCAGAGCTTTTTTCGCTGCGAACAGGCGATTGGGCATGCATTATAATAATAGTGGAGGCAATTGTTTTGGGTGATCACTAAGTTTGACCATAATGACGCTCTTGTTCGCGCGCGTCCTTAATAGGCCGTTGCAACGCCAGAATAGAAGACGCACTGCTTCGTCACCCGATTTCCAGCGAGAAATAGCGTCATTGCATCCCTAAGTATGAACGCACTTTTTTTTTTGTTTTGTCGCTTAGAAAGATAGCATTTCGGCACCTTTTTCTTCAAGTATAGTGCACAAGACACAAACACACGCACAGAAAATAAAAGCTTAGTAATGCTCAACCCGTATCAGTATATTATTAGGCCTTGAGCGAAGCCGGGATGAAGCTCTTCTGCGGTCGGTATATGTTTCCAGAAAATTTAATGCATGCAACTGCAGTTGAAGTGCTGCCCCCCCCCCCCCCCCTTTTCCTGCAAAACAAATGTCTCCGACAAAAATTAACATCAGAAGCGATTAGCTACACGATGGGGATGGCAAGGAAGACCGAAAACCTTCCCGCTGGAGACTAAGACGTTTTGCTCGGAGAGTACGCGTGCCGCTCTCACTTAGACACACTCGACTTTGCGTCGGCTGCAATTTGCTCTAGAGGACAGCTTGAGGGAAGAAGGGAAGGTGGGGAGGGAGGCGGGAAGTGAACTTAGGGAAGGCAACGTCGCGAAAGCACTAAGCGAGGTCTAACGAGCACTCTTAATGTTCAACAAAGTGGAGCGTTATTAGGGGGAGCCGTCTGCCGGAACTGCACTTGGAGACAACCATCTTGGAAAGCTGTGTTAAAAGTGTTTGGAGAATAGAGCTGCGGCGGAAAATGCCGGCACTGTGTGAATTCGCAGCGCCTCGAAATGAAAAATTTGATAAAAACTTTCCAGCCTCTCAGTTGCCTTCGAGGTACGCGCCTCCCCGTATTCAATTTCATTTGTTTATCATTTACAGCAGATGCCGCTACCTTCTCTTGAAGAATGTCTAGGGACTGGTCTTCTTTATGCCAAATATACGAGAGTAGAATACGTATTATGTCGCCGCAGCAAACTAATAAACAGCAGTTGTGCAGTCTTTGCATTTGAAGTTTGTAACTTAGATACCACATGAGGCGAAGCCAAGTAAGCGACCGCGTTAAGCAATTAGAAAGAACGAAACCATTTGTCCGGCGCAACGCCAACCGTGGCAAAAACCGCATTTCCACGTGGTGAATGATGTTGATTGGGGCGAAGCTCTGGTGGTGCCTGTCTGCGTAGACGGTGAGCCGCAGCATGCCGAGCCTTTCGTTCGTTTTCATTCATGTCACGCTGCAGTCAAATGCTCAAATGCGTATATAAGCACGTTCCATACCACACATTCTCTTTCTGACATGGATGAAAACAAACGAAATGCTCGGCATGCTGCGGCTCACCGTCTACACAGACAAGCACCACCAGAGCTTCGTCCCAATCAACATCATTCACCACGTGGAAATGCGGTTTCTTTTTTTCTTTTTTTCTTTTTCTGCTCTACACGAGCACGGGAGCACGTGCTCACGTGCTCGTGAGCACGAGCACCCGACGCCGGACATCGGACTGACATACGGACATGGCTAGCCCCTAAAGGGGTATTCACACGAGGGAGCAATCCCGGGGATTTCTCCCTCGTGTGAATTGAAATTTAAGGAGCTTCGCCCCTAAAATATCAATAAGCAGTCAGAAGACATGTTTACATTCACCTGCTTACTGTAGAAAACAAGCCAAGCAGTAAACAAGCGGCATATAACAGAATCGTGTATACCCTGGAACCGAAGATTTCCCCCTCGCAAATTATATGATATTAAAAAAAATAAAAAAAACACTGTACAGATTACACGAAAGGCTATCAGTAATAAAAAAGACTGCCCGCTACGGAACAGGAATATTCTGGGATTTGATTATGTGCGATGCGGGAGATTTTATTATATTTGTCGTGTCCTGCGTTGTCTTTTTCATTAGTTACTTAAGATATTATTAGCGCCAACATTCTTCGGTAATGCCCTTTATAGTTTCCTTCACCACCAGAATTTGCCTCGCTGTGACTTCACGAGTTGCGATCCAGTCTACTTTCGTATGATCAGTTGCAAACGGCAAGTTGTGCGCAAAAAGCACGGCCAAAAGCTTGGATTCCTCCCATTCTTAAAGCAAACACTCTCAAAGTTTACAACTCAACATTACTTTTATTTCCGCGCATAAAATCAGAATTTAATTCCGATGCCGACGTCATACCGAGCGTTTCGCCAATAGGCAAATGCCGACCATAGCCACGCTTTTGGTCGCGCTCACCGTTAATGGACCTTTTCCCGTTTACCTTCGTCCACGCCACGTAGTTTTTGTATGCAACCTGGAGACAAAAGGAAAGAAAAAAAAAAGGAACATCTTTATATTACAATCTTGAATAAGTGATATGTTATACAAGAGGCAAGATGGATAGCGAGTTACAGTCGCGGTTTAAAACGTGAACAGATTCTTTGTTGCGTGGCAAGAGCCAAACGCTAACCATGTCATTGAACACCTCAGAGTGTGGTGCAGAAAAGAATGAAACTTATAGTCGAAGAAACAGACACAGAATGGAGCGTCTCAAACTCAGCTAACTGGTTGATTTCTCAAGCATCTTTATATATGAATGCTTCGATCCATATATATATATATATATATATATATATATATATATATATATATATATATATATCCTATATATACCCACACAGCCACTCTCAGCCTTCTTCTATAGTTTCGATTGTTCTGCGGTGTTAAACGACACGACTAGCTACCACCAGCTCGCCAGTGCACTTCCGTCTTTTCAGCCAAAGGGTGTTTTATCCCCGTACCGAAAGTTTCGCGATTCAAAGACAGAGACGCCCGGGTGGGAAACACCTGCACACCGGCTCGTGCATATTATGTCAGACATGTGGAATAGAATAGAATAGAATCTTTATTTGCAACGCATACACTTTCAAGTACACTGACGAGCTGGTGTATGCCACGGGAGACTTGCGTACCTGGCTCGGCACGTCAGATGGCAAATCTAGTACGTTATACAAAACATGAAATGTTTTGTATTACGTATTACCAACAGAAAACAGCAACACCGTAGAACAATAGAAACAATATCCTGGAAAATTGTGTATCGTGGGGAAGAAATAACAATCATCTACCAGTCGAATTTCACTCATCCACATTTTGTTGTGCTTTTTAAGCTTTTACCTCGATGTGACAGCATGTAATGTTTCTGGAATGCTATTAAGGGTATGAAGCACATAATATAGCCACGTACATTCGCCATATTGTGTTCGGAGTCACGGTACGATCGAAGTGATTATCACATTCATCGCCCTTGAACGTACGGAGGAATAAAATTTTTATTTCAGAAATGTTGAGATACTACAGTCACTTAAATAGTCCCCGAAAAAAAACGGCAGATGTAATTCTTTAAAAACACCAAATCTAGAGACATCGGCCCTGTCAAACGTTCCGCTCCGCAAAATACCCTTGAATAAAGAATTAATTCTCGCTCGCCAAAAAAAAAGAACACCCTTCAAAGAGTGTTATACTATATTGTAAATAATTATACGCCAAAGCGTGCGTTATCATTTTACTAACGAAAAAGGGTGAAATATTTTAACATTTTAAAGACAGCATGAAACATTTTTTAACCGTCTGCACAACTGCCTCATATCCGTACACCAGATGAACTCGCTGTCAAAATATCTTGCTAAGTATATTACTGAGTTCCCATACTAAATAGGAATGCAATGGCATGACATGCACCTAGATGTATGCAGAGCGACAGGACCTCAGTGTTTTACTTTCTCAAGCGGATGTTTGAAGCAAACCAGCCTGGTCTCCGAACAACTCACCGCGATTAAATTTGAATAAAACCAATCCATCGCGGAGACGAGGTCATGTGACGTCCTATGTATGATGACAGACAAGACGTAGTGTTCGCCGGATTTTCAAAGATAAATGCTTGTTTATACGAAATGAGTCGGTGTATTAGCACATTATATGAGCGACAAAATGATACACGGGAATTTAGGGCTGTGCGTGGACAAGCAATGAAATATCCCGAATGTATTTACACCGAAGAAATATGGACGAAAAAAAAAAACGCTTTTCTATTGTCTTCTTTTTTATATTTTAATTTTTAACATTAGCCGGATTTTTGGAAACGCAAACCAAACTAACCTGTTTTCTCGTGCTTAATTTTTTTTTTTTTTTTTATTTATTCTGCGAACTTAGCCTACCGTTTTGTAAAAGTACGCTAGTAAGTACTCTAATATTATTATCGTCCTGACTCTAAAGTAAAGTAAATTATTTATTTCCAAGACCGCGGGAAACGTTCCCTACGAAACAAGGACTCCATAAATCGAAAGTCGGAGACCCCAGTCTCGTAATACCCACTGCTGCTTTTATAATAAAAAACGTGTAATTACATTCGGTTAAAATATGCCGGAAACTCCATTACGACCTAGCTACATCTCAAAGAAACAGTTTGTAAACTTGACAAAGCTTGATGAGTTTCATAAGAAGAACTTATAGTAACGACAGTTTCAAAAGTAACCCTAAGCACTTTACGCCGTAGTAAACTCGGAGGGCAACGGTTCTGGTTACGGGAACCAACTTCGCGTGGGTCGCTTAAGTTATAATCATCTGGAGTAACTGCCTAAATAATTAATTGGGCGCCATTACTGAACATGTGGTAGGCAGTTTCCTTACTCAACGTAGCACCAGAATCTGTAACAACGGCCTTAGAAACCAGGAAGGTCTAAGATAAGTACCTGAAATTACACAATGCCGATATTTGCATTTCATAGCCTGCAGGGAAATCCCCATCCACGAATTCCTCTAGGCAGAAACTCATCAGACTTCCCCCCTCGTAAAACATCGGGTTGGGAGGACCGGGGGGGGGGGGGGGGGGGGGGGGGGGGGGGGGACGCATATTAGAGCAAAATAAGGGAGAAGAAAGCCGTTCCGGCGTTGCCGCACACACACCGCCTCGTTAACAAGGCTGGATTTGCTGCGTCATTTTGTGGGGTCCTAAGACCGAAGCGATGCACGGCTAAACCACTCGCTAAATCCTCAGCGCCCCTGCCCGCACTCGAGAAATCATGGGAGTGGTGTTCCTTCGGCTACCTACTGATAGGTAATTTTGACCAATTCGACGGTTACACTCTTTTTGGGTGAAATCTAAAGTCATTCTGAATAAGCGTCGTGTAGGAGTTCAAACACTTGTCATGTCACTTTTAAAATTTCTCGTTATTGTCGGCGCTTTTAATACTGTGCACGCAATCCGCCCTTCTACCTGGCTTAGCTACAGAAATCACTTACAATGCTATCATTTTTGTGATTGTTGCTTTAGCAGGAATTGCTTAAAAAGCCGATACTTCATGACAACCAAAACCAGGAATCTGGCTATGAGTCAGCGGGGCTGTGTATGACATTTTTTGCGTTTCTAAGTTAATATCAGCGTCTTTGAAGTTCTACGAGCATGATAATATTGTAAGATTTTTCTGCAGCTCCACCAGGTTGAAAAGTGGACAGCACGCACAGTATAAAAAACGCTGACATTCAAGAGAAATTAAAAAAAAAAATATCACAGGTTTTTGGATTTTACACGACGCCTATTCAGGATAACTCCTGATTACGTTCAAAAGTGTGTAAGCATCGAATCGGTCCAAATTACTGATCTTTAGAGAATTGAAAGAACACCGTTCTCATGATTCCTCGAGTGCGGGCCGGGGCGCTCGGAGGATTTAGCAAATGGTCTACTGGACAAGAGCGAAGCGCCAGCGGTCGGCCGGGACTCACGCCTCTCGTCACTGATTAAACACGAATCACAGCCACACGCTGGCGCAGCACCTGTGGTAAATCCGCGCACGTAATGCACTGGGCCTCCCATGGATGACGTAAACAATCAGGCACTACAGCCTTATTATTTAGAAGACGCTGGCCGAACTGTCTGGGGAGGAGGTGGCAGAGTGTGGTCGGGAAGAAAACACGCCAAAATAGAAAGGGTAAAGTGTACGCAATACATAAACGCACGTCCAGAGTTGGCACGTATACGTCCTGGCTTCCCTAATACGTCTACAGTTTCTTTGTATAATTCCACCGTTCCCTCATAAATTTTGCGCCGCAGAATAAGAGAACATCCACCACGTGTTCCGGATCATTCTGCCGAGCAAGCTTCCGCGCAAAAAGCGCTTTAGACCGACGACCAACAAAGTTTTTAATATTTTTCTCTTTCTCTCGAGCTCAATTCGTTCTGTGGACCAATCGAGTTGAAGTGAGAAATATATGTTCAAAGGAGTAATCGTGATATTCATCAATCGCACGCGTATATAGTGATATAATTTACTTAATATGCATCTAGACCTCGTCAGCATTTCACGTGCAGGCGCCAATACACGTCATTTCGGTCGTATCATAGATTGGCTAACGCTCAGATGGAAGCCGTAAACAATAAAAACAGATTGCAAAACCGGCCATCGCAGAAACAAACAAAGCCGAACCTTTTCCGGGCAAGATAGACTGAAAGCCTTTCTAAAAGTACAAACTAATATTCATAATAAAGACAAGTAGTCTACGGCGCATGTCTGAAAGAATTATATAAAACCATAAAAAAAAAAAAAAACAAGATTATAGAGCTTCAGAAAAGACGAAACGAAATTTCTGCTTAACCGAGTCTTTACTTTTTCCGGTTTCGGAAAAGTGAAATCCCGAAAGTGAAATTCCGAAGACAAACTGCGCAGATAAATTCGATAAATAAGGGAGCCAAAACTAGTTTTACCTTAAAACATAAAAGAGTGAAGACGCGCAGAGGACCCAATGCAGTGACCACGAAGCTTTGAAAAACGATGCGCCACCGCCGCTTCAATCTACCAACTTATGTTATCGTATTCCGAGACAACGCCGAGGACGCAGGGCTGAAAGAGATATCTGGCGCTTTTTAAAGCAGCCACCATCTTTCACATCCCATCGGCGTCCATTTTTGTTGTCTTCTTTCTTCATTCCAACGCTTGTCCCTTCACTCTATTCCCGCGTGATTTCGTGCACTGAAGCTTCAAGACTTTTTTTTTTTCTCTTGGATGTTTTCGAGAGCCACCAAGATTCAGCTTCTGACATAGATTATGCATGCACCCTGAAAGATTCGCTGGAATATTTACATTGTATTACTTCCTTCGGGAGAAGTTTTTACTCCATGAGAGGGAGTAAATATACCACCAATGGCGTGTCATCATTTCTAGGTTGAGAAGTTGTTGTTATCTAGTAAATTGATTTGTTTTCTGCTAAAATTTATATATTAATTTTTACTCAATTTGGGCAATTTAGTTAGGAAGAGATAACAAGGCGCAAGAAAGTTAACACGAATTAGCGATCGCAGTTTTTCTACAATTTGGTGATAAAGCGCGCAATAAAGGACATAAAAATGCAGAGCACAAGAGTAGCACTTATCTTTAACTTAACAGTTATTGAAACTACGTCCAACAAGGAAAACAACCACATCCTAAACGTTAACACGGGCTAAAAAAGGCGACGTATTTTGCATCTAAAAAAATCAAATATTGGCTTACGTATTTATCCCCTCCTTTCCTTCTTATCTCGTACGCTTTCAAAAGTTATCTGGTGGACTTATCGGTCCCCCTCCAAACAAAAAATCGCCATGTTGTTGAATTTTTGGCAGACCAAAGCGTTTTTCATTTGACAATTGAAATCCTGTCATGGAAACTTGGTAGTAGGATCGAATGCGAAGGCAACAACTTAGGTAATACAATTTACCATAGAGAATATCCCTGTCCGAGCAATAGAGAAAGGAGGGTCGATGTTGCGTTCAGGCTAATAACTGCTCCACGTAGTGAGGTGTTTTTTGCTAGTTTTGGCCTCCTTAGAGTAGCCATTGAAGTTATCGGACGAGTTCAGTGATTTTGAGATCACAAAATATCAGGTGATTTTGTTTTATACGCGTTCTTGTGTTAGTTCCCATTAATTAACGTAACAAATTTGAACAAAATATTTTATTTTATTTAAAATGCATAAAAGTTGTTTTCCTTGAGCAAATATTTTTGTTTTGCTTAGTCGCTTAAGTTATGGATTCTCAAGGTATAGAACGTAACCTCAATATCCTCCATTAATTGCCGACACTATTTACAAGTGACCAACCTTCGCATAGAATCCAAACTGCACGTCTTGCCTAGATACTCTAACCTCATATAAATAATAGACTGTACAGACGACGTCCAACACATTTCTATACAAGCGAAATTCACCAAGTCTAATAATTAGACACTGAAACATGTTTGAAACCGCCTGTCCTTGCCCGCATCAATGTAGAGTTGGGCACAACAGACGAACAATAGGACATTTATGTCTATCCACGTGTGTGATAGACATTTTGGTCTTTAACACTACCTTTCTGCGCATGCGCGCTGAAGGCATTGCCAGGCACGATGGCACGTCTATGCGGCGAGACACGAAGCAACGAATATTTCGTTGGTTTGCCTCGTTTTGCTTTAATCCAACAGCGCATAAACTACGCTATGAAATATTATAGTATGATAAAAAAAGGTCAGTGTTTACTATAGTCCTGAAATTTTGTTTGAAAATCCAAACGAAAGGCTAACTTAAAAACAAATCGAAACATAAATAAAAAATCTATCCGAAAAGCGCGAAAGTTTTTGAAGTAAGGGGATAAAGATATCAACTCCTCCATGCCAAACAGAGAACCCCCTTTCTTATCCCTTCTCTAAATCCGGCTTTAACATAAAACCTGAAAGAAAAAAAAATATTGAGAAGTGAAACGTCTCAAATAAAAAAGGAAGAAAAAAATATAAATATCGCGGCAGAAACTAAAAAAAAAAGAAAAAAAAACTTTGAAAAGTTTGAACCGATTTCCGATATCGACGCGGATTTACAGCTCTATTTCATAGGCTTCGTGAGTCTGCTTTTTTTCTTTTACTTTTTTTTCTACTTATTCATACTCTCAAAGTATTTGAAAAGCTGACGGATTCAACGCCATTAGAAGCTTGCCGCCCGTGGACGGGTATATATGTGAAGAAAAAAGTTTTTCTGAGGGAGCACAAACTCGTTCCGTAGCACCCAAGAAAACGGTGAGCACAGATTTTATGCAAAGTTACTTCTTTCTGGCCTTTATTTATATTCTTTTTCAAGATAAAACATACTTTGCTGCCTTCAACTGGCGTTTATCTTCCATCAAATAATCGCCTTTTACTAACGAACAAAGAGAAGCTAAAAAAATATTAATCACTACAACGTCCTTTATTGTAAAAAAAAAAAGTAAATTGCAGTAAGATGTATCGATCACGAGTCAATTTTTGTTTCCACGTGGTTTAATAGGCCACTTCACAATCGACCAAAGTACGTTTACATTACGGAATAATATTACGCACTCACAAAACTCGTTCGTCAATAGACCTTAGCATCAAAGGAAAAAAAGTTGCTTGAAGGGACTTTTTTACACGTCAGCTGCATACACCCAAGCACCATCCCCAGATAATACAGAAAAAACACACCTCCATATCAACATTTATTTATCTAAGCCAAAGTGTCAACAGCGAGCCGTGACAAGCGATGCCTCTAAAGAAGCAATGCCACGAAACATTACAGAAGCCAGCCAAAAGCTGATTTACTTTTGTCAGACAATCACGGGTATTGTGGTTTCACTTAGCGATGCTCTAGTCAGTTTCACTTTAGGGCCAAACGTAGTCGAAGCTACACGTCTGATCTGGTCAATAATGCAGCGCCCAAAAGTGTATCGTCACTACGTTCATTGCCTTTGTGCGTTTTACGATTACAGGCAAATATATGCGTGGCTAGAGAGAGAAAGAGCGAGAGTTAAGAAGAGAGAGAGATGGAGAGGTACTAAATTACGTGATAATGCTCACGAAGTCATCAATTAACGATTGGGTAAAACCTGTTTGTCTTTATCAGTGGGAGAACAAGTCGTGCGCGATTACCCAAGTCGAAGTCTTATCTCGTAAAGGAGCCTTGCTTTCTTTTCTTTTTCTTTTCCTCATAAATCAGACCGTGCCAACAAAAGATTCCTTCAAAAAATATGAGCGGCGCTACGGATCTCTGAAACGAGCCCTCGCTTTATATAGCCCTATAGATCATCGTTATCGGAGCCCGAAGCCAATACCTTAAAGATAACGAACGGCAGTTTCCTACCCCCGAAAGGAAGATGCATTGTTTGTCGAGGTTTCCCAACTTTGGCTATCGCCCAAAATACTGTCTATCTCTTCAAAATATGACTGTGACGTAAGAAGCGGCTTGACACATTTCGCCACCGGGGGGCGCTGGAAACCGCCCAGACGTGAAGCGAGGTGTGTTTACAGATAGCGCGTTCCTCTTGATCACCATAGACTATAAAGAGCACTCGAGGCATGGAGGTTTCAATCGCTAGGTGGCGTAACAACCTGGAGTTCTCTAGACTTTCTTAGAGCTGTGGTCCGTTTTTAATAAGTAACAACAGCCACCAGGCATAATAACGCACATTTTAACGAAGAAAGAATATGGCGACTTCAAGTCAATTCTGCTACAGAATGCTACCATTTTGGTTAACCGGAATATTTGAATCAGTCGACACAACCGAAACAAAAAAAAAATGTTCACATCTGTAAATAGCTTCGATAATATGTCTTTACTTTCAACAATTTGCAAATTTCAATCGTTTCTCGAAAGTAGCCGATCAATCTGAATTACAAATAGGTTTGAAAGACGTAATATCATTTTGTATAAGTAAGGTAGAGACTATTCTGTCACAATATTTCGTGAGGTGCCCACTGATTTATCCAAGGCACAGGCGTAGGAGCATAGCTTTATCTTTCATGCCAAGTTACCCAAACTCTCGCACTCAAAAGTCGCACAACTCAGAACTTAAAAGTCGCCAAACCTCGCCCAACTTACAACACTTCTGCAACTCTAAAGTACCTTGCATAGTCATGTGCTCACGTGCGGGAGTGCCTTAGCACTACAAAGCACATTTGATATGGATCGCATTAGGCTTCTAAGCCAACACTCCTCTAAACATACCGAGTGATTACTTCCTAGTTCTTGATGCTGTTATTGTTTTTTTTTTTTTTTTTTATCGCAACCAAAACATTATCGGTTATCTAAAGAACGGTATCAACCCAGTATAAGAATTTATGATCCACACTGTCACTGTAGTTTTCTTATTATCCTGCCCCAGAATCACAACTTCTAAAGAAATTTCAGAACAAACTATACTTCGTTTCAGCTTCGGTCCGAGCGCGGCCGATGTTATGAGCCAAAGGGCCAATCAAACAGCGCGAAAAGCGCACCGTCATGGCGTGCTCTCAGCGCTTGATAGGACTAGCCGACGGAGGAGCGCGCACAGAGAGACAGCGAATAGCGGCTGGTCCTATCAACTGAAGAGAGCACGCCATGACGTTGCGCCTCTTTGGCTGTTTGATTGGCCCTTCGGCTCATAACATTGGCCGCGCTCGGACCGAAGCTGAAACAAAGTATAGGCACTCGGCGAAGCCTACGCGAGGCAAGCATAACGGTTGAACGAGCCACGTGACAACGTATCCTAACAGTACAGCCCGCATCACTCCGCCACCCATAATGGCTCACGATGATGTCGCCTCCTTCACCCTTTGCCAAATCACGCTAAAACGAAGTAGAGCTCTCCTTATCCGGTTCTTTATCTTCGTGCTTCATAAAAAAAAAGGTTCAGCTGTTCACATAAACAAGATGAACCACCTAGTTCAAATCCCGAGACGAAGTAGAGCATTGCATAAACGCACTTCTAAACAGCAAATACATATATGCAAGCTCACTACACTAGCGCAAAAAACAAAAAAATACGCAGAATTGCATAAGAAACGAGTCGACTTGTCTCCAACCAAAAACTAAAAACAAAAAGACCTTACGTAATTTTTGTTTTTCCATCCAAGCTCCAAGGTAAGAAAAGCGAATAATAGCTTTCTCGAGGCCATCTAGCTCACGATGCTGCATTAAGCGGGGAATCCCGGCGTACTACGTTAAGTCAAGCGAATACGGGACTCCCGGGACCTCGCAAATCCCGGAGTCGTGCCCGTCGCGGCGATGACGCAACCGTGGAGCCGGCTCCCGCGAACCCGGCGTTATTTACGCGTCTGCACTACGCCCGACCTCGTAACGACGGAGCGCAGTGGAAGCTACGAACCATCGGAACAAATCCAATGCCGCGTAGGTATCACGTGATTTTCGGGGAGGGGCCACGTCGACGTACAGGGGCCCAGACTCTCCTATAGACGCCTTTCCGTTTCCTCTCGTTCTCAGTTACGGGGGTTTCGTATCTGGTATGCGGGACGAAAAAAATAGCAAAACATTTCAACCAAAACATTTCGTAAAACATTCCCAGCGTCATGGAGAGATCAAAACGATGTTCTATCGCATACTAGAAGTGACGGCATTCAAGATAGCTGCGCGCTTGTGGAAAAGGTGCATACTCCGTTTCGTATTAAGACCGATCGCAGACAACGCAATGATCTGACGCTGGAGCCGATCTAGCAGCGCCACAAATGCATCCTCATGCCGCTCGTCGTCCTGGTAGGTTTCGCGGTCACCGGACAAAAAACACAATCACACACAGTGAGTGCACCGTGGTTCTACACTATTTTTTGTGCGTGACCGGTTGAGCAGGCCACAGCAAACGCGCAAAGACGACGAGAGTACCGTGACAATAAACTTTTGGCACCGCTCGATTGGCCTCCATTAAATCATAGCATCTACTGCGCTCGGGCCTATAGAGTGAAACCTAGTGTAGACGCTTGCAGGCACGCGCCTCTGGGCGCCGCCATCTTGCCACCGGTGCGGGTGGATCGTCCGATAGCCAAGCATTGCTGAGGCGTCCCCACGACCTCGGTAATGCTTGACTACCAGACGATCTACCCACCCCAGCAGCAACATGGCGGCGCACATAGGAGCTTACTTGCACAACTTCTATGAGGAGAGCAAGTTCGTCTGCTTCTTTTTGCATAGGTTGTGGTGACGTCACAACGTCGAGCTCGATTGGCTCTGATTGAAGAATAGTGGGTAGACCTCAAGGCAGCTTGCTTCGAGGTCTACCCACTATCCTTCAATCAGAGTTAATCAAAGCTCGACGTTCTGACGTCACCACAGCCCCCGCAAAAGAAGCAGACAAACTTGCGCTCCGTATACGAACTGTCGGCGAGTCGGGTAGTGAGGTGGTACCTATACATAACCGTCACGTGACACGTGCAAAGGAAGGGATTGGCTGGACGGCTCGTAGCGTCCGCAGCGGTCCATCGTGAAGTGGAACTCGGTGGTGCGAGGTCGTAATCCAAGAGCGCTCCCCGCCGGCCCTCATTCGCAATCCGGGCCCGCGGCGCTCAGTAATGAACGGTTGCCGCACCAACCGCTCCGTGCCGTCCCCGGTCGGCTTGAAATGCGATCGAAACTTTCGTCGGCGGTTACGTTTCGGAGCGATTAAATACCGCCGAAGTTGCTGCGCGCGATTAAGGCGTCCGAATCGGTCTACAATCGGCCATGTCACCGGCAAACTTTTGATCCGGGGAATCTCCCGTTGCGTCGATGGGATGGGAAACTTGATCTTCGTCGTGAAAACAATAAAAAAGATGTCTTGAACTTCTTAATTTTTGGTCAAGCAGCCCTATAGTCGTTTTCAAGTAAAAAAAAAAACAAAAAAGAAACGAGGATTTACGGATTTTTTATACGCCGGGAGAAGTAGTTCTTACAAGATTTGGTTGTCAGAGGAAGAGGCGACACTTTTGGCATTTGAAACGTATATACCTTGATAAGGTAAAAAAAAGTCTAATCTAAAATGCACCTATATATTTTTTTTCTTTATATTTTATCGTGCTTGTGTTCGTCCTTATTGATCTCTACAATTTGTTCCCCTTTTTACTATATGTGTACTGTGAAACATCACAAGGGCGAAAATTGTTCATGGGCAAAAAAAAAATGAATGAATGAATAAATGAATGAATATGTTAATTATTACATAATTAATAATTTGTTTATTTATTTATTGACTGGGAAATTAGTAATACTCCGCGAGGAGCCGGACTTTTTTCACTACGTCTCTTGAGGTGAAAACGAGTGAGTAGGAAGCTACATTTGACTTGACTAGAGTGAGTAGGAAGCTACATTTGAGAGTGACGACGCGTCAGTCATCTTGGTGCTCAAAATCGTTGCAGCTAGTTCTCTAAAGCCCGAACTGAAATCACAAGAGACGCTTTTTTGCCCACCATAAATGTTAAAATCGACCGCCATAAATTACAACGATATCCTGAGCTTCCCGACTTTGCATCTGCAGCCCAGGAAGCCTCATTTCATCATTCATAACCAAAACCAAATGCCCTCGCTTTGTACTTACAACCAAAATGGCGGCGTCCTCAAGGCAATCGGGGTATGATGTACCGATTTTCTACGCGTCGCCTGGTCAGTGGCTTTAAATGTTACGACAAATGAGTGACATCGTGTTATTTGAATATTCTTTTCTTCTCTAATAAGTGAGTCCCCGACTGACTGAATCCAGTGAATTGTTTACGTGTCATCAACCGTTACAACCCTGTATTGTGTCCTTGACGTTCTCGAATCAGATCACGTGATGGCGGCTAGTCTATGACAAGATCACGCGCTCTGGAACAATCTCAGTCATCCTTGAATTCTCGGTTTCTGATAATTGTAAAGACCTTTCCATTGTTGGTGTGTCCAACTGAATTAGTAGTGCACGTGCCAGAAATATTATCCTCTTAGTGCGTGAGAGAAACTTCTCTAAAATTCAGGTCACGATAACTTAATGGCAACCAGCGCATCAAGCGCAAATGACCAAAATATCCGAAGAGAGAAGAAAAAAAGCTTATTTTTATTTAAAATAAATCGCATAAAAATTATGGTTTGATACATGTTTCTTAGTAACGATTTTATAGAGGTACCTAACCAATGGTTAGCCAAACTAAAAGCAAAGAACGCAATCACGTAACGGAAATTTTAGGTATGAAACAGTTCCCTTAGAACAGGGGTCTCCAAACCCCGGCCTGCGGGCAAGATCCGGCATGCATGACCTTTCGATCGGCCCAGGGTTGCCCGTGGTTGCCCGCGGATGTCCGCGGTTCCCAATGACGCCCGGCCCGCTGCTCGCTTCCACCGCTCCGCGGCGCAAAAATAACAAGTTTTAGTAGATCGTATCATAGCCTCCTAGATACTGACAACGTCTGGCAGGTCGCCACGAGAAGCGGCCGCCGAAATGGAAAAGGTGGTGCGGCAGACAACGAATGAGAGGAGAGCCAGGTGACAGGCGCCCCGCTGCGGCGGGACGCTGAGACAAATTTCTCCCGAGCGAACAAGTGTATTTCCCGTCCTCGCCATTGCAAAAGCTGTGCGCTGACGTCCAGGTTCACCGAGAAGTGGCTCTTTGATGCTCTGTGCTACCAGATCCTCGCGCTCTAAAAGCTGGTTCACACACACCCGTTTCTTACGCTACGTTACGAAAAGTCACCGGGAAATATGTGCTTCGTATTAAGCGTGGCCACCAATTCAAGGAGATAGCCTGGCACGCGACATTCTAAACACGAATGTTTCGGTGACGACGAGCTAGGGCGGTTAACGGAGTGTGCCAACAGACTTCACGCAGTCTACTCAAAGTTCTTAATGTAATGTCTAATGTAACGCGTAATGCAAAACGGCGCCACGACGTTCAGGAAACTCATCGCATCCGCCCGGATTCCTGGCTGATAGAACCGTGTCATATAACAGAAAACATATTGCACGTTATCACTAGCATCACCATTATTGGCATTCTGTTTCATATCTGTGTAACTATACTCCTCTGAGTTCTAACGTATGTATGCTTAAAGTCCTGTGTCAAAGCTATTGCATCGCGTCCACACCAGTTCTACAATTCTCATTGTTTTTTTTTTTCTGTATGATTAAGCTCAACTTCCTCTGCACTTTTATTTATGTTCGCAAGTTTTCTGGTTTACAGCTATTGTATAATGTCATAATCAACTAAATATTAAATTACAAAATAAAGTGTATTTATTCAACAACTTCAGATTTTCGTTTTTTTAACTCTCGCTTGAATGCTTGTACTTAACCTCCCCTCTACGTTTATTTATTTAGTATTTATTATTTTTACTTCCTTATTTACTTTCCGCCCCTCAAGATTGCGACATATCTCAAATCTGGCACCTGAGCCATAAAGTTTGGAGATGCCTGCCTTAGAAATACACATCACTATTTGACGGCTTCGGATTGGAATTTGGTATAGCTTTTCCCGCGTCCTTGTCTTCACAGGTGCCAACCCTGGCTGACTCGGGCATCTGATCCATCCACGACGCCAAGGCGAAGCCGCAAGACGACGTCGTTCAAGCCGAAGTCGAAGCCGACGCTTGGCCGCCGCACCCACTGGGCGTGCCGGCCTGCCTGAGGAATGGGATGGCCGGTCTCCATCGGTGGGAGCCCAATCGGCATCGCATCATCATCCACGTCACATCCGGGTAAGTTTACATATCAAAAACACCAGTACTAAGTAAGCATCGATCCAACTAGAACGGTTCTTAGGGCCAAAATGGGTTTTTGTGTCTAGGAATTCACAGCCTTAAAATTCCCGAAGTAGCCAAAGTAGAGGGATCGATCGAGAATACATACAACCAGGTTTGCTGGACAGCGTGAATGCGCTATGCAACACAAAACACTGAAACTCTATGAGAAGGTGACGCAAGCGTTGGTGATAAAATGTGAATTTGTGAGCACAATGATCTAAACCTAATATATTCATCAAACCAAATTCTGAAATTGTGTGTTCATGTAGCATTTATTTCGGTGAAGACACCTGCCAGGAAGAAAGACAATGTTTGTTTTCTTTCTTGCTGTATTTCTTTTTTTAAATAAATGGCTTAAATAAGGCTTAGGTAGATGTCGGTTAACATTTTTTTTTTGTTTAGTCTAATTTAAATAACATCACGTGCTTCATTTTTTTTTCATTTTTAGCACAACGGCTAGCATGATATTCTCCCAGCTTCAGTTTTTTTTCGATTCGTATTTTAATTATGCTGGATAAAGAATCGGGTTTCATTTTCTCTATCGATCCCTGTAGAGCCAAACGACCTTCTTCGGTCAGAGTCTGGGTGTCTTGGTCTTAATTCGCGAAACGAGTGCCGAAGTTATACTTGAGTGAAGGTAGTCTGGCTGTCATCTGTCATCTTTGAACCTAAATTGTCAAACAAGTGCAGATTTTGGCTTCACTTCTCGTTGTCCGGCTTTCATGTGGCAAATTTGAGCCTAAATTGCCAAACATGCGCCAGATTTAGGCCTCGTTGCGGGGTCTCTGGTTCATAGTTGGCATCTTTTGATTAATACCTTGGATTTCGGCAATTATGTGGCAAGCGATAGAGAAGTCATAGAAACTCTAAAGGAAAGCGCTCGGGCCCAAGAGCAGAACCGTATTAGGCCCAAGTATGGCCCGTAGGACTGCCAAACTTTTATCAAGTCAGGCATTTTTTTCCCGAGGTTCTCTGGGAAGCCTTTTTTTTAACGTTTAATACACATACATACATTTTTAGAAATGTAAGCAAGCAACGCCGTTTCAAAATCTAGTCTGGTCAAAGGGGGCGGACAACGTTTCCTTGAGACTTTAGTCTGTCAACAGTGGGCACGGCCTAGCAAGGCTTACCTGCGACAATCTACACACACCATCAAGATGGCTGCTCCCAGGGGCCGTACTTGCAAGTCTCCATACCAAAATTTCTTTCCTCGACTATTCGATAGCGAGCCGCCGAGAAGTCGCAACCGAGTGGGCGTGGGTTCGAATCCCGCCTAAAATTCTTCAAACCTTTCTTAGAGCGCAGCTCTTGGCGCCCGTTTCCGGCTTGAGCGGCGTCGGGGTCGCCGTTGCCGTTGGCATAACCGTAAGGTCACGTGACCCCCCCCCCCAGGTCACGTGACCCCTTAGTACCGTTCCTCTCACTACTCTCCCCTCAGTACCCTTCCCTCCTCCTCCTCAAGTGCTGCGCTCCAATTTGGCGTTACAGAGAGTTGTAAACGGCTTTCACTTTTTTCTTAAGGAAAATTCCTTACATTATAAAGTGAAATCCTTTGATACATACGGCGAGCTTCAATTCGCATTAAATGTCATATTTTAATCACTTTCATTCTATGTGTTACGTCACGTTCCACGTGAGCGTTGAGGGACGTTTGAAAATCCCTCTGGAGTAGTCTGGCTATGACGTCATGACCCTATCGACCAATCAGAATTTTCCGTCCCTCCGACGCCAACGCCGGCTTTTCTGCGATACGAGCTCCTTAACGCTATCCCGTTAAAATATTAGTTTTCCGAAGAGCACGTCAGTGCAAACAATACTATAACTACCCATATGAGGACACTGACACTAAAAATACCCAGTGTTCTAAGTATTATATCTTCCAAGGTTTTTTTAATCCTCCAGCCACTCACTTTTTGGTATAGAGAACGCGACACTCTTAGCACGAGAAAGCGATCGCCAAGTTGTCTCGTTTTTCTTCTTTCTTTTTTTTTTTTTTGCGTGGAACTAATTTAAGCATTAAAAGCTACTGATTTTTGTAACATTTCCTGAGTCAACTAAGAAGAAAAAACGCCGATTTCCTATTCGCGCTATGTCGCGCAGTGTACTTCCTCTACCCCGTCCTATACTGTAGATTTCAATGAGCCCAACGTTGTACCAAACGAGCAAATAAGTATCTTTGACCTTAATTCGGAGAGCAAGTCATCTGCTTCTTGCGCAGGAGTCAATTGCGGTGACGTCAGGACGACACCGAGCTTTGATTGGGCTTAATTGAAAGGATAGTGGGTAGACCTCAATGTTAGACACCTTAAGGTCTAACATTGAGGTCTATTTGAATCAGCCAATAGGAGCTCGGTGTTCTGACATCATCGCAACCTCTGTGCAGGAAGCAGACGAACTTGAGCTCCGCATACGTTCCTCATGACCCCTTAGGCCGCTTAAAACGCCCCTTAAAACGCGTGAAAGGAAATATTTATCTGAGAAAAACATTTTAGAGCAATACTTACGGTGAGAGATTTATTTGAAATTCTGCGAGCAAAGTCCATGACGTCACGGAATGGTCATTCGCTCTTTCCACCTCAACGAGATGGCCATTTGGTCTATCCACCTCAACGTAAAGGCGTAGCCGATCCGCCCCTCCTCAACGCGCCCGAAATGCCGAGAAAGAAAACAGGTGGAAAGGAGGTAACTACCGACTAAATCGTTTTTCGCGCCGTCAATATTTCCCTAAAAAAATGTTTTCGTGTAAAATTAGTTTTTTTTACGCGCAGGTCCCAACCAGACTGTTTAAAAAAAATGTTTTTCTTTTAAGGTTTTTTTTTTTTTTTTACGGCCCTGTAGCGCCTTCTCAGCGTGTGCTGAAGATCTCTTCTGCGAAAACTATGACACAAGAGCCAGCGGAAACCTAACGCAATACCCGTGTTCTATCTGTGCCTGCGGTAGATCTCGTCGTGATAACGTCGAAATTCTAGTGCGCTGGCCTCAATAATTCTTACGTCCGAGGACTACCAATGATACGAACTATTAGGGTCAGTCAAGCTTCTCGGAAAGCACTAGATCAAAAGAATGTTTCGTGTTCCCATACGTATGTCAGAGAGTTTTCGCATGGCGTATATAGGAGTAAACGCAAGCGCTCTGCGTTTACGATTTAAGGCCCACCCGCATATTTGCGTTTGAACGCGTTTCACTGCTGAGCGGTGTCCGTGCGGCCGGAAGCGGTTGCTTGCAGTACGACGAGTGCCGTCCCGCAGCTTGCCGTAACTTACCGCGAGAGATTAGAGCCTCGATAAATTTTCAAAGCGGCTGTGGTTACGGAGTGTTGCGGAGAACAATCAGAAATCTAGACAAAAAAGGGAGGATCACGAGCTTGCCCGCGCCCGTCAGTGACGTGCATTGGATCCTTCTTGTGCTTGTTGGGGAGAAGTGCGTATGTGTGTGTGTGTGGAGGGGGGGGGTTACCATGGGAGATGGTTCTTTTGAGGCTGCGATGCTTCGGGATGAACAGAAGTCGCGCAATCCGGCCGGATCACCGTCGCCTCGAAAGACCGGCCAGGTCGACGCGCTGTCAACAGGCGCCGCCATGTCGCCGTGGATTTCGCTTACTATTGGCACGCGGCAAGCGACGATAGCGCGTTCTTATTGGCTCTTGACTGCGGTCGATTGCATTTTAACAAAACTCCGTGTACAAGCGTTGCGCAAACGCTTTCCGCAACGTTCTGCAGCCGCCTGCCCCTATTGAAGGCATTGCGCTGAAACGAAAATCTGTGTATAGGTCTTTAGCGTTGAGTGCTCCCCGCAGTCAATGCGCGTCGTCGCTATGCGCCAATCCAAGGCCGAAGTTTAGGCTCAGCGCACGTGCAGTGAGGAACACGCAACGCTAGCGCAAACGCAAAGTGCTTGCGTTCACTCGTATACGTAATACTAAAGCTCGGTCTTACCGCCAAACTCATTCAATCAAGCGTGAAGACTGTCCGTTTGTGTTTGTGCTGCGACTATTTTTTTTTATAATGACTATGAGTGCTGTTGCCTTGAGCTCGCATCTCTTACAGCGCCGTACACTCATACTGTGTAATATATTTTTCTTCCTCAGCCCACGCGTGCCTCGCGCTGGCGCTTCTGGCATTGGTGGCGCGAGGCGAGTCTACCCCGCCCCCTTTTGTGACGTCACCCTCGGTGGCACCGCCGTGCCGCCTATCGGAACTGGCCTGCGACAACGGCCGCTGCGTGGCGCTGTCCAGGTACTGCGACGGCAGCGATGACTGCGGCGATGGCTCGGACGAGCCCATCGGATGCTCAAGTAAGGGTCTGACTTACCCGGATGTAAATAGTAAACAGTATTAAACACTTCTTCTTGGTTAGAAAATTTTGTGACAAAGGTGAGACATAAAACGACAATATATTTGCCAAGCACACTTCAGATTAGCGTCTCCAACATGGCCTAAAAAGCAGCATACATTTAGACATACAAAAATAATGGAGGTTTGCAGCAGAAGCGAGGGTTTGAGTCTGGCCTTAAACGGCTAATTCCTCTTTACCGTTTTCCTGCAGACTGCAACCGTACGCTGTTCGGCGAAGTGGGCGGCAAGAACCCGCTGCGCATTGCGGAGCCCTTCCAGAGAAACCTGCCCTTCGTGTGCAGTCTCTACTTCGTCGCGGCCGGGGGAGAGTTCGGGGACATCGTGGAGCTCACCTTCCTCAACTTCCAAGTGGGCTCTCTGGAGATGGACAGGTGGGACTCAATACCATAAAATGATGTACCCATAGTCAAGAGTCTCGTTCTCACGGGTGCAGACCGACGAGAAGAATAACAACCATGCATGTTATAAATACACAGGAATATCAAAACTTATCATTTTTTGCATGGCATATGGAGTCTCAACAATATGAAGGCAATAACTAGGATACAAACTTAAAGCCATTTCTGAGTAAAACTTAAGAAATTTAATGAAACTCGGACATGTCGCCATCCTAGGTAACTGAATCATGAAGTAACCCGTGGAATAACTCAATCCAGGGACACTTGCAGGCAACGTCTACAAGTTCCCCTGGAATGATTCCTACCATTACATATTGTTGTTGGTTATCTGCGTTCGCTTGCTATTTTGCATGTTCATTTTAACCAATGACGGAACCTGCTTGACTACATCATCATTCACCGTTCATTTGCGTGCTCTTCGTTAAGCTCGTTCATTGATAAAGGACTCGTACTTACAATGGCATTCTCCAAAGACACATGTTAGTATACTTGTGTAACGTATACCACCGTCCATGATGCTTGCTTAGTAACTAGCAACTTAAGAAACAGCACTTGGCCTGTCAAGTTCATAATCTCACTAACTGCGGAGAAAAAATCAGACGCTCAGAAGACTCTACGCCCTGCGTTTCTTAAACTCTCACTGACCACAGTCAAACAGAAGTGACTAAGTGTAACCCCGCTTCGAACTTTGTACGCAGGAACCAGTCGGCCATCTGCTTCAACGGCTACCTCCAAATCGTAGAACCAGCCACATCTTCCCCGGTTGCCCGAACTCCGCAGACCAGAGGCTTCAGCCAGATCCTGTCGGCGGTGCGAGGGGAACCCGCCAACCCTCACCTGACGTCCTTCTACGACGGCAACGCCGGCGAACCAGATTTCGGTCACTTCTGCGGCGACATGGTCAACAACAACCCAAACAACGACAACAACGCCGGCGGTCGGAGTGGATCTGGAGCCACCTTTTTCTCCGACCGCAACAATGTGACCCTCGTGGTGGCCGTTCCCAGCAGGGCATCTCTGCACGCGTTCAGCTTCAACCTGTACCTCACGTACAGGTTTCATCCCAAGAGGCCGTCCAGGACGCGGTACGGGACGACCGAAAGTCCTAACGACCTGGGGAACGCGACGCCCGGAACGTACTGCGATAGGGTCTTCGAGAACTGCGACCGCAAGCGTTGCAAGATCAGGTCGCCCAACTTTCCGGGATTCTATTTAAGAAACTTCACATGCACCTTCACGGTAAGAAGCGTCGGCAGTCCTACATGAAGTATGCGGTTTGACTTCGTGTTTCTGTTACTGCGTAATGCACGTAAAAAAAAACACGTGTTCGCAATCGCATTGCCGAGGTAAAATTGTCTACTTACAGCTGCAACACCAGAGGTCGTCACGCAATTTTTCTCACTGAACTTTACTGACTCTGTGGAACCACCCTCCTTATATTTGAAACTTAACAGAACACCTAAACATTTTCGAAATGTGACAGTCAATGCTTACAAATTATTTACTACCAGAGACTTATCCAATTTACCTTGTGCAAATTTGTTTTGCCCCAGTTTAAAGGAAAACTCATACTTACGGATATAGCTCTGCCTAAAAACTTTGAAACATGTCATAAGTGGAAATCTTTTGTATACCATGCTGCGACAAACAAATAATGTTAGGCTGGCTGTCACACCGGATTGCGCATCTTCGAATTTAACTTGGAGCTCGTTGTAGACCTGCCCACTAGTGCCCCCCCCCCCACCCCCCCCGATTATTCACAAATCAGTTTATTCGACCTTAGACTGCATATTGTCAGTGACTCAACAAGTGCAGTCTTCAAATACCGAAAAAGGTCCACCATGTGCCCTAAGATCAGCATAAGATTTATCCTTTCTTCAAATATTGTTTATTAGTAAACTTTCTGCATCATGCAATACCTGGCGAAGGTAGTCTGCGGCAGGAAAACTACTACACTACTACAGTAGCGTAAGGTTTTATCTTCTGTTACTAAATGACGACATCAATTTCAGGTGAGGCAAATGGCGGCACCCCCTGGGAAGCAAGCTCAGATCGTCCTGTTTCAGGACAACGAATACAAGATATCGATTTACACTGGAAGAAGCACAGTAACAACATTCTCCCAGCGCAGCCTCACTGTCGACTGCCTGGGCGACGTGGTGCGAATCTACGACGGACCCAGCAGCCAAATATCGCCGCTTCTCTCGCAGTTCTGCGGGACAGGCGTCCTACCGGAAGTGGTCTCCAGCGGACCGGAAGCAACAGTAGTCTTGCGCAGTGCTCCGGCGCAGCAGATGCACAGTTCGAGGGTGGAACTAAGCGTAGCCGTTCGGTTTGTGGACGTGGACGAGTTTAAAGTCGGCAAAGGTCGCTGCGACTTCAGCATTGACGGGAAGGCGGAAAGACGCGGACTCATCAAGACACCGAGTCATACCATGCCGCCAAACACAACGTGTAAATACCGATTCATAGGTCGCTCCCCCAGCGACCGAGTGTGGATCTATTTCCTTTCGTACTTCGTCGAGGACAAGCATAGGTGGGCGACGGAAGAGAAGTGTGACGTATCCAGCGTGGAAATTGTCGATGCCATAGGTCCTGGTAAGCTTATCGGTGGTACAAACTCAACAGACTTTAGTTCTGGTACAAACAACGGAACGGTGACTTCTGTAGCTGACGATGCCGGGAGGACATTTCGGTTCTGCGAAAAGAACTGGCCTCGAATCTGCGCAAGGGCGGCCGAATATCCGCAGTTTATTCCGCTGCGGCCCTGCCGCCACCCAGACGAATCTTACTTGTCTTCAGGACCCGAACTCCTACTTCAGCAACATTTCTTCAAGACAGTCGAACTTCCGGTACGCCGTAGCACCTTCGCTGCAAGATACGAGTTTGTCGACACCGAACAGCAAGGCGCCGACATGGGACCCAGACATGGGCCGTGCCATCGCCACTTCCAGAGCAGCAGTTCCAAATTCGGCATCGTTTCTTCACCAAAAAACGTGTTCCTCTACGGTCGCGGCGGTCGCGAGAATGTCACCTGTTCTTATTACTACTCAGGCATGTCCTCCGAGAAGCTCCGAATTTACCTGGTCACGCTGAACCTGCCCACTTCTGGCTGTGAACACTACTACGACCAAGTGACCCAACGATACAACTGCCGCGTCACCGGTAGACCTTCAAGTCGGCTCTCACTCCTTCATGTCATGGATCATTGGGGCGACACGTACACTCCCATCGGATGTTTCTGCAACGTTACGTCGCAACCCCGCAAGCCCATCCTCATCGAATCCGTGGGCAACAACGTGACCCTGACCTTCACCATCAGCGGGATGACCTCTCTGGAAGACTTCAACAACTACGGCTTCGAAGTGACGTACGAGTTCCGGCCGGCCACCTCCTGCGACACTGGAATGGAGCTTCGTAACGGCTCGCAAGGCGAGCTCCTTTTCTTGGCGCCTTCAAGCGTGGCTGACCAGGAGCTGCCACTGAGATGCCGCTGGTTCATCGAAGCCTCGCCGCGGAAGTACCTCTACCTTAAATTCCAAGGTGAATTTCCATCGTTTCCAATATGATTCTGCAAAAAAATGCACAATAATTTCCAGTACCCACAAAAAAATCTGCTTTATTTCGATATTTTTATATGGGTTCCTTCGTGGAGCAAGACAACCGGACCACAAGTTAAAATTTCGTTTGGTGAAAATTTAGCCTCCCCTTAAATTTATCTTGGCAGGTTGAGTGTGAAAAACAGTTTTAAAACTTTTCCCCACAATTGCTAAACATTGGCCTCATTATGTAAACGGCACTATAAGGCCACGATTACTTTACAACTATCATTTAGTGTTAATTAAATTTTCATGCCGGGAAACAAATATGAGCACTCAATCATTCGCGTTTAATTCAAAACAGTGAACCTAAAAATTGTTGTCATCAACAGTATTCTCCACGTATTACGACAGCAGCAATTTTTTTATCCAACGTAAACTGTTCTAATTTTTAAAGCAAACTAAAAAGACAGTCGCCAAAAGATGCTCCTGAATAAGTTTTCATCCGATGAGAGATAGTACAAAAACGAATGCTAACGATTTATGCAACAATTAGATAGATGAGCAAACAAAGAGAGGACAATTAGCAAAATAATAAAATCGCAACATTTGTCTTTTGCTTGCTTTCAAGGTCGAGACGGCTCCAGAGGGTGCCCGGACACCGGCAACCGATTCGTCGTGTACGCGGATGGCATCATGCAGCCCGTGGCCGTCGTCTGTTCTGGAGGCATTCACGAGGAAACGTCGCTGTCCTCGTCCACGGACTTCGACATCTTCTCGGCCTCCTGGTACAACGAGACGTCTGAACGCGGACATCACGCACTCGCAGACCGCGTGGTCATCGAAGTGGTCGCGTTCCGGTCTGGTCAGTTCAGGCTACGCTGGCTGGAGGTCACCAGGCCGTTCCTCAAGACCTCCTCTGGACTCACGCTCCGCAACGTGAACTGCCTCTACGAGTGTCCAGAGCTCAGCGCGTGCATCTCTCCAGAACTATGGTGCGATGGCACGGTTCACTGCCCGTCTGGACACGACGAGAAGCCAGAACACTGTCGAAAGTTCCCCACCTTCTACGTCGCCCTCGGAGCCGGAGCTGGATTTGTCGTTGTCTGCGTGAGTCTCGCGGCTGTCTTGGTATGGTGCCATAAGAAAGACAAGACAAAGGAACCGAGACCGGCGCCCACGGACGACCTTCAGTTGGAGAGTCCAAACAGCTGACCTTGGAGGTCGATTCTGGACTCGGCGACCGAGGGTCCGGAATCGCAGGAGACGACTCCCGTGGTGCCCATCGACGTGGTCATGTCCTTGATGCCTGCAGGACTGCCCACAGGACTGGGTTCTGGGAGGCCACAGCGGAATGACTTGTCGCCGCCGCCCGCCTACACGGCAAGCCCTGTACTAGACGTCTACGTCATCAAGTCCATGAGGTCGCCCTGCCTCTAACGTGATGTTACCGACGATGTTCTGTGGGTGTCTGTGCTCCTTGTGGACTCTTGAGTTGCGAAAGATACGGGGAGATTTAGTACCTGCTGTGCTCATGGTTCTTGTGATGCTTCGATAAGACGAGAAACAATATGCGAAGAAAGTGATAAGTGTTTGAGACATTGCGGACATGCGGAATAGACTACCGTGCAGGAATTCATGCTCACGTCGTTCATTTTGTGTGGTTATTTATATCTACGCGGTCTTCGACGTTGCCTGTGTACCGTAATATATCATACTAGCCGAAAATTTGTTTATGTATTGCGATGGTGGAACGACCCGGTAAAAGCCGCATTAGTTTGGTACCTCATAATAAAATCACAAGTTAGATCTCCATATTGCTTTGATAGTGGTTACCTCAAGAAACAATAACGAAAACATCAAAACAATAACAGTCCACAAGATAATTTGTATGTTAAGATACGTCTAGTTGGACGTAAGATAACATTTTAATGTGCTTTCGTAGAAAAACGCGATCGGAATAATGCAAAGATAATTTTATAATTTTCCAAGTTGCTATCTCATGATTGCGGCATAAAACCTTTGACTGACGCGAAGAACGAACGCGAGAATGTTTACACCAGTACAGATTTTCTATACAAAAAAAACTCGAATCTTAAAAGTAATTATAACCTGCAGTTTTCCACTGGCTCTATTCCAATACTTTATGAATCCCTATGATTATTAGCAATCGAACTTTTATTGTGTTTTTCTGTTTTATACAAATAAGCGCCAACGTTATTTGAGTGTTAACACGGCAAGTGAATTGAAAGATGTTAGCCAAACGACTAATGCTCACCAGTTGTGGTATAGTGTCTTAAATCGTCCACGCAACCATTTTTTCTGTTGTTGTTCTTCACTGGGACATGTTCAGCACAGAGCCATAAGTTGTGATGGCCGCTGAATAACCAAAATATACTCAATCTGTTGAATCACGTTACAACTCTAAGTGGCCTCAGGCACATGTGCTACGTACTACAGTGTGCTGGGTTCCACCAAAAAGTGCATGTCGGGCACTAAGACAGGTGACGAGCACGGTGTGTAAATAAAGTCTTTTTTTCTTGATAAAATTGCTAATCTCGGTTCTATATATATAGGCGCAAACCCACAGGGTCTGTTTTTAAGATGGAAAATTTGGCTTGTATTGTGCTGCTCTGGCATACTTGTTTTGCAGTGATTTTCTATTAGAATCTTTATTGTGGCTGCAACGTTATTGGAGAAAGGGAGTGATAAAAGAAGAAAGACGCCGTCACCGGTGCGCAGAAACTTTCGACGTCACCACACACGAATAATTACGTCAGTGATAGTGCCGACGGACGCACTGCACAGACGTGTATATTGATAATGCCAATAATTTTATTCCGAAACAATCTTAGCAGGGATATTTTGTCTCACCGCTTTTTCGAACTGTGGTTTTTGCCTGCTTTTCCTTTTTCTGCATTTAAGTTTCGGGCTTTTTTTAAATTTCGACTTGCCGATAATGAACATTTTCTCAGTAAAACCTTACCTCATACTTTTTTTTTCTTATGAAGAGTCCAAATTATCAGCAATATCATAGCGGACCACCTTTCGGACTCGAATTTCACAAAAGAGCGATGAACTACACAAACAGAAAATAAGGTCGTTTTCTAAGCATCGACAGAATTCAGCATGTGCAAGTACGTACATAATTGCGTACGTGAAGTATTCACTTTAGTACGCTGTTATTACTTACAAATATTTGTTTGAACTCCTACCCAGAAATCAGTGCATGAAGCTTCAAATATATTTCCCGTTATTTTCGAAGAAACGTTTTCCAGGCGATATCCAGCTGTGTCTATCAAAGTTGTTCGGTGAGTAGTTAAACTTATTGGCTAGCCAACCTCAAGCTTAATTTGTAAAATAACATCATAAGTTGTATTTATTAGGCAATGCAGTACATCCCAATTGAATCCATATTTGGCAGAAACATTTTTTTTACATTTTTCCAAAATACATTTTGAAAGAACAAAATTAAATGTAGTACCGTTTTATTCGTTTGACAAACACCTCCTGAAAATGGTCGTTTACTTTAAACACCATGCACGCGGTTCATCCAGAACATTATTTCTACATAAACAAAGAACAGAAACCCAAACTTAACTTAAATTATGGAGAAGATTCGTTCTGGAAGACTGGCCAGTGCTTCTTGTTTTAGAAACGTTTGACGCATTATAGATAAACCCTTCAAATAATAAAAAAAATACGTTCCCAAAACACCAGATAAAATTCAAGATAACAAAAAAACTTTTTTTCTCTATAAACAGCAATTACCCAGCACCAAGTACGAGTGAAACAATTTGGCACAAAACAAGAGCTTACAGTTGGTACAACGTTGTTTTTACCTTTACTGATATTGGTCCCCCTAACGTACGTACCTTTCTCTAAACACATAAATCTAAATTCAGCTGTTTTTTTTTTTCTTCTTTCTAAAAAATCGTGATCTCTGTTTCTTCAAACTAACATCAGCGTTAGATTCAAGAAATCTGCATTATATTCAGAAAACGTAGATTAGCACCTGCCTCATCACTTAATGATCCCTCCTTAATTTTTCGTGGTCATGATAAGGTTATTTTTTTTTTAAATACATTTCATTTAAATTGTTTTTTTTATGTATAAAAAAACACTAAGAACATTAGAAAATGTTTCTGAAAAAATAAGTGCGACAACGCTACACCAAACAATTATACGAAGGGGTCTTGTCGTTAGAAAAAGGCGAATCGCTCTGACAATAAAGAGCTGAACGAATTGTACACATATAACTTTTCTATGACTATGTACATAGTATATACTGTATATATATAAAAACAAAACGGATGTGACAAATTGAACGGCTCCGGTGAAACGTGATTCTTTTCAATGTCTTTTGGAACAATAAAAGATGATCAATTTTACATGCGCATAGTTACATTCTTTTAAGAGTCAGAGGGAAATTCGTTGCACGATTTTTTCTTTAAATATCGGGAAGTGTTTTCGTTGGAGACAAGGATTTCGGATGTTCTTGGCAACGTTACTAAAACACTCAGTTGGGAAACTCGCCGTCGAAACCTGGGCCGCTGGCGTCCACCGAGACCGAGCTAAATGCGACAACAGCGCCACTCTTTATCGTTTCTTTGTACTATGGTCACCTCGAGCTTTTTGAAAGCCTGTTTTTGCGTAAAAACAAACGGAAAATACTTTTTTGTATGAAATTTATTGGAGTTCAGTACCAAATGATGGGCGCGTAATGTTTTTATTATCTTTAGTTCGTAAGGTTTTGCGGAACAATTAATATTGTTTTTATACAACCATGCCTCAGCGGGCCTTTCAGGTAGCGCGTCCCGACCTGGGTGCATTTTAACTTCGGCAGTTGAACGCGGCGCGTGCACCGGGGGTGGCACCCTTGCAACACCTACCGCGGTATCTGTTCTTCGAGTGGCCGCTGCGGAAGAAATGGTGGCGTTGTGTTCGTCATTAGCTCGGTGCTCGGCGACAGATTGGGGCCACTTTTTCAAAGCTTTCTCTATGGGAGTTTTCCAACTGAGTGTTTTAGTAACGTTGGTTTTTGGTTTTTTTTTTTTTTTTTTTTTTTTTTTTTGCTTTGTTGTTTTAACAACGCGTACTATTGCTGCATCTCGAGGCACTCTGGCCCGTAAGATGGTGCCGTTCACGGGCGAAGCATAAAATTTGTCATTTTTCATCAGGGGGTAATCACTAATATTTTATTAAAGTAAAAGTAGTAACTTTTCTCAAACAAAACTATGTACTTTAGTAACTTCCTCACATATAGCATTTGTATGTGAGGAAGTTATTCTTTAGTAGGGTGCGTTGTTGGGCTAGTTGGTTCATCTCAGTAAAACATATAAAAAATCGCAACAGAGAGACAAGGACAAAAGTATACAGGTAGCGCCTGTCCTGTACACTTCGTGTCCTTGTCTTTCTGTTGCGCTATTTTATGTTTTATGAAGTTATTCTTATATGCTGCGACTGCTGTAACCCAGGTAAGCGAACAGTAGCCTCGTCAAGTAGTTTCAGGCCAACTTTTTGTCTTCAAACAACAACGTATGAGATGAGAACAAACTGTAATTGATCCTGAGCATAATGAGCATAAAAAGCCCGAAGGAGAGCCAAAAAACATGGACACGAAAAGAGGACTAGCGCTTCGTTCATATCCTCGTCAGTCGTTTCCGCTATTTGTGCTCATTATACTTAACCAACTAGCCAGCTTTAGTATTTTAGTACAATGATTTCCAGTTTTTTTTTTTTTTTTCATGTTCTTGCACCCGATCTAATTGTTAATATGGTGACAGAATCAGATGACGCCGTTCGCTTTCATGACCGACGATATTCAGTTGGCCGCTTTTCTGGATGACAATACCCGGCGGAACTTAACTCCTTGCTTCTTTTATTTAGAAAATTACCGCTTCCAGCGATATCACTTTTATCCTACAGAGTGTCACATTAAGTCCGCCCGCAGACGACGCTACAGCGCGAAAAAGCAAATCAAGCGCGTCGTCACAGCTTCAGCTAGGTGGCGCAAGCTACTGCCCGTTGCAAAGGGTATAGCTATTAACATCCATCTATCCATCTTGAACTCTTCGTCTCGGTTATTTTCGTCTCACCGGCTGAACCAATCATTCATAGCAGAAGCGCAAAGTCGTGGGGCATTTACTGTGCGAGACTGATGTAGCTAGGTTTAGCAAACGTACAAAAACAACGATTGCCATGACGATGCACTTTTGGGGGCTGCTTCCAATGCATCGCAGCGTCGGCTGCGCTGCGGCCGAACTTGGAAGTAAAACGAAGTATTAACCAGCCCACTGTTTATAAACAAGCCCGCGCTTGCCCACTATACTTCGTTTCAGCTTCGGTCCGAGCGCGGCCGATGTTATGAGCCGAAGGGCCAATCAAACAGCGAAAGAGGCACAACGTCATGGCGTGCTCTCTGGAGTTGATAGGACCAGCCGGTATTCGCGGTCTCTCTGTGCACTGCTCCTCCGCCGGCTAGTCCCATCAGGTGCAGAGAGCACGCCATGACGTTGCGCTTTTTACGGTGTTTGATTGCTCCTTCGGCTTATAACATCGACCGCGCTCGGACCGAAGCTGAAACGAAGTATAGACCACCGGCGGCGGGCGATGAACGTCCACAACTGCGCATGCGCAGTGCCGACAGCAGCGCCAGCGTAGTTGCGAGACGTCAGAGAGTAAATTTGGTTCGTATATTTACGCATTCCTGGCTTATAGCGGCTGCCTACCCCTATAGTCGCATCCTCGAATGAAGTCGAGATGGTTCGATCGAAACATTTGCGCGCCTTTCATATATTTGATAAGCTGTAATATGTACGTCGTAGATAACGCTTCCGGTGAAATCTAATCGGCACGAGTGGCTGCCCCCTGAAGGAAACCTGTAATTTGTTTCGTCTTTTCCGAAGAAGGGAGGCAGTTTATCAACAGTCAACACTTTCTTATTTGAACAGACAACAGCGACGCAGGCAGTGTTTCCATTAAGTCAGGACAGCGTAACTTATTACGAGCGGGAAACCGGAAGTAACTTCCAACTTGTTCTTCCGCCTTGGAGCGGAAGTCGATGCGTTGCTTCGCCGCCTCGCTTTCACGGGCTTGAACACGATATCCAAGGCATTACAAATGTGTGCAGCGAAGGGCTGTAACAAAACAAAAAATTGGCCGGTCCAAAGTTTCCCACGAAAAACCCCCCCAAAAAACTGGGAAATGCCTTAAACACGGCGCCTCTACAGGACCATCAATGGAAGGAGGCCCAATCCCTCCGGGATCCTAAGCGATCTGCGCCATCTTTGATACCCGAGTAATTCATCTTCCTTTATGCCCCCCCCCCCCCTTCCCCTTTTCTTACAGCGCTGATTCGGCCTGCTGTTTGCTACCCCTAGAACTTTCTTCGGCTTTAGTAGCTCACTTCCCGCGTCATCGCCAGTTCTTTTTTTTTTTTTTAGTCTAAGGTCTTTGTTCTACTTTCTTTAGATCAGATTTCTGCTATTTGTTTTCTTAATTTATTTCGCGCCGTTGACTCCTGGGAATGGCCTATTTTTGACCCCACGTCTTTCGAAAAATTTCTGGCTGGTGGCACCACTAGCGTCGACCCATTTTGTTGACGCTTTCGGTATCCAGGGAGTTTAACGCCTCTTGGAAGCTCTCGTAAGTTTCGTAGATTTGACGAACGTTACGTTTAAATTTGTTGTTCTGTTGTGGAGATCGATACCTCTATAAATTCGCTTTCCTTGTGTGCCTAACCGCACCGAAAGCGTGTTTTGTTTAACGGATCCATTACAACTATCTCATAACAAGTTGAGGATGGTTTATGATTCGTCAATTAATTAGGTGCTTTTGAGCTCGCTTGGTCTAGCAAACGCTCATTTTATTACAGTCCCGGATGGAACATTCCAACTTTCCCTCAAATTTGGGAACTTTGGATTTGGTATAACGTTACTACTACAATTATATCCTTTGAAGCTGACAGTGGTGAATGATTCGTCAATTTCAAATATACCTTTCAGTCACTCTGGTCTCACAAATCGCCGATTTTATTAGGATTCTGGATAGACCATTTGGACCCACCTTTATGTATATTTGTTCAGGCAAGGGACAATGGCAGTACAACGTGGCAAATGTACCAGATTGTAAAAATCTGGACAGCCGCATTAAACATTCACAGTACCAAAAAGCATAAAGGAAAAACCCGTAAAAATGGACAGCAAAATGGTACACTTAAATTGCTTGTACCCTTTCAAAACCATATTCCGTCATGACGAAAAACCTGAATGTTAAAAAGCTCACAAAGTCGCTCATACCTGACACCCGCCTCTCACAAATAGGATGACATTGGTAATTCTTCTTTAAATATAGACCATGCTTATTTTTATTTATTTTTTTACTCCTACCCAATTACTTCGTAAGTAAACGGTTATTACTACTTATTATTTTTTATTTAAATGTGTTTATACTATCACTTTAATTTGCAGCAAAAGTATAGGTGCTTACAAACTTCGGAAATCAAACCTTAGTTGGTTTGATTGGCAAAATAACCCCCGTCCCCAAAAAATAAATTGCGGTAAAATTATCGAATATCGAACATCGACGCTTTCGCGCCAACATAAAAACCGGCAACAGACAGCGTTTTCTATTTTCTTCCTGGCTTGCTTTCACAAAAAACTAAAAAAAAGTAATTGCTTAGAATTAGCCACGGTAAGACAATGCAGCCTCAAATAACAAGACTTTTTGAACAGAGAACTTGTAAGAAGCGTGAGTGCAGGCAAGCTGGCAAAATGTCGACACCGCTTCCCCTGAAGGAGGGAAGGAAAAGAAATACACATAAAAGGAAGGAACAACACACATCGTCTCCGAGAAACACGTAACGTGATAAAGGCCTGAAAGCCTTTTACATGCGCAAGTGTGAGCTACCAACCGGTATTCCAGAAAAACTGTTGCCAGCCCGTCATCCCACGATGAGGAGAGGAAGAAGCAAAAATGCCCCTCCAATTTATTTCGACGGTGATAAGCAGCAAAACGCGGCCATACGCTTTAACCTTTAAGAGTTCCTTCAACAACCCCCCCCCTTTTTTTTTTTTTTTTTTCGTTTACTCCATTTTGTTTGCACGTCGAAACAAGCGCCTCTTCAGGACGCGGCCGTCCAAAACAAAGGAACCTGATAAAGGCAGAGCTCGGAAGCAGGACGGAAAGGGTTTAGCGCAAGCAGGCGAACGTAATATCTATACGCAAATACTAACACACACAGACACAAAACAAGGAGGGCAGCAGCCCACTTCCGCCAACATAACCTGGAAGAGCGATATCTCTAGAAGCGTTGAAGGAGCTCTTTCGGCCCAGCAGAAAACACCGAGAAGAAACCGCCCTTCCCAGAAAAAAGCAGAAATGACAGTCTAAGCAAAGGCAGGATTTCACCATGACTGCATTTAGCCTTCTTCTTCTTCGTCTTCTGCTTTCCCTTCTACCTCCTTCCCTTAAGGCGTGTCTTTCCTTTTTCATTCTTTGTTTTAGTTTTTTTTTATGTCGTCTGCAATGTAACGGCTTCTGTTTACCTTCTCCGAGCACTCTTCTCCGGCAAGAAGCCTCACTGTTCAAGCTGATATCGGCTGCACTAGAAGTTGCCGGTTTATTGCTTGCCTTTGTTCCGCGTTGCGCTATTTGTAATAGTCCGCCCTTAGATCGGCGAAGACGCCTGCTATTTGCCTCTACTTCGTTTGGAACGCTGTCGTCTGCACTGCCTTTTTTTCTTGTTCTTTCTTCTATCTTTTTTTGTTGTCTCCAAGGCTTAGCTTTCTTATCGTCCGCACTCAGTGGCTGTTGTCTTTTATTATGGCTCATCGAGAAGAAAACCTTCCAATGTTGTTCCGTCGAAAAAATGCGCTTGGCCAATTTCCACTTTCACCTGTGAATACGTTTTGGAATCTTACAAGCCTTACGAAACATCGAAGTTCAGAAACAAGCAATCCTAAAACCAATAGTAAAAAAAAAAACATTCTTGTTTGAAAAAAAAACAAAAAAACATGACAAAAAGTCAGGAAAGAGCATTAGCAACTTGAGCTTTGAGCATGAAACGTTATCCTAAAAGGCTTGACGAAATCTCCACCAGCCTGAGTATGTGCAACATGCAATGTTTACGAAACGTCGCAAGCTGCAGGAGATCAGTCTGGCCGACGCGGTAGTCCGTCAAGGTCGTAGAGAAGTTGCGTATAAAACATGCATAATGTGCGCAGTATGTAGGCCCTGCTCAACCCATGTACGCGTAGTAACCAAGGGTAACCACAATGGGCCTCCTGCGCTGAGGCTTTGAACAAACTGTGGCGCCCTCATTTTGGGAAGTACAAGCTCACCTGGTTGGAACTCCCACTACTGTGGCGCCTTCGCCGTGATTCTGTTCCTTCTGCGTAGTGCAGAAGAACGGAAAAACACCTTTGAACGTCCGAAATCGGCTACATTCAACGGCGCAACACAATCGAAAGTTCCTGATTCATGCCACCACCGCTAGGGTACGCGTCTCGTATCTCTGAGTGGTGACGTTGAACATCTGGCGTCCCGGCGTTTTTTTCTTTCTTCTTTTCCTCTATGTTTCTTTGGGACGCGTGATGCGGCGTTTCTTGGTTCATGCTCTTATCATCTTAGCTTTGGCCTGTACTTCGACGGCGTTAGCATTTTTCGTTTCTTTTTTTTTATTTTACTCGCTATCGTGTTCCGCGCCAGAGCAGGCACGCTCTATATGCGCGGCAGTTTGAGTCACTCAAGTTTGTACTACCTAAAACAAGTCCTAAAAAGTCATTTTTCGCAGCGCCTCCTGGACGACGCAGGATGCCTATAACAAGAAGGAGGACGGAGCCTAAAAAGAGATGCTAGAAATGTACGAGGACTTACATGGCGCCTGGCGTGAGTCGTGCGAACGCCGGCGGACACCGGACCAGGCAGACACGCAGATGGCCGGAAGTAACGTAGAAGCTAGACTCACTGAGTAAGCTAGACTTCGGAGTAACGGCACTCCAGTCATCTGTATGGGTGCTAACCGCTGTGCCTTTTCTGATTGGCGTTAGCTTGCGTTACCTAATTTCTTGGTGCTACTGGCCGCGGTGTGTACGGTGAACACTTGTCCCGGTTACTTTTTCGTTACGGTCGTTTTGAAAGCATGCGAATGACACCAACGCAAATGTGTGAACCAGACTTGAAGCTATTGGAGTCAAGTTTCTGACTCCTAGCAGACGCCATAGACCTTTCGGGGAATATGTGGCGCCCCCACTGTCTGCTTGACGCGTTATATGACGTTCCGATGTACGGCACGCGAGATTACCAAGGAGAGCCTCAATTACAAAATTTTTATTCCGAGCTTAAGTAGACTAACATTGTGTGCTGTATACATACGACATAAAAATGTGACAGAAATTATATGGGTATGTAGAGAGCACCGTCAATTTATTCGGGCCACTAGTCTCCACACTCTGATTAAATAAATGTTTTAGTTCACGTTGACGATCGTGGTGGTGCTTAAGCCCACTCAATCGAAAACCTTTCTTTGACAATTTCACGCGCTTGCGAACTCAGAAAAAACAGTAAAAAATAAGTGCACTAAATTAATTACCTATATTGCCACGCGCGTCGGCGAGCGAGCGCGTGCGTGGCCGAGTTGTTATTGCGCTTGACTGTCGTGCGAAAGGTGTAGGTTCGATTCCCCTCAGTCAGTGGACTGTCCTTTCATTTATTCTTTCAACTTGACGTTCTCGTAAGTTCGAGTACCATTCTCGTCTGATCGAGTTCCGAAAGTTCTACACCGAATGTTCCAGAAACTCACGAAGGTACATAAGGAACTCCGCATGGCAAGCGGTGTCAGTCTAACCCCAGACTTTCATTCTGCTATTACGCCGCCATCGACGCCTGCGACGCTCTAGTGTCATCTTCTGTTTCCTTTTTTGTTATGGGCAAAAGTTCGCCCCATTAAACGTTTAGTTTGTTTTTGGCTTTCGTCGCCTCATCAATTGTCATTCGTGACAATATTCTTTTTATTTTCTGGTCAGACGTGCAGGCTCTGGGGATGTTCGTTAAATTTAATAATGCGAAGTTGATTGCACCGCTGCAGAGTGGTATTGTTACTGAGGTTCGTTCCTCATGAGAAAACAAGAGGTGGTTTCCACGTTAGACAAGGACGCGAGAAACGTTTCTTCATTATCTCCTGCTCCATCTCGTCAACGTGAAATCCAAGTGGTCAAAGAGTCTCCGTTCAGACCGACGATTGACAGGCCTTCAAGAGAAACGTTCAAGACAAACAATAAAAAATTAAAAAAAGGAATCATTCCATTATAAAAATTGGGAGACAGAAACAAAACAAAAATACAAAACAACTATCGGGAAGGAAACATCGACAACAAGTGAAATCGAAATAAGTGACTCCTAACCGTGTCGAAATTGCGGCACAACCGCGCATGCGCGCCGGCACTCTAAAACACATCAATCACGCGACTTCGACCTCAACGAGACACTGCAAGAGCCCGAAGGCTGCGCTACACTTCGTTCTACCTTACGATAGACCGCAGCGGAAGCTGCGAGCCGTTCCAGCCAATCCAGAGCTGGGAATTCACCACGTGACCGCGCGCTTTGCGCCCCTCCGGCAAGTTTCGGAAGGCTCACGCGGCATTTCATTGGCTGCGATGGCTCGTAGCGTTTAGCGTAATCCATGGTAGGATGAATAGGAGTGCAAAGGTTACAGGGAGCGAAAATAATTTCGCTCGCCATCACTCTCGGCTTTTTTTTTTTATCTCTGTCTCGATCTAGTTTTATCTCCTACCCGTTATTTTGTTTTCGCTTTTTCCTCTTTCCACCCGTGGCCTGTAAGAATGACAGCCAGGAAATTAAGAAAGTGGGAATGCCTCCGAAAGGAGGCAGCGTGCCGCAGCTTCGCTTTAAGAAGGAGGCTATCGTATAAAAAGTATTACATAAAGTCAACAGTAAACCCGGAGGCGTATACACCTTAGCGCTCAATTTGCTGTGAGATGCTCGCGGGGAAGGGAAGAAGGGGGGGGGGGGGGGAGTCGGGAGGGGGAGGGCTGCTGTTTGTTTTCATTATGCGTAGTGCACGTGCTACACAAGCGGTTATGTTGTATTTTTTTTTTTTTTAATAGTGCCTAGAGGCTTGGCATTGCACGTGCTTGCACCAGCAGAGGAATTTGAAGTATCCTCACTCTGGGTTGTGAAAAAAATCCACCAGGCGGCGAAACCCAAACTTCTCGCGGCGAGTACGCCTGTTTTTCTGGGCCAGAAGTTTCGAGCACACCCCTGAGACTATGGACTCTTTTTTTTTCTGTTTCTTGTCGCTCTCAGTCACGTGCGTTTCGTATCTGGTATGCTTGAGAAAACAATAATGAAATATTTCAACCTGGATCGCTAAACTCGTCAACAAAAATATTCTTTGTGTTATGACAGAGTGGGGGGAGGAGCCGAAAGATTGCCTGCGAAGTTTTCTTTTCTCACAAACCCGCAGATCCGTCTGTCTTTGTGACATTTTTCGTTGAGGGGACGAAAAATCCCTACGCCTCCCTTGGCACCGAACAAGAGCAGCACAAGAGAGCGCGCGGAGACGACCGTGGCTCCTACGTGTGACGTCACAGCAAAAATTATCAGCTGCGACCGTCATGTTTGATGGGCTCTAAAAAGCACGATGGATGCTTGGGAATTGCATTTTAAAATCAACACCGTCGAAGTTGATAGTCTGGTATCGTTCTAATTTCTGCCGATAAAGCAGAATTTACTAAAAAGCGTTCCTGCCTTTCTTTTTATTTATCTCGGCCTTTCGAATCTGGCCAAAGCGTAGCCCGACGTGGCTAGGTCACAACTAAAGTCGTCACAACCAGCCGACTGCCGTTGTCCACTTTCGGGCGAATAGACCGATCTCACGAGGAGTTGCGCGACGCCACCGTTGCCGCGGTGCATTCTGGTACCTGTAGCTCTCCCCAGTTTTCCGGCCGCGTCGGTGCGCATTGTACGCCCGGCGTTTGGAAATGTTCGGTTTAGCCCGAGACTTTTAGCCAGGTGTTGACTCATGGTTTTCGATCGGTGTATTCACATGTTGTATGCCACGGAGCTATAATAACAGCACCAGGCAAAAAGGCCTCGGATATTATGTCTTCCCGCAAGAAAGAAGCATGGCAAAGAAATGTCGACAGAGCCGGACAGAGCGGCAGGAAAAATAGCGTTTTACGATTTGTTTCGCGATTTGCTTCATAATTTATATACAATTATTGCACGTCAGCTAAAATATGTAAGATTACAGGGCACGAGACATACAGTGTGCCGAAGTGTTCCGTAAGCTGGAATCTCTCTGACCATTTGCTCCGTAGTGGCCTAATCGTTGGTCTATCTCAAATAGAACCTCCGCACTGCTTTCCGGGGGCCGTTTTTAATACACTTCTTACTCGGTGTATTTTGGTGGTTATAACTGTTATTGCGACGACATGTTTCAAGCACAACTGTGTTTCAAAAGATCAGGACAATCACCAAAAAAGAGCACCGATTCCCGATATGTTCCACTTGATATAAAACTACTTTTTTTCGGAAGCAGCCTTCATTTTTTTTTTTTTTCATACCAACGCGAAAAGATTACATATTGCAATTTAGAAGTGCCACACGTACTTACCGCCAAAATATAACAAACGAACCCCATCCATTTTGTGGTGCTCTATTAGGCTGGTGTTACTGATCCATTCTGCATTAGCAGCAGTCGAGACCGCAGAAAGAGGCTTCCCCCGTCGGGCGACTGTTAGCGTTCGGATCTTGCGCAAACAAAATAAAACTGAATAGAAACTGTGGACGAAAAATCATCTCCACCCCAAGGTTTCAGGTATCTGGCATGGTTGCTTCTTTTTGATAGATGTCAATTATTACGGCGCGTCAGGCATGGCCTTTCTGTAGATCAGTTCTTTGTGTGCAGGCTCCTCCCGCTGTTCATCTGTACTCTGTCGCACAGGCTGTCAACCAGAATGAAACAACTTTTAGAAAACTACCGTTGACTGAAAAAGTCTATTTAGCTCCTCTTACTTGATGGCTGATCAAACGTTATGCACAAGACTAAGCAAAACCAAGCTCAGTTTTTCATCACCATTTGATGCTGTTCCGTGGTGCTACACCGAGCCGATGGTCCCTCGAATTTTCTTGTTCTTTGCTATTGCACTAGATGTTCACTTGTTTGCAAGGTAATTGAGACGTTCGAGGAGGCAGAATGCTCAAGTAGGAGCGTCGTTTTTTTTTTTTTTGTTTTTTTTTGTTTTTTCCGCGGCTGCAGTGGGATTACCCCGTGAATGGCAGTGGGCTCACGCGTTCAGGAAGACTAAGAAACAGACGACAAAGCGATTTTAAAGCGATAAGATGGCTGAAACTGCTTTTCTGCACTTGCTGAGGAAAGTAAGGCATCACAAACAGCACAATCTTATGAAGTAAAAACATGCAAGAGAATCAAGGTGATACCGGGGCATGCCAAATGATATTCTATGATGATGTACGTACGCGCAGCCGTACGTAGCCGGGAAGCCGGTAAGGGATGACTACAAGTAGCATGGCGGCGGCACCACTTCCGGAATGCGCGCGCCTGCGCAGTTCGGTTGGTGACATCGGTCTATTTCGCCTCCGGGAAGTTGTCCCTTCATCGGCAGGATAAAATCATTTTATGGTAGACATTCGAAGATCAGTCAGTTTGGGATTAAGTATGTTTATGAACGAAAATAAGGAAATAAAAGTAATGTCAGGTTGTCAATATTGGCGGTGATGCTTCAAGAACGCAAGGACACTAAACTTGACATCGCCGATTTGAACACGCACCATCAAATTTGTCGTTCACAACTGATAATCCTGACTCCATCGTCAAAAATATCAACTATAAAATGACGTCACTGAACGCGCCCGCACACTACTATAAGAAATATTCACTGGGCGCCATATTTGTGGGTTCTGTCTGGAGCGCATGCTCAGAACGAGCCCCCATTAATAGGCTGCTAAGACCGGCAACCTTGATTGTGATAAATGCACGCTCCAAAAGGACTGTGGAAGCTCGCCGCCAGCACGCACTCAGCAGCAGCCCACACGGATATGACCGCCAGTGAATACTTCCTATATACGTGCCCTGGCACGAGTCTTCTGCTTGAAAGTCTCTCATGGCCACTCTTGAGTTCATGGAACGCGAGCCGTTTTAATTCCAGAGTCTCTTGAACCGTTATTTCGAAAATTGCAGGCTGTGCTGTTCCTCGTCATTGCTCATTGGAACACCTCTAAGCAGGGTCGTCGAAACAGGAGGATGGGGAGGGAGGGGGGGGATTCAGCCCCCCCCTCTCCCCCAGTTGCGCCGAAAGAGGGGGCAAGGGGCATAAGGGAACAATTTCTACGGCCCTTCTTGAGACTCCTATTTGTGTGTGTGTGTGTGTGTGTGTGTGTGTGTGTGTGTGTGCGCGCGCGCGCGCGCGTGTGTGTGTGTGTGTGTGTGTGTGTGTGTGTGTGTGCGTGTGTGTGTGTGTGTGTGTGTGTGTGTGTGTGTGTGTGTGTGTGTGTGTGTGTGTGTGTCGTACCTTAATTCTTTCTTTAGAGCGCAGCTCTTCGGCGCCCGTTTCCGGGTTTCGCGGCGTGGGCGTCGCCGTCGGCTTAACCGGCCCGCTAAATTTATCGCGAAATTGACGTCACATGACCTCAACACCAATTCAATTCCCAGTTACGTGACTTCAACGCCAATTCACTTCTCCGCTAGATTGTCATGTGATGCCCTTTTCCCTGCTAAATTTAGCGGAGAAACTGACTGGGAGGAGGAGGGGAGGAGAGGAAGAGGGGAGGAGGAGGGGCATACCCTCCTCTCCGTACTTTCCCTTATTCCTCCTCAAAAGTTGAGCTCTAAGTTCGCATTACAAAGATTTGTAAACGTCTTTAATTTTTTTTATTTCCCTTTCTTCGGCTTTTTTTTTTTTTTTTTTGATCTTCCGTTTCCCCTCATCTCTCAGACATTACCGAGGTCTCTACACAAACCGCCTGGGGTTGACTCCGGTGGCGTTGTTGACAGTGGCGGAAGATGCGCTCTACAAAGCCGCCCGCGTACACCGCGCACGGCTCCACAACATCACAAAGTTCAATCTTCACCTCGATTCCGAAGCGAAGATTTTGGCCTCAAATAACTCCTTCCCAAAGTTGTGAAACGTCACTTTGTCGTCACCAATAACTTCCACAAACGACGATCTTGCGACGAGAAAGTTCAGAGTATTTACCGGCCGCCTAGGTACGATCTTCGCATCATTGACTCTAACGTGGCGTAGGGATGTAGGGACACCCGGGCGAGACGTCATCAGTGCAGCCGTTCAATCGGCGGGCACCACGGTGTTGCTCGCACGCGCTTCGATGGAGCTCGCTACGACTTTGTGTTTTACATTCTCGCTGGAATTTGAGCACCGAGAGAGCTTGGATGATTGACAGCTCGCTCGGCTCGACGTCAGCGTCGCAAGAGTCCAATTAGCGCGTTCCGCAACTTTCGGACACAAAGTTGTGCTCGACGAGTTTAGCTACCCTGGACTATGCGAGAAAAATATAGGTGAGTCAAAAGAAGACCGTGCGACAATCACGGATTTTTCGTAAACACCCTTCCAGTGGCGAGGAGAGATCAAAACGATGTTCTACCGCGTACCAGAAGTGACGAAATTTAAGATGGCTGCGCTCTTATGGAAATATGTATATAGAGTGTCTACGTGATTATCTGTCTCAAGGTAAACACATCTTTTGAAGCGCTCAATTGTCAAGCGCGTGACGCGCTAGCGCACTCGGTGCGTGACTTTTGCGGTAAATTGGCGTCTAAGCGTTAACCAAGACTACGTTCTTGAGCTAAGTCACAGCCCTATGCGCACTTCAAAGAACATTTAAAAAGAAGAAGAAACGATTGGGCGGAAAATGGGTTAGATGTCACCAGTCAAGTAAAAGCGCGTGTGCATATCAAGGCCGTAGAGTTATTATAATGTACGCTAGAGGTTCAACTGACGCTAGTGTGCTGACACAAATTGAAGCAGCCAGTCGAAAATCGACTTCCGGTAATGCATTTCTATGGGAAAATGTGAGTACATTTTTTCCCTGCGCGAGGTCATAAACGCAAATATTCCGAATAATTCGCACGTACCAGGTAGCTTGGAACATTCTCCAGTCAGGCAGGCAAAATAATTTGTGAATTACGGCGTTTATCTTTCAAATTAGTTGCATTGAAAACGGTGTCAAAACGGCTTCGCACATGTATTTTTGTACACTGTAGGACACTGTTAGCGCGAACACGACGTCGGCGATTTTCACCATGAGGGATAGGCGTGCTAAACGAGCGAAGGGCGTGTGTAAACCAAGAGAGACGGCAAGAACTACGTAAAACAGTGTATCAGTAACTACTCATGCATGTACGATAATAATGAATTGAAGGCCAAGTGATATATATTTCGATTTCAAATAAGTAAGTAATGCTTTATTCTTTTTGCTTTGTGCGAAAATGCTTGTTCCACTTTCGAAACATCACCTGCACGCTCGAAATCTTTAATAACAAGTGCCTGATAATCGTTGCCTGGCATGGGAAATAAAATTAGACACCTTTCATAGCCTACGTACTCCATCCTTTACATTTTGAATGTTTTTAACAGCTCGTAAAAATGGAAGGCGGGGTCATTTTCATATAGTGACAGGACTGGCATATTAGCAATATATAAACGTCACCGGAATGCTGGGGAACCTTGAACACACTCTATATTCCTTTCGATCGTTATTTTGCTTAGAATCGTAGCTTGTTTTTTCACACTTCCTGCGGAACAGATGGTTGGGACTGAAATATAGCGAAGTTCACATCGTTCTTTGATAAAGAAAAATGCGCTAACTAAAGCAATTGTACCTTTATGTAAATCAAAGCACATTCTATTCGGTACGACCCAAATAATCAAAGTGTTCCATGTTATTTTCCGGCTAAGAGACAAAATGCACGCCTCTTTTCCCACAGGAATGCACAGGAGCACCGCAAAAGTAGAATGGTTGCTGTCTGCTACAATTTGCGTCACGGAAGTCGCATAGACGCTAGCGCCAGTTGGACCTTTAGCGTACATTCTAGTAACTCTGTAATGAAGGCACTCTGTTTAGGGCGCGACCATGCAATACTTTCATCGAGTACAAAGCGCCACTGCAACGTTCGATCCCGCACGGGACACGGACGTGCACAAGCGTGCATCAACATCCGTTCACGCGCGGTAACAGTGCACCTGAAAAAACAAAGTTAAATAAAAATGCAGCTCGCGCTGTTCCATCAAGATGAAAATAGTGTTTTTCTTGTAGCTCTCCTGTTTGTGTTGATTTATTTTTTCACAATATCCTTAATTATCAATAAAATCCCGCCAGCTTGGCGTCCGTGACCAACGCGATATAGCGCAACGATGCGCAACCAAAACGATATATTCGATTTTACTCAACAGAGGCGCTGCCCCAATTTGAGGGCTACAGGCCTATATGTGTAACGTGTTCTTTTCTCTCCAAATTCTTTTCCAAGCGAAACTGTGGAGACACTGTCCGCAAGGCCTGTAACAGAAAATGTAAAGTTTGCTCGATACCATCCCCTGAAGAGAAGGTCGATGACAAACGCCATGAACTGAAAATCTTTGCTTTCATGTGCATTATCTCATCCATTTGTCACAGCTCTTTAGTACAACTTTACATAACAAAATTCTAAACGTAAGCAGTCAGAATCATAGCAGTTTACCTTACTATTATGTTCAAGCGTATTAAGTTTAAGCAAAATAACAGCAACGAAGAATTGTTATTTAGGGAAATCTACCAGAATTTCGTAGAAACTCCCGACTGATGCAAACTTGTTCGTGATAATATCTCCATTGTGACACCTGGGATAAGGCATAGCCTGCTCTAAAGTGACAAAGCCTGGCATATCACCACGAAACGCGGCCGCCGAAAGTGAAAAGGTACAGCGGCAGACAACGGGTGAGAGGAGAGCCACGTAACGGGCGCCCCGCTGCGGAGAGACGCCGAAACACACTTCTCCCGAGCGATAAAATATCCGCTCGTGTTCCTTGCGCTCCCGTTTTTTTCTTTTATTTATTTATTTTTTTTTCACGTCGGGTTTGAAAATTATGTTTCGGATCCTCGCCGCAGAAAAAGCTGTGCGCTGAATACCAGGTTCCTCGAGAAATGCTCTGTGCTACCAGATTTTTGCGGTCCAAATCTGCGACGGGGCACTCTATGGCTCCGTCGCCGAACTGCCAGGCTTTGTGAGTATAGAGGAGGCTTCGATTAAGGATAGCAAACCTTTAAACGATTACACATTGTTTTTCAAGACAATTATTTTCAAACAATCCTAAAATTGTGTCCGTCCAATCACAAGGTTTGTACGTCTGTCCGTCCGTCCATCCGTGCAGTTACCGCTACATTTAGCGGGGAAACTGAATTGGTGTTTAAATCACGTTACATCAATTGATTTCGCGTGACCTGACGTCACGTGAAAAAGACGCCGATTCAGTATCCCCACTAAATTTAGCAGAAACAATTATGTCGTTGACCTATAGACCGATTCACTTTCTCCGCGAAGTTATAAAAAAAATGGACGTCACATGACCTATACACTAATTTACTTTCCCTCCTAAAGTTAGCAAGAAAATGGACATCACGTGAACTCTACACCAATACATTTCCCCGCTAAATTTAGCGGGAAGTGTGATGTCACCTGAACTGACGACACAAGAGGTATACACCAATTTAGTTTTCCCGCTAAATTGAGCGGTAAATTGAAGTCACGTTACCTGTTGTCACAAGACGCATACAACAATTCGATTTTCCCGCTAAATTTGGTGGAAAACTAGATGTTATATGACCTATAGGGGTGATATCGACGTCATGTGACCTATGCTACTAGATTCCCCGCTCAATGTAGCGGAGAAATTGATCAAAGTAAAGGTTCTACTTCCCTCCCCGAAAAGACGGTCTAGCGTCTTCTAAACGAAACTGAACGGTTTCACCTTACATACCGCATTTGCGTGCATTGCAAAACTTTGTAGATAAAGGTCGCTCTCTATTTCTAGCCAGAGTGCCTCCCGCACGACAAAAGGCAGCGTTCCACCTATAAACGTTTCCAAGTAGCCGCGCTTCGAGAGATATGGTCTGGCCACCGTGGACGGAAAACGCTTTGTTTGGGCGCTGCAGTCTGGATACCGTGGGTATGCCTCAGCAATGCTTGACCATCAGACGACCTACTCACCCCAGCAGCAAGGTGGCGGCGCCCAGGGCCCATACTTGCATGCTTCTATAATCGTGGATAGTTGAAGAAATGCATGGTGCGGTTTTTATTTAGGTTCACGCGCGTTGCTTCTACATGATTGCTTCATCGGCGTTCTTAAGTAAAAATTCCGCACTCTGATTGGTTGCGGAGTGATGTGAAGATATTCAGGACACCGGTTTCTTAAGTTGTCAGTGAGCCTAACAACGAGGCATCCGGGTATAAGAAAGTTCCGCGTTGGATCTCCTGCACACCGTTATTTCATAATGCTGAAGTCACCTCCGATGATGCTATTCTGCTATGATGCTATCGTAAAGCAACTCCGTTAAACTAATAAGGATCGATAACTGGGCGAGTTGGTGAGAGTTCATGTTGGAAAACAGCGCGACTGGGACGAGGACACACAGAGACGAAGAGAGCACAAGACAAAGCGCTGACTAGCAACTGGTTCGTTATTAAAACATAAGGAAGGATGACAATGAAATGAAAAACATGGAGTCAAATGTTCGCGCGCTTGCTTGGCGCCTCGTGGAATATGCCCCTTTCTTCTTTTTTCTTTTTCATCCGATTGTTGACTGGTGTTCTTCTTTCCTCAGGAGCTTGGGTTACCCTGAATCCAAAAACTTCATCTCGCTGGGAGTCATAGTCACCGAAGGTTGGCTCACACACAAACTGTTGCTCTTCATGATGTTGTAGGCTTCTACCATCTCTCTACTTGTTTGGTCGTGGTGTTGAAATAATATGCTGGTGTTTTCGAACTGTGGTTCGCAACCGCAATCTCTGCGATGCACCGCTAGATGTGAATTAGCGGTGCCTTTCAAGCAGCTGTGGTGCTCTCTTAGTCGGATGTTTAAGCACCGGCCAGTCTGCCCGATATAACAGCGCCCACAAGAAAAAGGAATGCGGTAAACCACGCCTTTGACGCACGACACGAACTGCATCCCATGCTTTACCTTACATGTGTTGTATTCCGATCTTGCTATCCCCTCCCTGCTTGCACGTACAGCGGAACATAACCTACTTAGTTCCGTTGTTGTTTTTGGCTGAAAAAACAACGTTCACCTCCAGTGGCGTACCAACTTGTTTTTGAGTGGGGGGGGCAAACTAGACACTCCCTCCCCCCCCCCCCCCCCCCCCCGGGTCGCATATTTTTAATAGTGATGGACCAAAATTTTGCCGAATCGAAAATTCGGCGCAACTTTTCAGGTTTGGCAATGATTCGGCAAAAATACACTGTTGCCATACTTAACATTTATATTTAATTTTTCCTGACGAAAAAAGGTTTTTTTTTTTCTTAACATAAATACAACATGTAGTGGCTATGGGCACAGTTATGAATAAGTAAGGTGATATTCTACAAGATAAATGTATCGATGTCGCTTTTGTGTGTTTGCTGGCAATTTTAGTGTTTGCTTGCAGAAAGTGGCGTGACAACATGGTTGGGTAGTAGCCGGCGCAGTCACGGATCACGCTACGAGAGTTTTGATTTTGAGGCTTCATCAGCGCACGCCTGCAAGTGTGCTTACATTGTTAAAATAAAGGCAATCACTGCGTTCTTACCTTCTCTGGGAGTCACCCTTTCGTGCGCGAAAGCGAATGCAACGGTTGCTGAGCATTCACCAGAAGAAATAACAATAATGTAAATATGCATGCTTTTCGATTTGAGTCACTTGACGTCAGCGTCGCATGAGAGTGTGCGTTCCATATTCGCAACGTGCCGTTTTTAAGCTTTAAAATTCCGGTTTCTGGTGTTAGGAAACACACGGACGTTTAGGAAGATGAGGAGAGTTAGGAATGTCGAATGTGGAACGTCGAGCATGATATAGTCCTGTGTTTAGTTTTATACAGATACATGAAAATCCCGAAATAAAGCGAACTAAAAAGCAATATTATTCTGTTTTGGCACAAACTTGTTGTGAGCCGAAAACAGAATTGTTATAATAATGATAAAAATACTAATTTTATTTGCACATACTGGAAGGGGCCCATGTGGTGGTGTGCGGGGCTAGGCAGATAGGTGAAAACCCTTACGCAGAGCGCCTGCCAGCCAGACTTGTACGTAGTTCAACTACTTTACTCAAGTTTCTGTAGTTTAACTCCTTTTCTGGGTAGTTTAGTAACTTTCAATTGGATTTCTGTTTTGGTAATTAGTAGTTTAACTACTTTTCCGAATGACTTCTACTCAAATTACAAATTACTTTCGAATATTAGTGGTTGTTTTGCCTATCAACAGAGATAAGATGTTGGAAGATCAGGTGATATTTTCAGAGGGGGAAGCATGTGGCGTAGAGAAGGAAGGGGGGAGAGGGGAAGAAGTGTTGCTACGAGGCGCTCCCCGCGCCTCGTAGCAACACTGCTACGAGGCGCCGGGAGCGAACAGACACGACGCAAGAGAGGCCAGTAACTGTGGGATTAGCGCCGAAGACTGGCGTTCCTTTGTATCCCAAAGCTCAAGGAGACTTGACGCATTTGAAGAAAGGGCTTGTCCCTGCTTCCCCCCAATGTAGGAATTCTTGCCCACTACAGGCGGTATACACAATACATCTTCACTCAAAGGAGGTAACAAAGAGCAACACCCTCTCCGAAGTTAATCTGGTGCTCCTGTATCCACCAACTCATGTTTACAAACAAACCGGAGCGCCCCTAGCGGACGCCACCGGTGCCGCGCATGCGCGGTGGACGGTGGGCAAGAAGCCCGCCGTTGCCCATAAACAAACCATTGCATTGCGTTGTTTTCGGCGTCGTTGGGAGTCCCCGTGCTCTTCTTCGCGTTGGAATTGTTGATTTTACGTCCTCCTAACAATGTCTGACTACTTGAGCGCCTTCAGCAAAATTAGCGAGGCAAAATTTTGCGTGGATAATGTGACTTGCGGCGATTCATTTCACGTGGACTCCGCAGAATGGGCGCTAAAGCCTGACTCCCACGATGAGATTCTGCTCGCTATTTTCAGTCGCGACGTCGCTCGGGCTGCAAAAGCGTGGACCCTAGCTGAGAGGGTGGACGTCGATACTGAAAACCGCAAGTAGAATCGGGCACTACAAATCGGTGATGGCCACTGGTAACAATGATCAACATCTTCTTGATATTTACTTTTACACTTAGTCTACTTACCCCACCGAACCTCCAAAAGTGCTTTGAGGCCTGCACTAGGTTCTTATCGCAATTAACGGGTCAACGTTTGGTTTACGGGCCGCTGCCGTTTGAACGCGCTGACGAAAAAAGCAGACGAGTTTGAAAGAGCAGACAACAGTTCGAACGCATGCGAAATGGAGTGCGGGCAAGAAGCACCGCGTCCCGCGTCAAAAAAAACATTGGAATGTCACGTTGTCGGCGTCTGTGTGAGTCTCCATACTCTTTTTCGCGTTGGAATTGTCGATTCTACGTCCTCATAGCAATGTCTTACCACTTTAATCGCCTGAGCGAAACTATCAAGGTTCGTTACACCGCTAAACTTTGCGTAAATAATTTGACGTGCGGCTATTCATTCGCGTGAACGCCACAGAATGGACGCCAAAACCACGATGAGATTCTTCTAGATATTTCCGGTCGTGACGTCGCTCGCGCTGCAAAAGTGTAGAAGGTAACCGCGACGATCGACGTCGATACTGAAATTCGGAAGCGGAAACAGACCAAGCGTAACAAGTCGGTGATGGCCACTGGTACCAATGATCAACATCTTGTATGTACTGTTTACACCGAGCCTACTTAAGTCGTTTGAGGCCTGCAATTACTTCTTATTGCAATCACCGGGTGAAAGTTTGGTCTACGTGCCGCTTTTGTTTGAACGAGCAGACGACAAAAAGCAGACAAGTTCAAAAGAGCAGACGAAAGTTCGAACGATCAGGCGGCCGTGTGAATTTGAAGACGCACTGAACCCGCGGGTGGCCCGGACAACTTCGCGGTTTTCTCTCGTTTATGTTGGAACAAAACAAGTACATCTGGCGAACACAAAGTGTTGCCCCCACAAGCAATCGTAGTTCGACAGCGTCTGGTTTACGCTTTTCACGGCTACTATCCACGTACTCGGACGAACGGAGCAGGCACAAACACATGAAAACTGATCGTCAAACCTTTCTTGAAACTTTTGGTACAACCCCCGTCACAGCATTTTGACGAGAACGCAGGTTTTTTGTCCGGTTTCTCCGAAAAGAACACAAGAATGCATGTCTCACACGGCGACTTCTGCCCACCGCCCCAAACCGGAAGTGCGTCCGACGCGCCACCACCACGGCCTGACGTAGGAGAGTTGAGTTCGTGTATAGCTTGTGCTGTCTTTCGAGACGTCATCTGGTCATTTCTCTGAGTGAAGAAATGGCGGCTATAAGACTGATACAAATAAGTGCCTTATAAGTTGATCGTGTTAAGTGGTTCGTCGGCGAGAATAAAGCAATTACCCTATGGCGTATTAGTTGCCGCCGTTCCCCCCCCCCCCCCCCTCCAAAAAAAGAAATGTGATGCAGCTCAAATTTTGCCGCATTTTCCGAAAAAAACTGATGCACCTCCGATTTCCCCTGAAGCAATGCATACCAACCAGTTAAAGAAAAAAAAAACGCAGTATAGGGAATGGAAGGGCATTTTAAAAGAGTGTGTTAAAAAGTACTTCTACTTTACTTTGGAAGTACATTGTATTTATAGTACTTCACTTCAAGTACATTGCAACCGGTGTACTTGCTACTTTACTTGAAGTACATAACCTCTCATTTACTTTGTACTTCCAAGTGGTTTTTAGGCGTACTTTACGCCAGATTGTAAGCAATCAAACACTGTCTGCAAAATCAAGCTGAGGCAGTGCTAAACCTCAAAGGTGAAATGATAGATCCGCAGTACATCCTTGACCAAAAAGAAGTACGCATCAATTAGGAAGGCAGACGCAGAACCAGCTATTAAAGCATTTCTGTGAAAACAAGCCGCTTTATATTCGGCTAGCAGAATTTCGCTGACGCATCAAAACCCATGTGAGTACTTTCTTGTTAGGATAGAAAAAAATAAAAGTAACTTCAAAAGTAGTTTGCTACTTTTTTTACGGTAATTAGTAATTTACTGAATTACTCTACATTTGAGTAATTTCTACTCTACTCATTACTTTTGAGGGTAATACTCAGTAATTTAACTTATTTACTTTTTTTGAGTAGCTTGTTCATGTCTGCTGCCAGCCCGCCACCACATATGAAAAAACAAAACAGACAAATATACAGAATATACAAACTACAGAAAGTACGTAAAAAGGAAAGAAAAGAAGGGAAAACATGTATTACATTATGACGAGGATGCCAGCAGCATCCCATACATTCTTCAGGCTCTCGTGACTCTGCCCCGTTTGACGGCAGTGGGTTGCGCATCCTGAGCGTAATTGTCACTTGTCAGTCAATGTTTCAACTACCTCGTTGCATCAATGGAAAGGTAAAATGAAATTCACGTTATCCAGAATGCACCGCATTATTAGTCACTAGCGCAGTGAACTGCGTTAATTACTCGTCGATTTTCTGTTCTTGAGGCAGAAAATTTTGAAGAGAAGTACACTCCAAAAGCTCACAAACGCACAGTTACCGTGTCGCCTGCTCCACACATCGCCATAACCGCTGGTTGTACTAAACTGTTCGATGGTAACCGCGCGACTGCGCGGCGTCCATTTGCGATCTATGGCCCCGTCGCGTTCGTGCGCGTTCGCAGACATTTGCCAGATTTTTGCCGAATCTTTGCCGAACTTTCCTTCAAAATTTCGGCATGTGCGGAACTTTGCCGTATCCGAAGTTCGACAGATTCGGTCCATCACTAACTTTCACGGCGTGTGTGTTTATAGGCGTTGTAAAAGGGGGGGGGGGGGGGGGAAGGGAGAGGGCCAATGGTGTATGCGCACCGGGCGCTTGGTCACTGGCTCTTCTTACGGCGCAGGCGATAGACCCTCTAGCAACAACGCTCACGCCGGATTGGCTGCTCGGCAACGCGCGGTAAGTGAAAATTTCGGATTCGGACGGCGCGTGCATCATTCGAAGCGCGTTAAGTCACTCCCGCGCTTGCGTTCACTCCGCTTCGCGGCGACAGTGTGCGGCTGCTAATTACAAAACTATTAACCCACTTAGCCCGCTTCGCGGCGTCCAGTCGGCAACCCAAGCGCCGCTGTCGTCCATGCACTTCCGTAAGGTACGATTTAGTTCAGCGACGTTTCGCCAACTACATTCTTTTCTTTTTTCAGTGTTAATCGTGAAAAAAAAATGTCGTAAATATCGCCAAATGCCTCGGCAAAACAAAATGTTCAAGGGAAAAAAATAAAAGAAGTAAGCCGGGTCTGATACGTATGAGGCAGACGTCTTACCACTAAGTTAGGCTACCGCTTCGGAAACTCCCATTGTATCCGCTGTTTATGTTGACGGCGCCAGCGCCTACCTCTACGAACCAGCCAATCCGGCGTGAACGTCTTTGCTAGGGTTTGTATAGCCTGCGTGTTAAAAATATGCCCGCGCGGGTCGGGGGGCGGTGCCCTTGGTATACCTTGGGCGCCGCCGGCCACTGTTTGCCCTGCCCAGTGGCGGCCGTTTCAGGGGGGCAAAACACAAGCCTTGCCCCCCCACTCCGAGATCTGGGGGGGCAAGCGCCCCCCTTGCCCCCCCGGTTGGTACGCCCATGTTCACCTCGTATCTGGACGAGACTTTTTTAAGCCCGTGTGAAATGCGGTGAAGATAAGGAATGATAAGGATTCCTTATCTTCACTGCATTTCACACGGACTTCAAAAAGTCGCGTCCAGATACGAGGTAAACGTTGTTTTTTCAGCCAAAAACAAACTAAGTAGATTATGTTCCGCTCTACGTGCAGGCAGGGAGGGGATAGCAAGATCGGAATATAACACATGTAAGGTAAACCATGGGATAAAGTTCGTGTCGTGCGTCAAAGGCATGGTTTACCGCATTCCCTTTTCTTGTGGGCGCTGTTATATCGGGCAGACTGGCCGGTGCTTAAACGCCTGACTAAGAGAGCACCACAGCTCCTTGAAAGGCACCGCTAATTCACATCTAGCGGTACATCGCAGAGATTGCGGTTGCGAACCACAGTTCGAAAACACCAGCATATTATTTCAACACCACGACCAAACAAGTCGAGAGATGGTAGAAGCCTACAACATCATGAAGAGCAACAGTTCGTGTGTGAGCCAACCTTCGGTGACTATGACTCCCAGCGAGATGAAGTTTTTGGATTCAGGGTAACCCAAGCTCCTGAGGAAAGAAGAACACCAGTCAACAATCGGATGAAAAAGAAAAAAGAAGAAAGGGGCATATTCCACGAGGCGCCAAGCAAGCGCGCGAACATTTGACTCCATGTTTTTCATTTCATTGTCATCCTTCCTTATGTTTTAATAACGAACCAGTTGCTAGTCAGCGCTTTGTCTTGTGCTCTCTTCGTCTCTGTGTGTCCTCGTTCCAGTCGCGCTGTTTTTCAACATGAACATCCGTTAAACTACCTAAATCCACTTATCTCCACAATATGGGGCTGGATGGCGCCTAGAGCAGACAGGTATGAAGCCACCGGAAGTAAGCGGCTTGTCCCGGAAGTAAGCGCTTGACAGGCTTTTCAACTCTTCCGAGACCTGGTTCAAACAGCGTTCAGGGCGCTAGATTTTTTCTTAACATCCCAAGAGAGCATGCTCGTTGCTCAGTAACAGCGCATGCGGACCCGAGAAGTCTCCTGGGAAGCCATTCAATGCGAATGTTCAACGTTCAAATGCCTTATTCTCGGGATTTAATTCAGAGCGGGAGTAATAAAATCCTACAAAAACACAAAAAAGCATGGATCCAAGATATCGACTGAATGCACTCGGAAGCCCAGCACACGCCCAACTTCCGGGACAAGCATCGAACTTCCGGTGACTTCACTTGCGCCAGGCCCGGGCTCGGAGAACAGCTATGCGCCATCCAGCCACCTACAGTGGAGATTAGTGCCTAAGTCTTGTTGCAATATAAAATTTAAAAACACAAAACTGCCGTAGGTAAATGTCGTTACTTCGTTAGTCGGCAAGAAACGCGCCATCTTTCTCACATCACAGGGAATGTGTATGGATCATCCGACGGTGCCGCTAGTGCCCAAAATTACCCCCCCCCCCCCCCTTCAAAAAAACATCCCTCATTTGCTTAAGGAGCCTCATGACGTTTTTGGGCCCTATGAGGAGCAATTGTTCTTGTTGGTGGAGCCTTTTTACTAATTCTTAGCGTCCAATATATTCCGCCCACGCATTGAAAGTGGCCCCGCCGAAGTGGCAACAATCGACGTCACAAGAAATCGGAGTATTTATGCTTTCGGACGTCAAGAGACTGGTGGTTAACCATTGAAGTTCGAAAAGAAAAAAACACGAAAAACACGAGCAAACGCGAGCAAACGCGAGGAGTGCCTCTGACGTCGCGGATGCCCAACTCCCTGGCTGTCAAAGCCTCTTTTGAATTGTCAAGCAGGACAACGACGTGCATAAGAACGTGCGTCTCTCTCATCCACCGCCACGATCGCGGCAGGCGACAGAAGTATACACTTTTATGACGTCATCAGGCTTAAATCCAGGAAGCACTTTTTGGAACCGCGGTCAGCGCACCGGTCGGAGGCGCGTTCCAGGCACCATACTTGACACTCGCGAATCCAGAAGTGGCGACGCCATCCAGCGGACAATACGCAAAGGAAAGAAGCGGGGGTCTACCGCCTGTCCAAGTGCGTAGAAAATACTGGCGCTGCCTGGACAGCGAAAATGTTAAACAGTGAAAACGGGGATAAAATACGAGCCATTCAAGTTTAAAAAAGACAGAGACATTGAATCAAACAACGTGTCTGTCGTCCTTTTGTTTTGAGCGTGTTATTCTTTCTGTAAACTTTGTCCTTTGACTTTGTTTTAAGTGTGTTATTCTTTCTGTCGACCAACACGCTCCCAAGTTTATATTATATAGACCAAATCTGAAAACCCCTGTTTGTTCGCAACCCGAGATTACAATACGTACGTAGGATCTGACACGATAAGTGCCACAATTTAACAAAGGTAGGCTCCTAAGGTACATCACCTAAATACGCTATCTGTTGCAGCCATGGTTGCACCGACCGCAGGTCCGGTAAACCCGGATGCGCTATTTTTAGCTAACAATACCCAAGAGCTGCCGGAAGTGGCCTAACCAGGCGTACTTCCCCTGTCTCAGTCCGGGTTGTATATCTCTTCGAGATATTTTTTTTTATACATCTGCTTTCGTTTATTTGTTTGTTTGTCTCTTAGTTTCTACTTTTCTGTTTTCTTTTTTGCCTGGCAACGGAGCATATCTCTTTTGTTCTAGTCTGCCACATTTACTTTCGGTTTGAATTGTAAGTTTCCCGGTCGTTTTTTGCTGATACCGATGCCAACTCGAGTTCCGCCTCCAACAGAGGAGACGCATGCGTTGCATCCGTCCGACAGACTGCATCGGAACGGAAAGATAATGAGATATATGTATAGAAAGAGGAAAGACGAAAGAGTTGGAAACAAAAATAGACGTCAGAGATCTTCGAGAATTAAGACTAACGACCGCGGTCTGCAAGCGGCACTGTTCGCCGTGATCGATGGTCTCTTCTGCGCATGCGCCACGGCATCGGTGCTGATACCGTTGCCTATCGTCTTCAATCCAGACTAGATTTTAAAAATCAGAAACATTAGAAGAAACCCCCGAAAATCGCTTATTTCTTTCCGACCAACTTATAAACTCCCAGACAATCCGACTCCTAAAAAAACTAAAAATGCGGCCTTTTAACTTGATATAAATGGTGGTCTTTTCGACTTGAAATAAAACCGTCTTAGTCAGTGTGAAGACCATTAGTTTTAGTTATCAGATCTTATATTCCCTTCCTTTGTTTTACTATATCCTAGTTTGAAAGCCCACAAAGACAGTTTGAATTAATGGTAGACTTTAACAGATGGCACATATCGCACGTTACGGTCATAGGCCTACGGCGTTTTAGCTATATGTGCGAGTAATATGAAAACTCTCGTTCTTTGAATAGTTTTCCTTGGAGCATTGACAAATGAACTCAAGGAAACACGCCGTTGAAAAGAAGTAACACAGTAAACGTATACTAATTTCGCGCGCACCGCTATGAAACGCATTGAGTAAATCTCAAAGCGTGTACTTGTTTTTTTGGTTTTTGTTTTTTGTGTGTGTGTGTGTGTTTTTTTATGCACCGAGTGTTTTGGGAGAAAGGGAAGCCGCGTTTATCTCACCTCAAAAATCAACTACGCACCAGGGAATACTAAATTTCCCCTACAATGTAGCAGTGTATTTTCTGATTCAAATGTAATAAGCGATTTTCGGAAGTTTTTGATAAGGAAATGGGGCACGTTCCTGGTAGCAGACGCAATTAATCTCAATTTTAGTCGCAGCCTCCCGTTGACCACCACTTTTCTTTCTCTGCTAAGATTTGTGAAAATCACCTCTGATTTTTTTATGTTCAACATTCACGCACCCCCTCCCGTCCAAGCTAAAATCACTAATTCGTAAAAATAAAAAAAAATATTTTCAGAGACGGCAGATTTAGCGTGTGACCAATTTCATATCGCTGGAGCGTCGCCCGTCATGTCCACTCGTGTGAACTATTCGGTGCTATGGAATTAAGGACACAATTTGTTTACAGAACATTCATTCATTCAAAACAATATCCCAAGGTGTTTTTTTCTTTTTTTTTTTTTTGCTTAAAATTTTTTTTTTTTGTAAAATGTACAGAAGTTTTTTTTTTCGCATAAAAGAGTTTCAGAATAAAATTGGCAACTAAATATTTCTTCTTACTTGGCACACGCGATCAAACTCGGGTTTCAAACTTTGGGTGCTTAAGGAAATGATATAACACCGAAGCTGCACATTAACTGCCTTTGGCTCGAGCAGTCTCTCTCACAACCTGGGCAATGGTGACAAAGAGCTTAAGAAGCACGGGGCGTGGCATATCGATTCACGCTTCGCGATCTGTCACTTTGTATTTCTATCGATAAAAGGCCGCAATCTCAATGCCAGCGAAACCATATTAATTAACACGACCGGGATTCGAGAATTCCGCAGTGACTCCACAAATTGTTATTACTGACATCAGAAAAACGCTGAAAAATACTGTTATAACTGACATCAGAAAAAGATAAAATAGTTGAGAATATTGAGAAAAAAACTTGTCACTCTAGGTTTATTTTTAGACCTAAAGAAAGCCTTCGGTACAGCCACGGTATCTTACTTAATAAGCTTGAAATGTACGGAGCACGTGGAGTGGCGTTAAAATTAATGAAAACGTATCTCACATATCGGTACCAATACGTGTCCGTAAATGATATGATATCTAGTAAAATGAAAGTACGTTACGGGGTTCCTCAGGGCTCCATTTTGGGGCCGACGCTATTTCTAGCGTATTTAAATGATATAACGGATATGTCAGATTGCCCCGTAATGAAAATGTATGCAGATGACACAAATGCGTTTTTCCCAGGTTTAACAAAAAAGAGTGTAGAAAAATTAGCCAATGAATATCTTACAAAACTATCCAAATGGTTAAAAATAAATAGTTCAATACCAATAAAACTAAGTATCTGATTTTTAAGCCAACGGGGAACCGAGATGACAGCATTATAAACATCAAATTTGAAGGCACGGTACTTGAGCAGGTGGTTGAACAAAAATTTCTAGGGTGTTTGGTTCACCGAGGACCTTTCTTTGAATACGCACGTCAGCAAACTAAAAGCCGACTTGTCCCGAGTTACTGGCATTATTTGTAAGATTCAAAATTTAATTCCTGCCTGGCTTAAACTAACGTTATACTACTCCCTGTTTTATTCTAGAATCAGTTACGGCATGATGGTGTGGGGTACAACAACAGCTACAAACTACAATAGACTAATCATTTTACAAAAAAAAATATACTATAGATATGTGAAATTATAGAGACGACATAAGGATTTTAAGAACGCAGCCACTCTTTATCAAGTGTAATATTCTTAAGGCAAATCAAATTTATTATTTCAAACTGTTGCAATTGATACATAGACATAGGCTCCACTCGACGCCCCCCCCCCCCCCCCCCCCTTACCAGTTCTAATCCATACTTAATACGGAACCCAATTCGAAAAATACGATACTTAAGAACAAACTATGGTCGACAAGCATCACATTTTCAGATCGCTAAAATCCTTAACAGAACAGATATCAACATAAACTTTGACCAGCCGTTTGGTAGTTTCAAACATTTTTGCAGAAAAATTCTAGTGGCAAGTGACATGGCATTTTCTTTGGTATAAATTTTTTTATAGGTGTAACGTTGTGTAATTTTTTTTCTACAGTTCAGATTTGCATTGCAGTATCTGTTCGACCTTTTGAATATTGTGTTATTTGCCCGTCAACAGAGTGTTCAGATGTTTATATCTTCAAAGAATTGTTCGACCTGTTTTTGTGAACGCTTCATTTCGTGTTTATTAATGACACCATCAATTATGTTATCTTTACATAGCGCGTTGTTTTATTTCGTTACAGCGGTTATTATTTTTTTTATTATAACTTTTGTTGCTCCTATGTTGAGGTGTACGATGGGGGAGGGGGAGGGGCAGAAGCTATGTCAGGCATTGTGCCTTTATCTCTGCCCCCTCTGCGGAAACAACTCCGCAAAACAAAAAAAAAAAGAAAGAATATGTTTCACATTAAAACAAGGTAATAGGATCCGTAAGCCCGATCCCACCTCCAAAAGAAAGCGCACCAAAACACCGCTAACCAATTTCAAACACCCGCTCTCCCAAAAAAATCCGGGTAAACATAGCTCCGACTCTGATGACAGGCCGTTAAGACAACACGTCTCGAGCACCGGAAGCGAAACCGGGAGTACAGGGTGTGAGTGAAGCGAAGGTGGACGACGGAGAAAGGGGGTTAGGGAAAATACACCGAAGTTGCATTACTAGGGAACGCGTTCTCCCCCAAAAACTTATTCCGAGCCTGTCCGAATTCGGCCTCGCTATAATTAAACCGCTTCTCGGAGCTCGGCCATAGTCAAGTCCTCGGTTGTGCAATTAGCCGAGACGCGCCCGTCGCGTCTCTACCAGAAGTCCCTTCTCGGGTTCCGCGGGCGGACGGGCGGTCGTTCTGCGACGACGACGGCAGCGGCGGTAATGATGATGATTATGATGACTTCATTAACACTCGATTGTCGGAACGACCTCCAGCCAAATGGAAAATGAGCTCGGTCGTTGACGAGATTGTGAGGAGAACCATACCATCAAGGAGGACATGGCCGCCAAGAACGCCGCCGGAGTGCCCAATGACCGCAAACGATTTGGCTGCCAGAGTAGACCACGCCAGCGTTCCGGATTCGGGTTTAGGCGGTGCTAACAGACTGCTGGCATACCCAGGCCTACGCTTATGGAGTATAGTTTGTTGTAACTGAAACACTTTGGGACGCATTGGATATTAGGTGAAGTAGAGTACGTTGCATATTTTATGTAGTATACAGTCAAAGTATTGTCTCAGACATAGTCTGCAGAATAATATAGGTTTCTGCAACATAAAACCTGAGGCGCAGTACGCAATTAGGTGGAAAATTTACCAACTCTGTGATGTCACGCCGCGAAAGTGCCGCTTCGGACGCACTTCCGGTTTGGGGGTATGGGCGGAAGTCGCCATGCGTGATGGGCATTACTGTGTTGTTTTGGAAGAAGTCAGACTAAAACCTGCCTTCTCGTCAAAACGCTTCGATTGGGGCTGTACTGAAAGAACCGGGAAAGGTGTGAAGATCAGTTTTTATGTGTTTTGTGCCTGCTCGGTTCATCCGAGAACGTGGAGAGGTGCGTGAAAAGGTAAACCCACACACCTTCAGACCACAATTGCATATGTGGGAAGCATTTTGGGTTTAATTCACGGACACGTCTGGTCGCCAGATTTATTTTTGTTCAAAAATTAACGCAGGAAAACCGACAAGTTGTGCGGACCCCGTTCAGTGCGTCTTCACGTTCAAACGGCCGCCTATCTCTCAAACTGTCGTCTGTCCTTTCAAACTTGTTCATAATGTTGTCTGTTCGTCCAAACGACAGCGGCCAGTAGACCAAACGTTGTAATAAGAAGTAAATGCGGGCCTCAAAAGACTAAGTTTCATGGTTGTTTTGGATAAGTAGGCTATGTGGAAATAGTAGGTACAAGGAGATGCTGATCATTGTTACTAGACGCCCACTGGGGCAGATTAACTTCCGACTGTATAAACATACACACAACAATTTGCCTTGCTTACCAGTGGCGATCACCAACTTGTTATGCCCGATTCACTTGCTCCAATTCTGCTTCCGATTTTTAGTATAGACGTCGAGCATCGCAGCTTCCGTGCACGCTCTTGCAACCCGAGCGACGTCACGACTGAAAATAGCGAGCAGAACCTCATCATGTGAATCAGGCTTTAGCGTTCATTCTTTGGCGTTCACTCGGGATGAATCGCTGCATGCCACTTTATTTACATTAGGTTTTTGCGGTGTAACGAGCCTTGTTAATTTCGCTCAGGCTATTAAGGTAGCAAGCGTTGACAGAAAGAAGCAGTGTCACCATTTCCAACTCGAACAAAAGCACTGGTACTTAAACTATCACCGACAACATCGCATTCGAACGGTTTGTTGGTGCAAGACGTGCCGCCTGGGTGATCGGTGGCCGAGTGGGCTGGCGCACACCAGCTTGGAGCACGTGGAGCGAAAGCTCGCGCTGCAGAGCGTTGGGATCCTGGGCTGAATCCCCACCCCTGCCCGTTTCGATCTGAATGAGCATCGTACCGGCGTGTGGTCCTGCATCCCTACTGCGTGGTGCATTTAAAGTGGCTGTGCAACGACATTGGGTAGGAATATTTCATCCTTCTCACCAGCTTCCTGGCACTAGTGCGACCCAAGAATACTCAAAAGCCACACCACTGACCAAGAAGCGCCTTCGTCGCGGCGGAATTCAAAGGATGAAAGCGGAGCTTTTCTTTCAGTCTCTCCTTCCAAAGCAGCCTTTTGCTCCTCCGCGAAATTTGATGACGGAGCTGTGGAGACAATGGCAACAGTACGATCCTCGGTAATGCGTCATCGAGCTTTGCGGTGACAATATTCAAATGCCGCTCACACAGTGGACGCGATGACTGCGTACGCATTCGATCTGGGCTCGTGACAATCGATGCCTCGACATGCGTTCGGGTAGTAGCCCGTGTCCAATCGCTGCAACGATGACAATAGCCGAGCCATAAAAATGTCTGGAACTCAACGCGTGTCCTATGCTTTGCCAACCCCAGTGCGTGGCTATGATCAACATTGGCGGCATATAATCGGCTCCAGATCGCGTGGCCGCTTGTTCTGGCTGAGAGTTGAAGGAGTGAACGATGCTCGTTTTTCTTTAATTTTTTTCTGGAACCTCTATTGCGTGGGGTGAAAAACGAACGCGTGTTTCGTAGGTCATTAACGTCAGGGATCTGTTTTAAACGGTATATGCGCAAAGTACAAAAATTGTTGCATCGCCCCTTCTTAAAGACCCCAGGCTAACGGTAGAACTGCACTGGCTAAATTGCTCATCTACAGCGAGTGACTCGTCGCAACTTTGAAATGGCTGGCCAACTACACGCTGCATAAATATCCACACAATCCCAATCATTTTGGGACGCGCCGCCTCTTGCCCTCACCTCATCGCGCTTGCATGGTGCCGGTAGCGTGCCGCTAAGTTCGCTTCGATTTGTTGTAGACACGAGTCGGTATATAGTCCGTTACAGCTTTCTGTCCTATAGCTCGTCTGTTCCGATCAAGATACTATATGTCCAGGAATGGTCAAAGTGCGGCTCGCAGCTCGCTGGTGAGCGTGCCCCCCTCCCCTACCTTTTTCCCCTCCTGTGTCCCCGAGACAAAAAAAGTTCTAGAATTAAAAAAAAAAAAAAGCCTCGCAGTTTTGGCAGCTTTTTACTACACTACGTACAGTCGGGAGCAAAAGTTTGCGGGGCACGGGAGCGCGTGTCGAAATGCATCGCCGCGCCGTGCAACGGTGCTCCGCCGCATTAAAAAGCCGCGCTTTGCGCATTTGCGCATGCACGCCCTTCGTGCTGGCAGTCATATCTCTTTCGCTCGTTTCTGCCCGACTCACTCCTGATAACCGGAGTCGGCGCCAGGGGCACAAGTTGACGTTTCGCTGGCTGTCATCCCTCGCGTCCTCTTCAGCTGCCTCAGCAGCCGCTCTGGGTGACGGAGCGCCTGGTTACCCCCCCCCCCCCCCTCCTCCCTTTTCCCCCTGCGCGACCTCCATGACAAAGCGCGGTGGCTGAGGCGGCTGAAGCAGACGCACAGCATGACCACCAGCGAAGCGCTAACCCGCGCCCCTGGCGCTGACTCCTGTTATTAGGAGTGCGTCGAAAAAAAACGAGCGAAAGAGACATGATTGCGAGCACGAAAGCCGCGCATGCGCAAAGCGCGTCTCCTTAATCCGGCGGCGCGACGATGCGTTTCGGCACGCGCTCCCGTGCCCCGCAAACATTTGCTCCCGACTGTACATACAACTGGACTGCTTTTTGAAACATAGATGTATTCAGTGACCCTGTTTCCTTTATTTTTCTAGAAAGAATTTCTAACCGTAAACGTATAACGGGCGACAGGGCAGTGGCTGTCTAGCAAACCCAGCATTCATTCTTGCTTAACGGTTGAAGAAACGTTCTGCTGCCTGGTGTTATTTGTTGTAGTCGAAAATTACACTTGCCCTTTTTGGAAAAGACTGTTCCCCCCATATCGTTTCTTTTTTTTTTTTTACACCCTCCTAATCATTTCCTGTTAAAAGTAGCCCCCCTCCCCACACATGTGCACACACACTTTTTTTTTTCTGTGGCTTGCGGAAAGCTTGTAGTTTTGTCTACGGTTCTAACCGCATATCACTCTGCCCACCAGTGCTATAGACTATAGTCTGTCACAACACGGCTACTCTCGGGTGCATCGGCATTAGGTAGAGACGGTTGCAGTTTTTTTATATATACACTTGTAGGTGTAAAGTGTGTTGCACAAACATTACTGTAATTTGTTGCAAAGAAAAAACCGTAGGGCTCACTGGGCGTTAGGCGGAGCCAAGTCTCTTTATAGCTTCTTTGTAGTATATGAGGATTATAGTCCGTTGCAACAAACACGGGCTATATACTAGTCTTCTACAACGTGAGTACAATGGAGTGCATTGATGCTGGTGGAATGGAGGTTCTTGCAGCTTTTCGTATCACTGTACGAGGACAGCATGTTGTAACCAAAACACCATAGATTACGGTCCGTTGCAACGTAAAAGCTGTGGGGCTCACAGGCCTTCTGCGGAGCATTGTTTGCTGTAGCTTCTTTGTAGTATACTAAGAGTTTAGTCGATTTCAACAAACAAATCGGGAAGAACACAGAAGGAGGACGTTTAAGAATCTCTCTTGTTCAGTAACGTCGATTCGGAACGGATTTTTCAATTTTCCACCGTCAGGCACCTTTTAGCTCTGCGGTGAGTGCGTCTAACCTTACAGACATTGTGCTGACAACGCGAAAAACATCGATGGAACACACTTGCCATCAAGTTGGTCGGCTAAATGCGATGACAAAGCTAAACCACGCCAGTTGATTTCGTCGGTATCTGGGTCACAGCCCGTCGATTGTCGTCGTTTCCGGGTACAGTCTTTGCGTATAAAAGCATTATCCCAATTCCCATGGAGATGTTATACTCTTCCCCGCCGATGTTCGGGCATCTTCAGTGGAATCGCCGATTGCAACCAGCCGAGCAGATAAGAATTAGGTGGTTCCCATAGAAAAGAGCAGCAAACTCGCCACAAGATTGTAGAGCGCTGTCAGATACGTCTTTCTCTTGTGGCGTCATTCCTCAGAATGACGCCACAAGATTGCAAGAATATGTACATTATAGATTGTTGAAATTTATGAACTGTGGGGCTGCCAAGGCGCGTATGGCATTAAGCGGAGGGCTAATTTTGTAAGCGCCAATCTTGAAAAAAAGAAAACAAGCGCTGGTGGATGCTTTTATCATTCCCTAACGTGAAAGAAATTGTGCGATCATACTGAGTGGCATAGTGACTTCATTTCTTTTTTAACATTTGGAAAAGGAATCTTTCAATAGACTAAGACAGCACTAAGCGACCTCACAACTAACACTTCTCGATGACGTATAATTTGCTGATTTTTTGAGTACCTAGTTTTCAGCGTAACACCTTCGCAAGTCCGTTCCTTCATCAAAGGTTTATGACGCCAGAGTAAAAGAAAGCTTGACAGCAAGTGGCATCCGGCATGCAGGTCTGCGAGTCGTCTTTGTTGAATGTTTGTTCAATGTAAACTACGTAAAAGCTGTTGTCCAAACAGTCTACCTAAAACGGTAAACATCAATGCTGGTTCACCAACAAAACAGAATCAGGTGCTTGGCGCCCAGAAACCTCTCCTGGCACCTTTTTTTCACCCAAGCATGTTCCTTTTTTTTCCACTCGGGGACTGTTAAGCGTATAAACTTTTGAAGACAAACTGAATCGGGCATGTCAGCGAACGGTGCTTTCTTGGCTGCTGCTCAAATGTGAAGAGAGCATTAACGTGTATGATCTTGTCATAGCAAGAGACGCTAGGAACAGTTAGACAAAGGTAGAAAGGCTTAGGCTTAGAAAGCTATCCACAAAATAAAGTATATGCGCGAAGAAGCTGTACTAAAAAACGTTGCTAAGAATGCAAAACACAAAGGTGTTTTTGCAGTGTTGCCTGAAAAATTCGGTGTTTCAAGCTTCCGCTTTAAACTTTATTGTCTCTCCCCAGTGTACGCGGAAGGGGGGGGGGGGGGGGGGGGGACCAGGCAGTTGTCGCTTGACAATGTTCCCCTCCCCACCACCATCATATAAAAAAAACGTATACATGGTAATGAATTTTACGCCATCAAAATACAGACAAACACACGGCACAGACGATAAACCGCAAAATATTCCCCTGCACAAGGACGATCATATTCAAATAAACAAAGTCAAAAGCTAGATAAAGAGAGATCTAATACCTCTTTTGCTGAAACTTATTAAATCTATTCCACATCTCTGCATACTGTTTTATACATTTGGTGGCGAACACTGCAGCATTTGGAAACCATAGCCAGTTTTTAGTCGAGGCGTTCACCAAATGTCAACACAACGGCTGAAATATGCACGCAGGCATCTTTTGCTTCCTATTAGCGATGGATAAAAAAAAAAACATGTTGATTTTGGCTTACCGACATCTGATACGTAAGTTTATATTTGATACAGATAATTTGAATAATATATTTTTCTGAGAAACATAAAAGCGGTGCATATTTGTGGCCGCTGTGTTGCCAAAATATGAAAACAGTAATTATAGCACGACAAAAACAGGGAGTTATAAAGGAGGATTTTGACTCACATAGGTAATATAAGTCGACAATTACAAACAATTCACAAAACATTTTAGAGTTTACCCGCTATACATTGCACTTTCGCGTCACAGCTCATGTGCTCGTTAAATATAACAAAAAGAACCTTTACATTTGGAACAAAATTAATATTGCGTCCTCCGAGAGCAAGCACATGAGTGGATAATCAAACTGAATTTCTATTACGAAATGGAATCACCTTCAATGCTTCGTCTTATCTGAATTATTACTAAAAAGCTGAAAATCGTCCAAGCCCTTATCTTCTGTAGCAAAGCTATTCGACGTACACACAACCTGATGAACAACTTCCTCCGAAAAAAACAGACTAACTTCGTCCACAAGTATGATCAAATCTGCTCCATCGTCCATATTTAATATATCATTTATGTATAAGTTAGAAACAATGGGTCTAAGGATGCTTCCCTGTTATTGGCTGAAGCTGAGCATGTTGGTTCATTGCTTGTGAATGGGGCCAGCTGAACATGGAAAACACACAGAGAAAAAATATAACATTCGCACCGCTGGACTAGCAACATTTAATGATTCCTCTTTTTCCTTTTCTGCTAATCCTTGATTCCGGTTTGCTTTTTTTTTTTGTTATTTACACTTAGATTTTTTAATGCTTTACACTTGATTTACGTTTTCTTTTTCTTTACGCTTAATTCGAAATTTCTCCTCCTTAAACGCATTGTCCTTTCTGCCTTCGGAATGTTCTCATCCCTTTTCTTCTGTCTCCCTTAAACGGTCTTCCTCTTCTTCTACTTTTGCCTGGTCCTCATGTCACTCCGCAGGAAAATCTTCTCGGAGTTGTGTAGCTGGCCCCATTCACAAACAAGATGCTTCCCTGTGGCACCCCTGGCGTCAGTTTCTTCGGGCTAGAGCGCAGTCTCTCTAATACGACACACTGATGACGATGATTGAGAAAATTCTCGATCACCGTTGAGACGACACTTCGCACATTTTATGTATTTAATTTCAGAAGCAATGTTTTATGGTTTAGACGGTCATAAGGCAATTCGGTAATAAAAAAAATATCAATTCTTAACGCGATGGCTTTAGGGAGTTCGCGGTGTCGCAAAAAAGCCGGCTTCGATAGCGTGACGCGAACTTTGATTGGTTGACAAGGTCATGATATCATAGCCACATGCCCCCGCGCGGAAATTTTAAACAACTCACAACGCTCACGTGAAACGTAAAGTCACGCGTGAAATAAAACTGAATAAAAAATGGCATGTGGTGCGAATTATAGGTCGCCGCATGTCTCAAAAGATTTCACTTTATAGTGTAATTTAGTTGCATTAAAAGAAGTTTGAAAATGTTTAGGCGGGATTCGAACCCACGACCCTTCGGTACAGAGTCAGCCATGCTACTGATTATACCACGCAAGGCACGGCGAATGAGAAGGCGCTATGAACAGTGCCTGATAACGCTATCGCGTCCCACTCTTAAAAACAAGCTGAAGAGTCCTCAAAAAAAAAATTAATCATTTTTCGTTTTTTGTAACTCTCAGTTATTAGATTTCGCATTATCAACTACAGTCACTGACAGGGTGAGAACGACAGAAAGAAGCTCCAGCGCGAGCTTTCTACCTTCGACAACGCTTTGACGTCTCGTGCATATCGAGCGCGCGCGCGTAGCCAAAGCCATAGTCTTCTATATACTGACAAAGCCTGGCAGATCGCCACGAGAAGCGGCCGTCGAAATGGCAAAGGTGGAGCAGCAGACAACGGATGAGAGGAGAGCCACGTGACTGGCGCCCCGCTGCGGCAAGACGCCGAAACACACTTCTCCCGAGCGAACAAGTGTGCTTCGGGTCCTCGCCCCTGCAAAAGCAATGCGCTGACATCCATGTTCTCCGAAAAATGGCTCTTTGATGCTTTGTATTACCAGTTCCTCGCGCTCTAACTCTGCGACCGGGCACTTTATGGCTCCGTCGTCAAACGGCCAGGCTTTGAGAGTATAGAGGAGGCTATTCCAAAGCACGTCAGAAGGCATGAAGCGCATCCTGGAGGCCGGTTTGAAAAGTCACGCTCTACCGTTCTAACTCTGTCAGTAACAAAGGCTATAGACGACAACAATAAATTTTTTTTTTTCGTTCCCAATACGACAGACAGATCTTCGAAACACGACATTTCTAAGACGTGACCGACGATCAATCGCCGAGCGATTAAACTCGAGTCTTCAAAATAAAACGGCAATAAAACACGGCCTCCGCGTGTCCGCATACATCTCGAGTCGCGCCGCACTTTTCTCTAATCCCTAATCACGCCGGATTAATCACCCTCCCGGCTAATTACCCGGAACGTTGTTAGGGAGGGAGCGCCGAAAAAACGGGGAAAGTGGCTGGAAAAAGAAAGGGGGAGGGGGGGAGGTTTCCCGCCATTTCTAAACCGCAGTTCCAGAGAAGCGCGGGAACCGGTGTTAACTCCTCGCGGGAGTTCATGCATTTATAACGAGCAAGTCTTTCCAAGTTTCTCTGCCGTCACACACACAGAGGTGGAGCGAGGCCAGTACTGTATACTCCGGGTCGGTGTAGATTAGGGAACGGTGAATGTCGTGGTCCCAGATGGACAATCAGAGCGTCGGAACGAGATACGTCAGAATGCACCACCGAGGTAAGCATCAGTGCAGCACTGTCACGTGACTCCCACCAATGTTCTCATTGGCTACCCGGGTCCGCTGCATTCGTAGCCTGCTAACATATGTAGAACTCTAAACGCGAGTCAATCTATTCATTGGTCGTGACCCTTTGCCATCTCGATTTCTTTGGCATAGACGGGCAAATAAACTGTCACGAAAGCTGTGACGCAGCAGAACTTAGGCCAATCACGAGTTCGGTAAGAACGAAAACGCGCTTGTTTGATCAAAAATGTGTATGTGCGTGTGTGAGTGTGTGCCTTAACTGAGGTCCAACTCTGCGCTAAAAATACAGTTTAGAGTTGCCGTACGACGCGCCATTTGTGGCTCGAGAATTGGAGAGAAAGAGGGGAGCGCAGCGCTGGCGCCATCTATATTCGTTTTGGGGGGTTGGTAAAACTACAGTGTGTGTCCGATGTCATTTGGATGGTCGAAAAAGACCTAACGCGCCGTGTTTTTTTTTTTGTTTTTTTTTTTTCTTTTTGTTTTTTGTAGAGACGGTTTGTTTTGAGATTTGGCGATGCTGCAGCGCAGGAGGGGGGGGGGGGGGGGGGGGGGGGGAAGGTGCCGCCGCTTTCAATGCACCCTCCTCAGAATTTACGGCGCTCCGTGGGGGCCGCCATGTTAAAACTTGATACCAGTGTTGCTGCATCTGTAGGTCATCTTTAAGTTAGAGCTGACGGAGAAAATCTGGCCACGGCGCAGCGCCACTGTACGCTGGAAGCTAGAGCCGGTTTGCTTTCGTTGTTTTTGTTTGGTCGGAGAAAATCTAGCAACAACGCACGTTCAACAAGGCGGCGGCGGCGGCGGCGGTATTGTTTTGGTTTGACGCGGTTTGCGAGCACATGTAGCCACGCGGTTTGCGAGCACATGTAGCGAAGACGTGACCGGAGAAGTGCCCCTGTGATGGTCCCGGAAGACGGAGAGTATCATTCGTAATCGTCATGTGTGCTTTGAAAGCGAAGGGAGTCACAGGGTCCACGACTGCGCAACCACAAGCCAAGGTTCACGACAGCGCTCCGTTGACTTCGGCGATCTCGTTCTGTTTGGTGCATAGAGATAGGTGTGGTGCAACACGGCGATGCGTCAAAGAGTTAAACGTTCGTGGTGTGTGGTGCGGTGCTTGGAGGTAAAAGCCCATACTAACACGAAGCGCAAATTGGTTATTGTGGGGTTGAAATTCAGCGGGTTCAGCCCCGTCGTCGTCAGCTGATCCGGTCCAGCTGGTCCGGGAGGACACAGCGAGCGCTTTTAAAAGTAAATCTTCCTTCGTTCCGTTTCAAAATGTGGGAGATTCTCGACGCATACCGTGAGTAAAAAGCTGCGGGCGTTTTCAACAAAATTGCGTCGTTTTAATTGAACAGTGGACTCCGGATTATTGTCCTAGACCTGCTGTTTTTATGCTTCGTGTTGTTGGCGTTTGCACAGCGACGCACACCGCCCGAGTAGATGATTCGGTCCTGCAAACGACGGGTCATACATAATTTCAGGGAAACTTAAGTCACTACCGATATTTTCTCGTAAATCTCGTGTGAGTTTGTTGCGCTTATCATGCGGTGTGAGGCAACGTTTCCTACCTGCCTACGGATGCATGAACTGAGACCATCTTTTACGTAGTAAACATAGCGTTTTTTTCTTCATTTTGGAAAGAGGTGTTGGTCCCACGTAGCATCCAACGTTAAACACCATTCGGAACGCTCTAGGAACGTTTGTATGCGAACATTCCTTACAAGGTATGCTGCTCAACATTCTAAAAACGTTTGTTGGCGAACTTTCGTATGCACAATGTTCTCGGAACGTTCCCCTTTGAACATTCATATGTGCAACATTCCTAGAACGTTCGCTTCCGAACATTCCTAGAATTTTCGCAGGTGAAGCCAACTTTACGGAGCTTTCAAGCAACCTGTGTTTCGAAACACTATCCACTATATGCCACTTTGTGCCAAAAATATGCAAATTAAGTGGAGGTTTTGGAAACTTAGCATAAGAGATCAGTTTTATCTTGTACGAGTGTACCGAGGAATGTGAGATGAGGTGTAGGAGAAAAGCAATGGTCTTCAAAATTTGATAATGAGTTTGGCACTCACTGCGTATGTAGAGGGGCAGTTTTGAATAGACCAGATTTTTAGCATCTCGGATTTAGTACCTTGAAGAAGGTATGTCCCGCTTGAGTGTGGGATGCCGTAGGTATCTGTTCTTATGCGCCGAGTGAGTAATCGGTTATGAAAGCCGTACGTTTCGATAAGTAGGAGTAAACTGCCGTTATAGTACAGGCTGTGGCTAATGCGCTGGCAAAGCCGTCTAGGTTGTGCTAGGCCTACAAAAAATATATTTTGAATTAAAAATATCGATATATGTAGTACGGCTGTAAGGTAAGCAAGCTATAATTGTGGAATCTTTGTAAACATTCCTCAGAGAATGTTGCAGACATTCTTTGGATGTTTTGGGAACGTTCTTAAAACCTTGTTAGGTTTTGTCGTGCTCAGAATGCTCTAAAAATATCACCTAGAAAACATTCTCAGAATGTAGCGATAAGTGCCTGCGCCACATTCTGACAACGTCGATAGAATGTTCTTACGTAAATTTTCAACATTCAGAGAATGTTGCAGAAGTTCTTTGGATCTTCTGAGAACGTTCTTAGAACCTTGTTAGGATGTTTCAATGTTGATTGAATGACCTGGTAATGTTCTATGTCGTTCTCAGAACGTTCTAAGAATATCCCTTTGAAGACATTCCCCGAATGTAGCGATAAGTGCCTGCGCCACATTCTGACAACGTTGATAGAATGTTCTTACGTAAATCTTCAACATTCGAAGAATGTTGTCTATGTTATTTTGAACATTCCTGGAATGTTCTCAGAACGTTTTCGTGCTACGTGGGAATTTATTATGCTACAATCACTTGAGGGTTCAGAAATTGGAGAGAGCGAGCATGCTTTCCCAACTTTGTCTATTTTCTCTCTGGCATTGCCCCTAGTTTCAAGTTGCAGTTTCAGTAGACATACCTATACTAGCAGGTACAAACTGCTCTAAAGCAGGTAAAAGACGGGTAAGTCAGGGCGGTGCGGACTCCGTGTTTCGCGCTTTTCGCAAGGTGACTGGGTAAGTGCTTCTGCGAGGTATACGCAGATACGGAAACGATTTTGTTATGCCCGTCGGTTGCATCTCTCCAGCAAAACGAATAAGATGATCTGCAAAGGCGCAATCACATGCCAAGATTTACGATAACAGTGCATTTGATTCGGTGGTCCGTATATACTCCGTTTCACCTTATGTTGTACCGCAGAGAAGGCTAGAAGCGCGAGCTCATAGCGTTGGCAGCTGCTCTTAACGCACGGGAGCTTGTGCCGCCGAGATGTGCCCTAGAGCAAGGAGCTCGAGCTTGTAGTACCTTTAACTGCGGTACTTCATAAGGTGAAACAGACTGTAGTTGTACTTTACCCTGCTCTCTGCAACACCGTGTCATGACGAAGAGTTGGAACGTTCACGGTTTGTGCTGGACTACCGGTTGACCTAAAGGCAAATCCAGAACTCCTTTTCTTCTTTTGTGGGGCGGGGGGGAGGAGGGGAGGGAAAATCTAAAGCAAGATAAACAGGACTCCGGTTGCGCCTTTTGTTTGAACCGCCGCTGAACCACATTGCGCCGACGGCCCCTATAGATGTGCGCCGCTGCGCCGACTTTTGGTTCTAAGCCGTGCTTTGAAACCGCCACCGCGGACTTCAGTCTCGGTTGAAGTGACGGGGTGGTTCTCCAAGTTCAGAGTACACCTGTGCCGTTTGGGGTGCGACCTACCTTATTTCGAACCCTCGTCCTTGAGTATCGAGGTGATCGAGCCTTCTAGACGTAGTCGGTTTTATTTCGGGGGATCCACCCACGTCAAATCGCTCTCCGAGAAGGGGGCGGGGGGGGGGGGGGGGGGGGGGGTCGACTGTTTCAAAGAAAGCGGCCGCTTCCCCCCCCCCGGCTTGGGTCCGCCCCCCGGGTTGACAGAAGCCCGCGTCGCCCGCATCGGCACTGAGTGCACTTCGGCTGTTGTAGTGGCTCTAGGCTGTTGATCTCGACGGTGAGGAAGCGGCGAAAGTGACCTCGGAAGTAAATGTAAATCCTTGTTCATCCAGTTATCCGGTGTCAAAGTGTGGAAGGTCCCCAACGTGTACTGAGGGCGGGAACTACGAGCGTTTTGCCTTGCTTTCGTAACCGAAACGAGAACAGCGAGATAACTGCCTTGCGTACTCCACAATGATGGAAGCAATAAGTCGTCAAAAACCCGTTTTTAGGGTTTCAAACCAAGTAAACAAGACAAACATAATTAAACTTCGTTGTCTGTATGCAGGAGGACTTATGTAACACAACAATACATTCTCTTTCCAAAACAAAAAAGAAAGTAAAACTCAGTCCGCCATATATGGCAGCAACTTCTTTGCTGCAAAACCTATGCTGGCAACGTAAGCGGTTTTAATATGGCAGCCTCCGCTTTGTGCCGCGTTCCCTTTCCCTCCTTCCCCCCCCCCCCCCCCCCCCCCTGCTGCAGCGTTCTCTGTCGGAATAATTTTAGGCTACACTCGTGAAGCCAACTTGAGAAAGCGCGCCATCTAGTAACTGCTGTGACAATTATCTGAGTCCTCCATCGTTTGGGCACCTTTTGTGAGCATCTGTTGGTTACGGGGACCCCGTCAGCGTTCGGCGTGAATTCTGTTCAGTTCGTGGAACGAACGAGCGCAGTGTCAGTGTTCCGCGAGGACTTGAACCCCGTCACACGCTTTGGGACCAACAAATATCGACAGTCAAGGTTGCTTGATGGGGTTTTCAAAAGGTTTTACCACAAACATATACAGCACGGAACGCATTCCCAGGCAAACAATTAATAGCTCTACATCGAATTTGACCTATTTTTGTTTCAGTACACTCCATCTTAATTCAAGAAAGTCGCAGAACGTTTTCAACTCTGTTGACTAAAAAAAGAAAAAAAAAGATATGAATGGGACATTTAAAATGCCTATAGTTTAACAAGGTTTTGTGAGTGTAGCAGGACGAAAGACTGTTGGAAGGTGTAGTTAACTATTTGCAAGACTCAAATTCGGATTTTAAACAGTTTAATCAGCGATCGCAGACTTCGTTTCATTGCATAAACAGTCGATGTCATCAAAAGTCGAGGTGGGGGGGGGGGGGGGGGGGGCGTAACATAGACGGCTAGTCGTCACGATCAGTCGGCCTATTAACGAAAACGTATTAATTCCTTCTAAATCGTAAAAATAAACATATGGTTCGAGTTAAGAACTTGCTGAATGCCATTGAAAAGCACTACATTAATTTTAAAAAGACCTGTAGTGCGTTCGAAGAACGGTAGACCGTTAAAGTTGTCCCTCGTGCCGCAAGAGGGAAAATGCTAAAACAATGCCCCGCCCGCGCGGCTCCTTTTTTCAGTTTATTTTTTTTTTTTTTTTTTTTCCTTTTGTTATTTTCAGCTTTGTGCCTATTTCACGAGTGGAAACTTTACCGTACCACAGCGCTTCCCACGCCCTCTAAAGCCCGTGAAGAAATTACTGCCTTAGTGGTTTTAGATGACGCTGTGCTTGTTTCTAATAAGAACAAACTGTTTATTTTTACTTAAATAAAAAAGATGATCAACAAAGATTAGTTCCACTTTTCGTTACAATTAGCCCCATATTCTATGTCCCCCTGACCATATAACTCACCAGCACAGGCCACATAACTGAAGCTTTCACGGCTTTTTTAGGGAAGATCTGAAAATCCTAACAAAAATGTATCGCAAATTACCTTGCACTTGTGTTGCTACGTGAAACGTTCTTGGTTAAGCGTTAGTAACCTCCAGGCTTTTCTTCTCAATCTGTGATTCTAGATCTCTCCACTCCGTTGACTTCACCCACTCCTCTCCACATCATTGGCTGAATTTATGAGTTAGGTCAAGTGACGTCATTTCTCCCGCTAAATCTAGCGGGGAAACTGAATCATGTCACGCGACGTCAATTTTTCCGCTAAATCTAGCAGCGAAATTAAATTTGCGTAGAGGCCACGTGATCACGTTACGTGACGTTTGTTTTTACGATAAATTTAGCGGGGCAACTGATTTTGTGTACAAGTCACGTGACATGAAGCCGTGCGACATCATTTTCCCCGCTACATTTTGCTGGCGAATTCGCGGTTACGCTTCTTGAGGTTTCACTTCACCTTAAAACCTAGCCTAAAAACGTTTGACGCTAAAAACACCATATGTATAGTCGGTGACAGTTTAAGACACGCTAGGTGAGGCAAGTTCCGAGCAACCAAATTATTAATGTTCCGCAGCGAATGCAACTGCGCCATCGAATCACGAAGCCAGAACCTCGAACACAATAGCCCGCGTACACCCTCTGCTGCTTAGGACGCCAGTGACAAATAAAGGGATACACTTGGTGTTCTACTAGAAGTGTTTCCTTTTTGCTTACAACTTACTACGCGTGGGTTATTACCAAACAAAAACCTGCTGCAGCCACACTACTGAACGTGTGACTCCAAGCGATCGATCGTAATTTCTTACTGTCAGTGACAGCTTAATAAACGCAGGGAGTTACTTCCATGCCCTGCATTTTTTTAGCTCTCAGGGACCACAGTGTCAAACTTTGCAGCAATCGAAGACGACACATTCGGGACAGTTCGTGGACATGAAAGGCTTCCATTAATCACGTATCGGGATCATGGCTCAATAAAAAAAACTCGCTGATGACACTTAAGAATGTTTACGTGTAGGAATGCGAAATCATTCCGACACGCAGGGCATCCCTACAAGCAGCGCGCCATGTCTTCCTTTCGCTCATGGCGATGACATCACGCTCCTCCACTGCGCATGCGCGGCGAACCCCGCCAGCCTCGCAACGGCTTCCGTGACAAAGCATCAGCGTTGCTGTGCTTTTCTTTGTGTTTTATTTTTGAGGCTCGTGTTTGATGACGTAGTTTTATGACCATCTTCCGGGGACAACGCCGACGGCTATCAAGGCTTTCGCCCTGATAGTCTACAAAACAGCGCAATTACATGACGCCACCCATTCGCGACGGTTTTTATCTTCACCCTCACATCGATTAACTACACCGGCGAAGCTCCTGGCCTTCCTGGTCCAATTGCAAACCAAATAGAAACCCCTTGGTATATACAAATATTTACTGCCCTTCCTCGCGTACATCATAGCGTTCCTCTCGGAGCAATGATAAAGCGTCGGACCAATGCACCACGAGGTTTCTAGCTGGCTCGGGATTGGATACGGCAATCCGTAGCTTTGACCGTAGTCCATCGTATGCTGTAACGAAAGATGGGCGGTTCGATTCCGCGTCCATGTTTACTTTTGCCCGTCACATTTTTTTCCCCTAGCGTCAACAGAGACATCGGGGGTGGGTCCGGACATCGACCGCTCCGCCGCCGACACGAACCGACATCTCCGAACAGAAGCCAACGAAGCGTAAGAAGGAAACACAAACATCCGAGAGAGAATCCAAAATTTTTACGCAAACAGAAACGTGCCAAAAAGAAATAAAACACACGCGAAAAACAAAAAGAAAAGACATTGAAGGCAGCATAAAAACAGAAATGTCGACGGACACATGACCAAATAAAGATGGCGTCGGAGTGGAGCAGAAGAAAAGAAAAAAGAGATGGGGCGGATCTCTCTTTGAGTAGCTGCCAATTTCACGGTCAAGCAGCTTTCCTGCCAATGATTCTGCCCCAGCCTAGCTCCAGTACGAGACGAAGACCAGCTTCTGCCGCTCAGGAATCTCCAAGTGCGTGCTTTCTCGGTCTGGCGTGATCTAAGGAGCCAATAACTGTCGTCCGTTCCCGCCCTCTTTTCTAACCTCTCGCCTTTTTTCTCTCTCTCTCTACATCCGCTTTTCCCACACTTTCCCTCGTTTCCCTAGACCCATTGTATGTTCGAGGGAAAGAGCGAGTGCGCTCCGATTTTGTGCCTTTCGCTTCCCTAGCTGTAATCCGTCGTTGGAAAAAGTAGTTGGACGGAGTGTGTACGGGAAAGCAAAAAGTAAAAATTACGACCCCAAAATCGGACGTTATAAAAGACGGCCTCGGTCGATTTTTCGGTATATATATAAAGTCCTGCTTTGAATGGCGCTCTTACTGGAAATGAACGGCAGGTTTGCCACGACGTGTGCATTCCAAGCAAAACACCGTGAATCGTGCCTTGTTTTCAGATAGGTTTCTTTGTTTATTACAGCGAAAGCTGTTATGGGCCCCTCCCATCACATGAAATGAAGGTCCGTCGTTGTTGTCGTTGGCGTAGTATAGGGCGCAGAGTGTCCGACGTTGGCGTTGCCAAATCCTCGAAAAAGATCGCCCGCCGCCCGCGGAGCGGACATGTTACCACAAAGCTACACCGCAGCGTTAACAAGCCCACTTTATGCTTAAAGGAGCTGTGCAACAATTTTAACGTTGAAAGAATTGGCATCTTCTGCTTTTGATATTGTTCACCTTGTCACAAATGGCAGAAAACACACCTCCTTTCATCGAAATGTTGCGATTCCGCCGCGTAATAGCGAGGCAAAACTTAGAATATTCCCCAAACTGCGGCCGCGAGCGGCGGCCATGAGAAACACGCGGCGTGACGTCAATGGGGAATCTTGTAGAAAGATAGCAAGTTGTGCGAAGACCTGCTCGATAAAAGGTAACCTTTCTATAAATCTTGTCATTCCAACATATATATAAATGCCTCAAAACCTGGAATCAACAAAACTTTTAATATACAAAGTTTTAGTGGCGCCATCTATCCTAGGTCCACAAAACCGTTAGCTCTTTCTGCTGCTACCGCGAACAACCAACAGGAGCCGGAGGGGGACAGGGCCGGACGGGTATGGCCGGACCCGCATGAGACTTTCCCCCTTTCACCATACTGTTCGCGCGGCGCCCCCCAGCACGTGGTCCCGTGGTCGCGAGCGGATGAGTTCTCGGTGCTCACTGATGGCTCTAAAGAAAGAACTTTTCCGGAACCCCGCGCCTACCCCATCAACTTCACTGCGCACGTGACCCGGACGACGACGTACGAGTTGAAAGGCGGCAAAAACCTGGATCTTTTTCTTTTTTTTTTTTAAATAAAAACTAGGGTATCCAGGCAAAATCTGTTTTCTGTAGTTCACTTCAGAAGTGTCAGGCATCAACTTCAACAATAATTTAAGCAAAGCCCTGAAATTGTTGCACAACTCCTTTAAGATTTTTTGTGGTACCCGCGATATCGGCTGCACGCGCTACCTGGAAGAGAAAAAGTGCAATGGATGGATGGATGGATATTAATGGCCATAACATTTGTAGGGGGCGGTAGCTTGCGCCACCTAGCCTAGGTCGAAAAAGACAAACATAACAAAAGGCCGTCGTAGCACTGTCAACGCCAAAAGCTCGTGCCGAGACAAACGCCTTCACGCGTTCCGAAAAAAAAAAGTTTGCAGCAAAATGGTTGGACGTCCTCTTTTTGTTCCGAACGCTTTTGTTCCACGCACTCCACGGTACGTGAAGGCGACGCTGATGCCCAAAATTGTCGCGGTTATCGCTCCGAGTGTCCTGTGGATTAAAAAAAAGAATCGCTCAATATTTTTTATTAGTTTGTATCGCATGTGGCTACGAACATCAGCCTCGCGCATCTGTGGAGGGCAAAGTTCAACTGTTCAGGAATGTTAGGGGTGATATATTTTTCCCAGAAAAGTTATATGAGCAAAATGGTAGGGAAGGAGTCTTTTTTTTTATCTGGCCTGCACTTCACGAGACGTAAGCCGTCTCAAGATCCCACGTCTAGATTTTTCAAGCTTGTTTAATAATTGGTAATACAAAGAAATTATCGTTATTATAAAAAGTTTTAAGGGGCGTACACATTCCGTGTTAACATGCTTACAACTGGTGTTTCAGCAAAAACTTACAAAGCCCCGTACCAGTAAAGCATTCCAGAACGCTTCGGGCATCTCCCAAGACAAATTTCTCGAGTTGCTTGAAGTGAGGCGCCAAAACAACGAGGACACAAGGAGAGATGCAGACAGGAGGAGGCGCCTCGTCCTGTCTGCCTCTCTCCTTGTGTCCTCGTTGTTTTGGCGCCTCACTTCAAGCATGTACAACCAACTAGTCCAACTCGCCATTCTAATTCTCGAGTTGATTGCCGTCTGCCTGCAATCCACGTTCGTCACTTGGGATGGAAATACATACTTGAAAAAACAAGGGGTTAGCGTAGGGTCTTGTATCGTCCCTGTTCTCAGTGACCTTGCGCACCATGATAAAGTGCTGCAAAAAACTCTTAGACTCCCCGGAAGTCGTGAACATATTTGGTCACGCAAACGATTATATCATCTTCCTCGACGTCAACAAAAGCAAGTTTCGCAACACGATGGCCAAAGGTCTGTCTACTTTCGAAGAGTGCATGAATTCGTTGGAGCTCACGCATGAGCTTTCAGTTGAAAGATCCGGTAGATTCCTGGATCTACAAATATTCTTATTGACCTTTAACGTATGCTGGTTGTTAAAGCCGCAAGGAAACAATCCGCTCCTTAACTTCAATTCTGCACACTCCAAGTTGGTTAAGAGGGGCATCGTCAAATGTTGCCTTAAAAACTCACTTAGAAAATCATGCAAACATATAATCAAACCAAGCTTCTGTGCACCAATTTGTCGCCTGTCATCAGCAGGGTATCCTCTTTATTAACATCAGTGGCGGAGACCCTTCTCAAAGAACAGAAAAATGATGTCATAAGGCAAAAACCAAGAGACAGGTCAACTAGACCCATAGTTGTCTTACATTCACAACGTCCCCCATGTTCTTAAAAAAAGTGGCGAACAAGGTCAACATCGACGCCATCTTCTCGGCTCCAAACAAGCTTTTCGCTTATGCAAGGAAATGAACAATCCTTCACTACATTCAGCGAGCTGCACAAAAAAGCACCAGACGACCAGTTTTGGTCCGTGCACAAAAGGGGTAGTATATTCCTTTCCCATTTCCTGTGGGAAATGATATCTCGGCCAGACTGGGAGATGTTTAAAGGCTTAACTCCGTGAGCTCAACAATAACATAACTAGAGCCAACTCAGGAGACATTTAGGTCTACATTGCCGTGATCGCGGATGTGCGGCACATCTGAATGGGTGCACAGTGCTGGGCAAAAGGGGTAGCGAACTGAATAGAGGTATGGTGGAAGCGGAACATAATGCCAGGTATGACGATAAATGTGTTAACACTCCATCGCTCACTTTATCAGGAAAAGAATTAGAAGAAGAAAATAATTAGCTTATTTTTCTACTATGGGATAAACACAGATGATTGTCACTTTATGAGACATTGAAGAAAAAAAAAACAAATTTTCACGAATGTATTTAAAAGCCGTAGACGAAAAAGTGCAAATATAGTTTGAGTTGTGAGTCAGCGATGTGTAAGTGTTTTGTTTGCTGTGATTGTGTCACTATGTGTGATTGTTTTTGTGGCCCGTGGTGACTTGCGTTTGTTTGTAACCCTGTACTTACGATCTTATTTTGAGGTGTGAACAACCAACTCGCTTAACCAACTCGTTTTTTTTTTTTTTTTTTTTTTTGTCAGAAAAACTTCTTTTTTGGCAACAGAGTGCCAGCCGGGGTGGACGTCGAAGATTCAAAAAAGAAAACACAAATTAGGTATATATTTAACTAATTATAAAGTTGTGTTTAGTGAAACAAAAATTAGGTATAAACTTGCCGACTGTTATCAAAAACACCTCCATCAATCAAATTTAAAAAAAAAAAAAATTTATTCACAGGACTTGAAATAAAGGGCTTGTGCGAAAGGCTAAAAAGCCTGACGTGGCACTTGACCCTTATAGTTCAAACGCAAAATTCGACATTTAAATATATAAAATAATTTTAAACAATTTACGGAACTCAGAAATATAGAGTTACAAATAAAACAAACAAAATTATTATTTTTCGAAAAGAGTATTATGCGCATTTTCGCGTTGTGCCTGCTGCACGAGTGGTGATTTTTAGCGCAGCCCCACGCTTCATGCCTGCGTTAAGTCTTCAAAAAAAGTGACTGTTGTAGGGGTCTTCGATGACGCTTAGCAAGTTTGTATTTGAAACCACATGGTTATTTTCACTTAAAGAAAACTAATTAGTAAATTTTAGTTTATCATTTAACTACGCATATTCTAATAATATAGAAATATAGTACGTCCCTTTGCAATCCCTGACCTCCGCTCTCTCTTACAGGTTGTTCCAGAAAAGCGGCCTTTTTTTTTTAACCACTTTTTGGCAGAAATTTTGGAAGTCTACTCTGAAACACCCAGTATAGATATGTTCAAATAAAATGTCCTTCCTTAGTTCGGTTCTCAATGGCCATACTCACCAGAGAGATTTATAATCTGATCGACCTCACAACAACTTTGCCGCTCAGCGTTGCACTTTCCGCATATTCTTCAACATTCCCTGCGAACACTCTGACACCGAGGGAACCCTAATTTCATAAAAGTGTTTAAAAAACTAGTTTCCACGTTTCCCAATTTACAACGCTGAATGCTCAATCAGTCCGCGTTACCCGACTGCTATGTGGGTTACAGATCGTCCGCAACACGTAAAACGCTGCGCTCAAATCATTCAGAACCGAAAATAGCAAAAAAACATTTGTTTGTATTAGATCGTATTGAACCTTATTCAAGAAAGTAAGCGACTATTTTATTAAGTGAAGGCGGAGATATAAGCAAAACGCCAAGCTGCTCCGGCTTCAACGAGAGAGAACCACTCTTCTTTTTACAGATGCTAGTTCGTGTTTCTTTTAAAGTGCGTGTTCGAGAAAAAATTTAAATTAAGCTTTTTTGTGTGTGTAACAAGACATCGCACAACTAACGCAAACGGTTGAGATCCATTTGTGCAAAGAGTCACCTGAGCGAAAACTTTACGCGCGCCACTAGTTTCGTCAACTTTTTTACTCAACCTTAGTTGTTTTTTCAGTCAACTCCGCCAACGGTCACACGTACGACCCTGGCTGAAAGGCAGAAAACCATGAGTTCAGACAGATGCATCTCCGTTTCTTACGCGCAGAGCCACACTTGCTCGACGTCGAGCTTATGTTCCCTGGACGCCTATCCTCGTGTTCATCTCAAGAACGGTAATAAAACAACTAGGGTCAATTGCTAGGCAATTGAGTTGCATACATAAAGCGTTCTTGCATCACAAACGTGTAACGAATTGGTATGTAGGTCACGTGATGTCAATCTTCCCGCCAAATTTAGCGGCAAAATTGACGGCACTACACCGTACTCGTAGAGATACCCTAGCTGTGAATGACGCAATCGCGAAGAGTCAGCGGAAAAGTGACGAGTTAGCCACGCAGGGCGGCTCGCGCTAGTTCGCGCGATTGTTTGGTACCGCGGAGTGGTTTTAGTGTTTATTCACACGTTTGCGTGCAGGATGCCGCCATATTGCGCGGCAGAGGGCTGTGGCAAGAGCGCGCTGAACTGCGAGACGCCGATTCACGGATTTCTGAACGATGAGAAACTCCGAAACGTGTGGATCCGTCTCGCGTATCCGTCGTTTGCCGTCCGGGCGCCGGTGAAAACCGATCGCTTGTACGGTGACCACTTTGGCGATGAGGACTACGAAAGGGGACCTACTGTCCTCAGGAGTCTCGATCTTCCTACCAAAAATATTAGGTTGCTACCAGGTGCAGGCTACCAAGTGCCGAGTATTTTTTTTTTTTTTTTTTTAAGAAAAGACAAGCAGAAGAGCTTGGCGAACCGCACGAAAAGCGAAGCAAACTGGTAAGTGAGCACGATCTTAATAAAACACCTCATAGCACCTACCTCCAAGTTAGCCAATCATTATTAAATGCGAGGCATTTCTTGGCGACCCCGACCCCCTTCAGATTTCTTTTCGGGCGGGCGGTTGGTCTTTTGGGTGGTTCGTACGGTTCTCTAGAAACGCCTGTCCGTCATCGTGTGCGAGAGTGACTACTCGTCCACGCTGACATCAATTCCGAGTCCCCTTCATAGTCAAAATTTTCGTCGTTTTCGAGTTCATAGATCATGGCGCAACGCACCGCGGACTAGAGGGCCCAGTGAATACGTCACGACGGTCGTCAAGCAGCTGTGCGCTCTTTTGCCACTCCGAAATGCGAAATTGTAATAACCAAAGGCCACTGCGTGGCGGCGCTCAAAATGGCACCAGCCTTTGGCTGTACTGAGGAGCCTGACGTCACGATTGCGACGGAGTTCCCATGACGCATCGCACGTCTCGATGGCCGATTTCGAAGCGCTCGCTAGAGTAGGATGCTAGAAATGAAAAATATAGCCATCCGCTCAAAATACGAACATGCGATTGTCACTTACGGATATGATAGGTCGCATATCACCCAACTCAAAAAGGTTTCCGTATTTTTTTTTGTTAATTTTTGTGTTTGTCTTTTTTTTTAAGTAAAGATTGCTGCGATCTTTTTTTTTTTTTTTTTAGTTGCGGTGTTAATGTAGTATAAACAAGCAAGCCCGCGTCCGCAAGCACCAAGTGTGTTCGTTGCACGTGCGCAGAAACCAAACTCGTCTGATGTCAACCGTCTCCGCATGCGCCGGCTGCAGCGTCACCACAATGGCGTGACGTCAGAACTACGCGTTAATGTATATCACGCATAGCCTTCACTCACTTCATTCGGTCTAGCATGCTGGCGGCTGACCTACTGCAAACCTTTATATTTTACATCGAACACGCGGTAATTTGAAGAAAAAAAAAGGAAACGAGTAGCAATTATCACCAGCGCTGCGTAACGAGGCCCCGCTTACATCAACGCGTGACTCTGACGTCCCACGGCTGCGGTGGCGCTACCGTCGGTACGACACTTGCGCAGACGCCTCATGTCGCGGGAATCTGGTTTCGGCGCAGGCACTGAGTGCGCACCTGGTTGTGGGAAATAAAACGCTGACTCGTTTGTAAAACAGTGCGTTAGTCTATAAAGTCTCCTTTCTGCTAGGATCAGCAAAATAAGCAAAAATGGAGAAGTAACACTTTACCCATAGAAGTCTCCAACCCCTCGAGAACAAAGTCCCAACCAAAAACACCATCGGGAGCAGGGTCGCAATTACACGCCCGGACATTCCAAACTTTCGGGTACCCGCTAAACCGTACAGAACAAATACCAAATCACTACCACAGGCACAAAAAAGAAAAAGGAACTCAGAGCACGTATTAGAAAGAAGAAAAAAAAACAGGCGACCAAAAAAATAAAAACAGAAACAAAAAGAGACAAGTTTGGTCACCAACAAGGAGTTAGTGGAACACGAGGCCGAGGATCAAAGGGTCCCGCGGAATTGTTCCTGGCGAACTTCCAATTAAAGCAGCGCGCTTCTTTCATCTTCAGGGAAAGCCAGTGTATTAGCCTCTCGGTCGAACGCGTCACACGGTTCGCTTGAAATTGATGTGCTTCCCGGATCGTCCATTTTTCTCTCTCTTCCTTCTCCTCAACCTCCTTTCTCACGCTTTTTTTCCCTTTCTCTTCCTCGCTAGCGTTCCGTTCTCATTCCTCTCGTCTTCCTCTCTGCCAGATTCCTTTCTCCTAGAATGCCTCCTTCGATGCAGGACCAGATGAAGCTGACCGTAAAACAACGGCCTCCACCTCTTCGCCGAGATTTTCTTCTCCCCTTCTGCCTTCTCTCGTTTTCGGCCTCTTTTCCTGAACAACCAAAATCATTAGGCGGGTTAGTCAAAACCAGCGCAACGATTAATGAATATTCGTATCCACTCCTGTTGACGGAACTCTCACGAGAAACCACATAGTAAGGGAGTTGTCCGCTGTTTCGTCACCACATGAGGGGTTTTAGGACAGAATTTGACGAAAAGGATTTTCAGCCTGGCAGAAAAAAATTTCTCCGACGTCGGCCAATACACGCCGGCGCACTTAGGGTGCTTTCGTCGCTCGCTTTTTCTTCGTCTCCCCTATTTCAGACCCCTCCACCAAGACATTTTTGATAAGAAGGCCGTGATGCTGGCGCATCTACGTCACCCAGAGAAGGCCAGCACAGAGTGACGGACGAGTGCTACGTAAACTTTCGGTTCGAACGCGGGTCCAATCAATGAAAACACGAGTACCAGTCGAAGGCCGACCGAGCATTCGTATTCAATACGTATTCCGCGCTGGCCTCCAGCAAGTGACGACACAGAAAATAATAATAATAATACCTTATTCTTTATGACGATGGGGCCCAAGAAAAAAAGCTGCAGTAAGCAGCTTGACGAGTCCCTGGGCCCCTGCAATGGCCAGCAGCAAGTGTGCGTGAAGACACACAAAAAGCAACATATATACTAGTGTGCTAGAGGAAACGATGTAACAAATTAGTGCACGAAACTAACAGCCCCCTTTGCAAATGTTGAGAGAAAAAATGATCACGTACAAGCGTATAATTAGCGCATGTCTCTAAACGTTAGACTTTCTAGATGAATGGTATTGCTGCTATGACCGTTTAACCACAGCGGGAGTGTGGAAGTTGTCATTTGAGAGCCATAATTTGTTCGCTGCGTGACCATCCTCCATTTCTCTGGGTTACGGGTAGAATACGGTGGAGAAGCTTCCCTCCGCGACGCAAAGGTTTCCAAAAGACATCTATCTTTTGTTGTTGTTGTTGTTGTTTCTACTTTTATAACCACTAAAAAGCCGATATAGATATCCTATGAATAGTAATTACATGAATGTTCCTAAATAAATCAGTGATATGAAAGTCACGTGGCGTGTTACATAGACACCTCGATATTTTCTTTTGTGACATAAACAGTTTTTCAAGATTGGTAAATGTTGATGTTCTCCAAACAAGGTGGCAACACGTTAAGTGGGAGAAAAATAATGATTTATAAAGCAAAAAATTATCATTGGCGTGTAACACAGATCTGTATTGATTTATAATCCCCACACTCGAGATAGTTTTGGGATAACATCATTTATATGGCTATCCGAAGATATACCTCTCTAAAAATGACTCCAATTGTTTTAAGACAACAAACAATTTCGATTGGAGTACAGACAAAAGTGAGTACTTTAGACAGCACTACCGGCTTATTTTTTGAACACACATCATAGCTTTTTTTATGAATTGTATTTTTCAAAGAGTTGCAGTCTTCCTAACTTTTTTATCTTTGATAAAATCAGATTTGCCATATTGATTAAATCGTCGCAAGTCTCGGAAGCAAAAATACGCTCGTAGATAACAAATTTTGCGTGCTTATTTACGTTAACGATATCATTAATGTATAAATTAAATAGAAATGTCCTAAATGCTCTCTTGTGGGACCCCTGACGTGATGAACCCTTCAGTGGAATAGTAACTATCTATATTTAGATAATGTTGGCGATATTCTGGATAGGACTGTAAAAGTCCTATCTAGGACTTTTGCCCTACGCTTCAAGTTTTTTAAGTAGGACCACATGACTAAGGCAATCAAAAGCATTTGTAAAGTCTAAAAATACCCCTAAAACAATTTTTTGTTCACAAGATTTTCCAAAATATATTCTTTTTGATTAAGAAAGGCAGTTTCAGTTAAACAGCTCTTTCTGAAACCGAACTGCGATGAAGTCACGGGGTACCATTTATTCGAAACATCTGCTAGCCGTTGATGAAGTATTTTCTCTAAAGCTTTAGACAAAACAGCCCTCCAGTTGCCTAACTCGTTTTTATCACCATTCGTATACAGAACAGTTACCTTTGCTACTTGCATTCTTTTGGGAAATACACACGTTCGCAAAGACAAAATAAAAATATAACTTCACACTGATGCAATTAGGTAAACTACATACTTGACTGGGCGGATTTGTGAGCCGTCAGCATAACAGCTCCAGCTGTTTTTTTAAGTGTGTAATCACATTAACAATATCCGAACTATCAGTTTGTTCTAAAAAAGCGGAACTGGAATTATGGAGACAAACGTTTTACAAGCATAAGCTACATCAGTGTTAACACCAGCGCTAACACTTGGGTCCACAAAATATTCATCGAACACATTGGCCAACTCTTGGTCGGTTTACAAGATACCTCTATGCCGCAATGTTTCGATATTATTTGACGCTGGAGCGCCTTTAACCATCGAACCTAAATGTTTCCACATTATGTCGGTGTGGCTGTTTGAACTCTTTTTTTCATCCCTCAGCTCTTTGGTTAAATTGTTTCGGAAATACTTAAACTCCTTAAGGACATCTGGGTCACGCGTCTTGATGAAACGGTTATATGGCGCATCTATCTTTTTAATTTTTCTAACCAAACAGGATGTTACCCATGGTTTACGACTTTTGTTGAATGCCACTACAGATTTGTATGGAAAGTGGCGTTCATATATTCTAAAAGATTGCTCTAGCCATGTGTTATAGGCATCATCAACAGTTTTTTTGCACTAGCACCATGTCCCAAACAGCAGCTGCAATGTCCTGTCTAAATACATCGAGGCTATATTTATTTACGTTTGAAAAACCGCAGGTCGCTGTTTCATAATTGTTTCAGGTACATTAATTTGAACACACAAAATTATGTGAAGATGGTCTCTCAGATCACAGCTTATCACTCCGCTGCTTACTCTATATGAGTGAAAATTAGTTACAAATAAATTTAACGTAGTTTTGGAGCGAGGGGTAATTCCTGTGGGATGGACATTGGTATTAGCACATTTATACATATTGACTAGGTTGTTAATTTCCCTTTTCGAACTTCTGTCAGAATACATATCAATTTTAAAATACCCCCCAAATGACATTATATTGATTGTCAATTATAAATATCAAAAAGTCTCAAAACCCTTACAGTCTTACGGCCTTTCATCTAAGAGGTGTGGCTTCACACATCCTCTCCTCGGTAATGCCGGCAGTAGCAAATATAAATATTGTTGATAACGCGTTTGTTAGTAGCAAAACGTTTCAGACAGAAACGTTCCTGCCCGCCAGTCGCAGTGGTTGAAGTGTACTATCGCTGATCATACTGCGGACTGAAATTAAAGACATTAACGACGGAAAAACAAGCAAACTACAACCGCTTTCATTATTGCACTGCATCGCTAAAATTGACATAACAATTTGCATGCCGTTAGAAGCTCACATCTAGTTATGTGTTCTGTGGTAAAAACGTCACACGATATCGTTATTTATAAAAAAAAATCTGGGGCTTCAACAATTTGGAGAAAAAAAACTTCAGTTACGTCGAACACGCGTCTCTAATAAGAAAGTAAGTCAATAAAAAGTACAGCAAAGAAGAACGTGCTTTGTCGCGTAGAGAGAAATTAGAAACCAGCGTTCACCAAAAAAAAATACAAAAAAAAAAGATCAAACCCCGTCACCAGAAACGGAATAGGCGGAATCTAATACCGTAGCCGCTCAAAGACGCAAGCTAAGAGAAACAGGGTTGTACAAACTCGGACTATAATTTATGTCAACGTGCTCATACAAAAAAAAAAACTAAAAAAATAACTAACCGAATTTGGAACGCCACCAAGCGGAACGACGGGGCAGCGAAGTTTCTTCTCCGAAAGATATACTTTCTTCTCCGGAATATATTCCCCATCTCAATATGCATATGAGTGGCGACAAGAACATCCGACCGCGAAATACTTCTCTCCCATCTTCCGCTGCCTCTTCCCGTCCGCCTCTCCTATATATTCAGGAGATAATCAGGAGCCTCGGCCCCCAAGATGCCCGTGCCTACGTGCGCAAATACGGGTTCTGGAGTTTTCTAACACCGCACGCAGACGCTAATAACTATATCCACAAATGCGCCACATAAGCATATCCTGCAGTTCACTTAAACACGTGCGCGCATTCATGATTATACTAGGCCAAACGTGATTGGAGCTCGAGGGAGACACTTCCACTCACACAAACTATACACAATGTTGTTGTTTTGTGTGGTTTCTTTTTTTGTATTCTCAGATTGTTTATAAGAGAGCCGTGAGCACCACGCAATTGATGTTTGTGCAAGTTAGTTATACGGCCAGGAGGACTCAGCATGGGGGGATAATCGCCATGATAAGCGGGTCAATTACCTCGGAATTGTGATATAATTATAGTTAGTGGAAATAAAGATTTGGTTCCTCTTAGAAACTCGCTGAGTGCCATAAAAAACCGCCAAATCACTCAATTTTAGAAAGACTTGGAGCGCGCTACAAGCGCAATGGTGAGCTGAAGTTACCACTTATGCAACGGGCGCATGGCCTGCGGGTGGAAAAACACGCCTCGCGCGATTTTTCTGTTTCTTCATGTTACGTGTTTTCGCAGCGCCCTCTTTGTCCCTGTTGCACAAGTGTAACTTTAGCGCACTGGTGTGCCCCCTCACGCGCTCTAAATTTCATTCAAAATTTACAAATTTAGCGGTTTTTGATTACGCTCAACATGTTTCAGATTATAACCACGTTTATCTTCACTAATTAAAAAGGTTATCAACAAATTTTAGTTAGCAATGCGACTTATCGCAACGATTATCCCCCAATGTTACGTCCCACCGGTCGTATAAATCACCCACAGAAACAGCACCAATGTTGTTTCCCAGTTGTTGTTTTTATACAAATTTGTAATGTTTTTAATACCATCCTGCATACACGGCAAAAACACAAGAGACCACATATATACGATTAATTTCGCATGAAATGTCGGTTCACACATACAATGAAACGCTAAGCCAAAGTTCAGAACAGCACTGGTGAACCGCAGACTTGAACCTAAAACTTAGCATTCGTGCAGCGCAGTAACAACGCTTAATTTATACATTTATTTTAACCCTAAGGGCCCTTTCGGGGATTACGTCAGATTACACACGAAGCCTTGCGCCGTTTGCATAAGTGGTAACTTTAGCTCACCACTGCGCTTGTAGCGCGCTCCAAGTCTTTCTAAAATTGAGTCATTTGGTGGTTTTTGATGGCCCTCAGCGACGTAATACAGTGGTTGGTACAACTGAACCACTGTAAAGCTCCTAAACATGAAAAAGTACATCTGGCCTACACAAAACCTCCTCCATCACACGCCGTTTTCTCCTCTTCATGGGAGGGAGGAAAGAAGGGGGGGGGGGGGGGGGAGAACCTCTCTTTCTCTTCTTTCCCGGCAGGCGACGTTATCATCGATGGTGTGCGCAGATTTGCTTCGTTGGACGTAGAGCGTGCTAGCTCAATCGAGGTTTGTTTTTGAGTACACTACAGCATTATTTCTGTTTTTCCACGTGAGATGTCTACCGATCATCTATCTTTATTCGGTTTCAAAAATTCTAGCACTAGTTTCGAAAAATATAGTTTCATCACAAGCGGGAGTCTAGCATGGTGGGCTCCTAGAGAACTGTTTGGTGACGAACACGCGTAAAAATACATAATTTAGACGGAATAGCCAATGATTACGGGATAATCTATGACACAGACACATTTGAAAGAAAGAAATGAAGCACAATTTTCACACAGACAACTACGTCACGCATTTAAGTTCAGACTTTTGGATGCGGCAATCCCCGCGTTGTTTGCTAGATTCAGGAGGCAGTGAGCGCATGAAGTTTTTCTGCAAGTGAGCCAACAGCCATCTGCAGTCAAATGACAAATATAAAAGCCCTGCAAATTGCCCTGCAAGTGTGTTGCTACATGAAGCGTTATTGGTTTAACGCTCTAGTGGTGCTAAACCGCTATACTTTGTCTCATCCTACGATGGACTAAAGGTAAAGGCCACAGGTCGCCAGGTCCAATCACGTTACACGTTAAACTACGACATGCTTAATATTGATTAGGGGTGGACGAATAATGCTTCGAATAAAAATGTGCTGCGTCATTTCTCTGCAGCTTCAACACTGCAAAGAGCCTTTATGCTCTGGCTTCCTTTGCGATGTAAAATTGGTGAGTCACTCAGTGCTATTTAATTCAAACCACTGTCCGCCCATCCCCATCAGACGCGGGCATCGACACGTGCATTGAAGCAAAATACCACACACGCAATTTATAAATGGCTCGTGATTGGTTCTGGTGGTCCGCAGCTTTTGCCTTTAGTCCATCGTAGGATGAGACAAAGAATAGTGCTAAATCAAGCGTGTTTACTAGAGTTAGTGAAGAGTTAGTGCTAGAGTTAGAGTTAATTAGAGTTAGAGTTAGTTAGAGTTAATTAGAGTTAGTTAGTAAGAGTTGGTGGAGTTAGTGGTGCTAACTCCACTAACTCACGGTTACACTTGTTGTCGCTTTACTTGATTTGAAAACCTAGCCTAAAAACGTTCGACGTTAAAATAATGTAAGAACTTTAAGAGCATGTGACGTAGTGTGCTCCGTCAATATACGTCTGTTTTGGGCGCTGCATTTAATGATATTGCGAAAACACTGTGTAGATGAACGCGTCTGCGAAGTGGTCATAGAAGAATCTTCTATTTGGAATGATTTACCCGCCCGACCTTTACGAGTACTTCATAACTCGGCATTTTTACGGGCCCAAGCTGATCCACCGGTCTCACGCATAGGAGATCACCGCGTCCCGGAGGGCAAAATGGCGTCCGCGTCCGAAAAGGCGGCACCAGAGCTTCCAAAGGGCGTCACCAGTCCAGCAAAGCGCAGCCAGCAAGCAATGTCAAGGTACTCTAACGCCGGCCGCCACTGACTCAGCACCAGCACCAGCACCAGTTGGCACCACGCCAATTTCAGCACCAGTTGGCACGACGAGAATGAGTCAAGTCACGTGATATGCACCCACCAACCGGAGAGCGGAGGGAAAGATAAATATTTGTGGGTGAAGGCGTTCAAACGGGGGAGAGCTGAGTACAAGGGTCCGCGCTACTTTCGTTATAGAGGGACTCTATCTTTGATATACCGCGAAGATCAACATTTACTTATTCTTCGTTTCACCTTACATCCAGACGGGAAATTTAGCGAAACTTTTACCACTAAAGTTAGCGGGTTAAGTTTCCCCGCTAAATTCAGCGGGTAAACTTACGTCCCGTGACCTCAACACCCATTCAGTTTTCTCGCTAAATGTAGATGAAAAACTGTAACGTCACATAATGCAACGCGCGCGGTCACGCCGACGCCGACGGCGACGCCGCCCAACCCGGAAACGGGCGCCTGAGAGCTGCGCTCTAAAAAAATGTATGGCCAATTACTGGGCACTTGTGTAGCATACGTGAAGCGTTCTAGCATCATGTGACATGAGGTCACCTGACGTCAATTTCTCCCTCTGCATTTAGGTAGAAACTGAATTGGTGTGTAGGTCAACGTGACGTTAATTTTCCCGCGAAATTTAGAGCACAAACCTAATTGTCGTACAGGTCACGCGACATCATATCACGTGGCGTTAATTCCCCCGTTAAGTTCAGCCGTGAAACTGAATTGGTGTGCAGGTAACAGGATGTTCATTTTCCTGCTAAATTTAGCGGGGAAATTGACGTCCCGCGACCTCATGTCACTTTCCCGCCAAATTTAGCGGAGAAACGTAATGGGTGTGTGTAAAGGCTCAGAGCGTATGTTTTTCTTGAATAGAAGTTTATTTTTAGCCGCCCGCCGGCATTGCCTAGAAATCCCCCTCTTCGAGGGGGAGGGCTGCTGGTGCACATGAAAGGACAAGGAGCCTTTTCGTCTGTTCTTTTACGAATGTCTCCTCCCCCTTCCATGACCCGGGGAAACACGGGTGAGTCGGGTGCGGCTTTCCCTTTAAAGTTTTGCAGCGCATCCATTCTCCCTAAAGGGGTGTCCAAACAAGACACTACAAAACGCACGACTCCGACAAATCGTGAAAACTGAAGCGGACGCGGCCGCTTAAATTTTCAAGATTTGTCGGAGTCGTGCGTTTTGTAGTGTCCTGTTTGGACACCCCTTAAGGGGTAGAGGGGCGCGACCACCCTTGTAGATTTCCCGAAGGTTGCGACCTTGAAGACCGGTCAGGGAGTTTTGTCGGGGACGCGCGTTGTTCGGGTGGAGTTTGGCGGGAGAAGTTCCCGAAGCTCAGTCCCGTGCGCGTCGTCCGCCGGCCCTTTTTAAATAAATGTGAAGTTATCCCAACAACTCGCCGTCACTGCCACTGCCTCGCAATCAGTCACCAACAATGATCAGGGAGAGGACTTTCGACGCCTCTCGTCCTATAATGCAACACTGCGCGCGTTGAATCACGGGACGTCACAGTCCTACACACCAATTGAACGTCACCCGCTAAATATAGCAGAAAAGCTGCATCTGTGTGTAAACCTGCAAGGTCCCATTGCGCTACACTGGGCGCGTTGCACTAAGGCCCATCACATGCAACGGCTTCAGGAAATCCGGAGCATTCAGCCAAAAGAACGTTTCACGTCAAAAGGCCTAGTAACTGGAGTTTTCGACGCTGACTGAATGATCCCGCTACCTCGAGGCGTCGGCAGAGCCTGGACTTAAGCAGAAACTAACTTTAGACCAACACACTGTTTACAAACAAGCCCGCGTTTGCCCACATCAGGTGTGGGCATTGCGCGTGCCCAGAAACCACATTCGCATCAGGCAAACCATCTGCGCATGCGCGGTGCCGACAGCAGCGCCACCACAGGGGCGTGACGTCAGAAAGTTGAGTTGGTCTTAAGGCCGACCGCAGCCTGCGCTAGAACCCAATGGAGCCAGTCAAGCAACGCAAAACACCGTCACTGGGCACGTCGCTTTTGTGCGTTTTCTCTCACCGTCTAGATCAAGCACGCACAAAAAAAAAAAGAACGGAGAATCACGGCGCATTCGCTACTCCCGGTTGGTTTAGCCGTTAATAGCAGACGCACAAAAACTACGAGTGCCATGACAGGGCAATTTTGGCGCTGGCTCCCATCGGATTGGCTTCCATCGGATCGTAGCCTCCGCTGCGGTCGTACATAATGTGAAACGGAGTGTAAGTACACACTGGGGGAGGGGGGGGGGGGGGGGGGGGGACTGTAAACTCCTACACTCATAGACTCACTTAAACACCCACCCAGACGAAAGTATAGAAGAAACAAAGACAACGCGCTCACACAAACGCAAGTAAGCCCAACCACACAAATGAGCCAAACACTGCAATACACGGGGAAAAACAGGCGAGCAGCAAAACGCGAGCATGACACACAAAAAAAAAAATAAAAAAGAAACACAAAAAAAGAACAAGGTGTAACCATCCCACATACGTATATGCAATAATATAGGCGTCCAGAGGCATGCGTTGCGAAGTGATATCCTCACTCGAACATGACCAGAACAAGACGTATCGAAGCGTTACAGACAGACAGGTGCCCTGATAGAAGCTATGCTTCCAGCTCCGTTCACATACACTGACGATCGATGCGTAACAGCCATGCAGACATGCGTACGACAACTGGTAATATTAGTACTCGTGCACGTCCGTTCCCGAAGCTTGCTCATTTGGGGGGCCATGGCTCTCTTGTCCGAGGTATACGCCGAGAAGACCGCGGATATGAAAACAAAGCACAAACCCGCAATACACTCTTCTTTTATTTTTATTTACGACGATATTATTTATTCAGCGAATACCTGCGAGCGTGAGTATGTGTGTGACGTCTTGTCGCGTGTTTCTTTTTGGTTAAACAATGAATGCTAATGTGGTCGAAGACAAAGTTGTTAAGTAATTTGGGCAAACTATGAACGAGGGATTGAATTGCGTACTCAGTACGAACATGGTGAGCGGTCCAGACTTCCTGGCGTCCTACAGTGATTATAGATTCGCGTTTAGTCAAGTTTGAAAGATGAAAGAAAAAGAAAAGCAATACTTCCATGTGAGAATAAATATAAACATAATAAACGATAATCATACTCGCTAGAAAATTCTAAAATAACGTGACTAAAATATACTGGTTCGGCATGAGTGTCGTAGGGAACATACGTGATGAATCGCGGTACTCTATTTTGCGAATCATTAGTGTGTTCATTTTAATTTTAGTCGCGCTAGCCCAAACGATGACAATAACTGGATTTCGACTAATAACAGCTGTAACCGCTGCATGCAACAAAAACTGCTGGAGAACAAAACGACACAAATAAAGTTTATGATCCTGCTATCTCGTTAGAAATTTCACGCGAGCGGCCATTGTGGTTGCACTGATTCTCAGCTTCGTAGCTCCAGCAGCAGTAAATTTCTCAGGACCGAATTTGTTTGTCACGCCAAGAACAAGCCGGATATGCGAGCCACGTATGACAATCTAAATTCTACTGCAAAACGCACCAAGATAAGCGTCGGATATTTGACGGGTACGCAAGCTTGTATACCTTTCCAGTGGCAGTCCCGAACGAAGCGAGCGGGCAAAAAATGCTGAGTCACTGAGCTGTGGATGCATGCGCAGCGTCCGATATACCCCACAGCAGATCAACAGCGCATGCTTGGAAGGCGTTCCACAGCCCAGCAGACAAAGATGACTGACTAAAAACAAATAGTGGGTAGACCTCGAGGCATTTATCTAGCATCGTGGTCTACCCACTATCCTTTCAATCAAAGCCAATCAAAACTCGGCTTCGTTCTGACGTCACCGCAGCTCCTGCGCATGAAGCAGACGACTTGCTAACCGGAGAAGCTAAGGAAGGGAGATGAGAGAAAGAGAGGGTGAGGGGGAGAGAAGGAAATGTTGCTGTTGGCAACGCGTAGCAGACGCGCTAGCGGAACGCGTTCGTACACATCGCTACAAGTAAAAATGTCAGGCTGTCGGACGTTATTAGTTCGAACGTTGCAAAAAAAAAGAAAATTTACCGGAGCAAGATATAAATACCAGAAGACAGAGATATATGTTGACGGAAAAATCAACATAAATAAAATTGTGAGCCTCCCCGAACTCCTCTCTGCATATATCTGGTTTCCAAACTAGACAGACAGAGACACACACACACACAAAGACAAATCTAATAGACCAACGATGGTAGAAAACAGGAAAAGGAAACGCTTAGCGTCGCGAATGAGAATACGCAAGAAAGGTAGGTACACCAGAAAATAAAAATAAACAACGAAGGTAGCATAAACATTCGAAATGAAAGCAGGAGATGAGTGGGCATAAAGTGGACTTTGTTCCGATTTGATATTTAGGTGGACCTCGAGAAAGGCGCCGCTCCCCTCGTATTACAAACAGAACATCCCGGAGTCGCGGCTACTTCCCGCTCCCCGATTGGTCGAGTCGGTTCGCCAAAGCTCTACGTACCGCGTTCTCGATAGCTGATTGGTTTAAGATCGGGAGAACGTCGTGACGTAGTTGGATTCGCGGTATACGATTGGTCCGGCCGGGCCTCGTGGCCTCGTTAGCGGTCCGCCTGAAGGGGACAGACGGGCGATGGCGGGAACCTGGCCCGGCCCGGCGCGTTTGATTTGCATACGTATGTTATGCAAATTGCGCGGCAGAGCCGCGAACACTCGTCGTGCGGCTCATATACGGAAGACCGTGTTGGTGGAGTGGCGAAAAAAAAAAAAAAAAAACCGCCTCTGCGGTTTAGGGGAGCGAACGGGATACCGGGAAGATTGGGAATATCTCCATCTTTAATTTCGGGCGCCGACTATCTTGTTTTTTTGTTTTTTTTTTCTTTATGTAACTTGACTATAAAAATCGCCAATACTACGCGTACTCTGTTTAACACCAAGTCCTACAGCTGTCGACGATTTAATGTGGTCAGTGAGGCAATGCCTGAAGCCTATCGTCACGGTTCTTGTCGTCCTTGTGTGGTTTACATCATCGGCCAGAGAAATCACGCATAGTAAATGCGTCGTAATCCTGCACTGCGCTTTTTTTTTGTGCGTGAATGTTCTAAACGTTGCTAACAAACTCACATAAACGACGACCGCCTTGACGATGCGCTCTTTGGCTATGATGCCCGAAACGCGTCTCCTGCGACTGGTGTGTTTATCGTCCTATACTGCCCACACATCAAAAGTGGCCACAAACTGACAAACAAATGACGTCACAAAAGCCGAAGTGTCATGCTGTAGGATGTCGCAATCCTGGCGGTTGGTCGTAGCAATACCGGCGAGAAGCACGAGCGAACGCGAGTGTAGTTGTCGACGCGGCGTCTCAACTCCTGGCCGCCGAAGCTTCCGTGGACTGTCACACTTGCGAGCAATCTGCAGCGGAACAGGCGTCTGCAACACGCATCACCGGTGCTGAGACGCCGCCAGGGTCGCGACCGGCGACAGCGTGACACTTCTATGACGTCACACGGCGGAAATCCAGGGACGCGTTCCAGGTACCACAATTTGGCGCTGCCTGATTGACTCCCTCCGATCGTAGCGGTGACTGGGGTCGGCCTTAATGTTACGGATGACTTTACGTCACGCATTTCCTTAATGGCACAAATAGATTCATGTCACGGATAACTTAAGGAACGCAGAGCGAGGCTTACCATGGTTCATGCCTCTTGCTTCGTGAGTTCTCAGGGGTTCCGGACGGTTAATGCAAGAATCGTTTTGACCCCGGAACAATATATAAATGATTAATTAATAAGTCTTAATTTAATAATTATTATTAAACATTCCCGCGTTCTTGACCGAGAAGTAGCATTTCTCCCTAAATATAGAAGGTGCACGTGTGTAAAAGATAAGAACGCCCGAATGACCGACCTTTGCCTAGTCATTCTCGCCCTAGTTGACTCCCGGATGTTCCAGGCCAGATCTTCGAGAATCCGAGCGAAGTAGAGCGCGGCTTCGTCGATTCACTCGTATTTCCCCGGACGACGAGACTCTCGCGCAAGCCAGCTGTTACGCCGACGAGCCGTCGCTCGCTGCTCCCGCCTTCGATGTTCGCTGCTGCTTTCTCGATGTTTCTTCTTTCTTTTTTTTTTTTCTGGTACAAGATCGTCGATTAAACGTTTACTTACACTTCGTTATTCACCGCCTCTTTGGTTTCATCCATGACAATATGATGCTCGGAATCGGCCACACCACGCGTTTTTTTTTTTTTTTTTAACTGCCCGCGATTGTAGTATGCATAGAGTAAGTATAACTACCGAGAGAACAAAACTTTTTTCTACGCAACTTTTTTTACCTCGATGAATTTATTAAAAAATATTTTCAAGAGAAAGTGTAACGAAAAAGTCTAACGAACCAGTCGTCTAAGCTAAAGTTAAGGGAGAAAACGTGAATTGGTGTAGAATTATACTCAAACTCAACGGGCCTGCAATGTTTACTCAGGAAGTCAAGCATAAAAATATATATTGCACCTCATGTTAACGTGTCTTTAAGATGTATAATAGCGATAACAAAACACCCTCGTATTCCTTTTGATTCTTTCTTTTTTTTTTCATCTCGAGAGATACCACAACAGGTGTTAGCTTAACAGCGCCTGAAATCGAAAGCTCGCGTAAGTCTAAGAAATTAACGCGAATCTTAAAAGCTTTGCGTCTAAACCGGCGGAAATACACTCATCGCCAAAATATTATCGAAGTGTTGCGGCGCTAGAATTCGATCTAAAAGGCTGTTGTTTTAAGATCAAGCTCTTGTAATGTATATACAGTCATGTCTCGTTAGTATGGACCAGACTTGTGCCTATCTCAAATACTTTAGTCAAGATACTGTATTTTAAGTACTTCTTGAGGTATCTTGGTATCTTGCAAATACTTTTGATCCAGAGTATATGATACTCTATTTTAATAACATTACGGAGTATCTTGTACTCATTATCTCAGATACACTTTTGACATTCCGTCATTTTCCGAGTTTTTCGGTGTGAAGTGGCATTGGCGTGGCACGAGTGAACGTGAACATTCTTTCCAGCAACGAAATCCTGTTGCTAGCTCCGATAAGCTACAGTTACTTCTCGCCGAGACTTTCTCGAACGATCGGTAGTCGATCCGATCAGGCCTTGGACTCTGACTTAGTGGCGCATTCGTCGGCTGGCTGACACAAAACACCATGAGAATCGAGCCGACCGTACATCAGCACGGTAACGCCATACAAAACTACTCTCATATTATAAAAGACGCCTTCTCGACACTCCATTAGTTGCGAAACATTTCCTTTGCTCTCCCTTCTGCAACACTCGCACTCGATCAAGTTGTCACACTCATCATGATGGAAGACGAAGGTTTTGTCCTACCGTGGTCGAATCTAAAACCTTATTTTGAATGTCTACCCGAGAAAGGCAGCAATTTGCAAGTGAAATGCGAGCTATGCTTCTGCAAGACGAAGATGCTCTCCGTTGGCAAAGCTTCCAATCCCAATATCCGGTAGCACCCGAAGGTCGTTTGAATTTTTTTTTCTTGCTTTCAGGCTTCAGGTCTACATGTACAATTGTTTGATGTTATCTCAAAGATTTTGCATTCCAGACAACTCCTCTGTGTATTTATTTCGCTCTAACTGCAATGAAGATAAATAACCTAATGAGTTTAGTATTCCATTTGGCGATTGCACTTCCTTTTATCAGGGTAAACCAAAATTAAGCGGTGCTTCTAGCGCAAACGAGGGTGGATATACGACGAGAAGTTCGAGAACCAGCATTCGTTGCGTGCTAAAAATTCTGGTAAACCAGATTTGCGGAACTGTATAATTGTGTTTGTCACTGACGTCGACACAAATTACACAATGCGGACTTATCTGCAAAAGTAATTGAATTACATCTCTCAGGATTTGTACTCTACTCAAGATACATTTCAGTGAAAGTAACTAGAGTAGTATTTTAAATACTTTATGAAGCAGGTATTTAGTAACTTAACTTAAATACTTTTATAGTGTATTCTGTCCAAGACCGGTATGGACCCTGTTAATATGAATACCCCGCTATATGAACACCATTTTCGGGGACAAACTGGGAAAATACGTGCATTTTTCTCACTTTAATGTAGACAACTCACATTATGGACGACCTTTGAAGGGAACGGAGGTGTCCATATCAACGCGACATCAGTGTATCTCAAAGTAAGCCAACTAAGTAAAGAGTGCCAGCGATTTCCGACAAGGTATTACAAAAACAAATAAAGGAAGGGGGTATATCGAATGTAATATTTTTGAGAAAAAGTGAAAGATGCGATAAAACCAGATGGGACCACGAAATGTAAGTCAACAGAAGGTATATTCAGATGCATAAGTAAACGTATATGCCGTGATGTGTCACTACTATGGACACCTCCGTTTAGCAAGTGGACGTTCATAATGCAGGTGGTCCATAATACCCACACAAAAAGGCAGGTATTGACCCAACTTGTCCGTGTAATCTTTATCTCTATAGCGCGGTACTCCTATTAACGGACCCCGTACTAACGAAACAGTACAAACTAAATGAGCAGAGCAAATGAAACACCAGAACCTATTTTGTTTTTTAAACAATGAAAACACGAAACCTTTTGGGAAAAAAAAACAAGGGAAATAAAGAGGGCACTGCAGAAACACGCTGTCACTGTTGTTGCGTAAGTTGCACTACTTCTTTTATGACGTCCGATTTTGACGTCACTCCCGCTGGACGAGACCACTAATATATATGGTTCCTCCACAATGTTGAAACGTGATCCCCAGGCTCCTTTATGGCACGAATGCTAAAATAAGTTAGGGTAATGGGGGCCACCTTTTGTTCTAGCCTCCTTCCTGCCGAAACATAAAATCCCCCCCCCCACCATTCACAAACACACAAACACACGCACTCGCACACACTTTTTTTTCCCACAATATATAAATGAAAAAAAAGCTGGCTAGAGCGCCTCTAAAAGCAAAACCCAAATTAAATCTTTTTTTTTTTTTTTGTTTTGTTTTTCACACATCAATTTAGTGTTTTTTTCACGAGCAGAAAGGGAAACACGATAGCGCCGCCTATTCGAGGCGTCCATTAGAAAGTCATGCTCCTTCACTCCCTCTTCCGTGCGCGCCTAAATAATGATGCCGAAACCGTTAGTTCACTTTCAAATGAAACGCATTTTAATCAAAGGACACGAAATACGATATGTCTTGGGTCGGTTTCGGAAGCGAAAACGAGGATTTGCGAGCACATGTAGCGCCCTACAACAGGAAATGTAACTCGCAGGTTTAAATAACGGAACCGAATCAATTATAAGCTCGAAAGCTCCAGACAAAATACCCGAGACGTCACGTGACGTGATATTATCTCGCGTTGCGTCATGGCATCACGAGGCACCGCGACAGTGCATCGTGACGTGAGGTCCCGTGGCATTACCACTTGACAGTATAACGTCAAGGCATTTTCGATGTCTCTTCAACGAGTCTAAACTATCGCTCCCTAAATACTGTTTTTCATTACTCGTTGAAATTTGAAGAAAGAGGTGACGGACACTTTTTCTATGTCAACAGAAAAAAACGAAACAGGCACGTTCGTGGAAATACAGCTACAGAATACAAGAGGTTCGAAAGCAAGAATGTACCTATAGTATAAAAGCGCACTGTGGTCTCTGGTTCTCGCTTTTTGTCTTTGTTTTTGAGCGCTAAAATGTATTCCAAGTTCAAAAACCCACTAGCTCAACAATCTACAGTATAAAATTCTACGGAAATACTTTTTTCGTAGGCTAATAAGAAAAATATAAAACGTTTCGTGTTTTTATTTATTAAATGACTACAACAAAAACACCCTTGATGCTTGCTAAATCTGGCACTAAAACAATCAGTCCCCTCTTCTTCACCGCAAAAAATGACTGTCCTCGTCCATGTTCAACAAACTCCCGTACAACAAGATTTTCCGTCGGGTCCAAAAAAAAAAACCGAAAGGACAAAGCGGCCAAATATTCATTAAAAAGAGCAGCCCTTCCCCAATACAAACACCAACGTTAATTCGAGTTGGAGGAAAGCAATCATTGAATAACCAAAGAAAAAAGTTAATAGCGAGAGACCGTTCTGAGCACATCTGATACCAGAAACAAAGGAAGAAAAAAAAAAAACTCGTAAAACCCCCTACCATTAAACCTTAAAAGTTGTGTTCGCCCGAAACGCACGCGATTACGAATAAACCAAGGCCTTAAAAAGGGAAGGGTCGAAACACCAGCACGAACAACAAGTGAAAAGTGGAGGGCAATTACCGTTTAATGTTCTCGCTTTCTTACATTTTCATTTTTTTTGTCTTCATTTTTTTTTCTTATCCTCTTCAGTTGACGCGAAAGCCCACTAAACGCAGTCATTACTGTCTTGGGTTTTTCGTTTGTTCGTTTTGTTTTACTTTACGACTGAGAAATTGCGTCCGGTGCTCGAATGGCCTCACTCGAGCACTCCAAGTAGTAGTACCCGCGCAATTATTGAAAGTTGATTTCGCGAATTAAATTACCGACCAGGTCATCTTTTATTACTTTATTCTATCAAATTACTTATTTTTAATGAGTTATCGATTAACAAACACAATGAGGCGTGATGCTACCGTTCCAGCCATGGCATAAGCATGTCGCATTATGTTTGTCTATCGTTTCTGTGTATAATCTTCATAACATTGTCCACAATTACAATGGTCGAACATAATATGAATGTTAGCACATGTGTTTCAGCGACCTGTTTTAAAATATTTGTTTCAGCGTATAATTTAACATCATGTGTGCCTCTTTTTCACTATTTCAAAGCAACCGCGTGATCAGTATATGTGTTTCGAAATCCGAAACTCTGACTGGCCGCTTTAATCACTATCATCACCTAAGGAAGGGCATATGGGTCTTACTAACGGCGGCCTTGTGGTTACCGATGATGGAAGAACTTGAAGATGTTTTGAGGCGGATGATGCAAGACCTAAACGTTTGAGACGTTAGTCCGACAAGACGCAGGAATTAAATACAACAGCTGCGTGAGCGTTCATCTCTAACTCGGGCCCACTCAATCTTGGCGGCATATAATTCGCTTTACAGTCCCTTGATATATACAATTTTATCACGGCTTTAATGTTGGTCGAAGCTTCGTATCACCTTTTGTACATTTATCACAATCAAAACTGAGATATCGAGAAAGAATTAGACGCTCAAAACACATACTGTCGACAGCTGTTTACTGGCGAAAGTGATGGCGTCCGGAAAAATACTAAAGACTGCAGGTCGATTACCGCCATTAGTACGGTAAAAGGTAAACTGCTATTTGAACCACCAGATGGCACTAAATTTCGGAAAGGGTCTATTGCGCCTGCCTATTCCTGTTGTTAGTGCTTGCTGATTTCTGTATTATCAAATCCTTCTTCTGTTGCGTTTTTTGTTGTTTTTTTCAAAGTGTACTGCTTTTACAACTTGCATCAATATGCGAAGTGCAATTGTGCCTCCTTTATTCATCCTGGTTTTTCCTTTGTTTTCCTTTATGTTTTTATTTGCATTTCTTACGTTCTACCCCCCAAAAGGGGTCCAATTCTACGACACTTTCCATGAAAAAAAAGTAGAATCTGTAAACTAAATAAATACTTGGATGGATGTTGCCCATAGTGGTACAAGATAAATTATCTGCTATCTTTGATGTTTTGCTCTTAACTCTGTATATCATGCCAGCTTAAACATAAAGTCAAAATACAAACTAGTTCCTTTTAGCTAATTAGGTCCCTATGTGTGACAACACACTAATGACCTGGTGACCTCTCTGACCGCTGATGTACGGTAATCCGATTGAATCAGTTGATTGCGCCAATTTCCATTTCAAATACGCAAGACTTTATTGCCCCGACGCATGCAGCAGTGTTTGGTTTAGACTGGACTGGACAGGTTTTGCGAATCCACAACGCGGTTCCCGCCGTACTCTTTGGCTCCGTCAGTTCGCTCGTTACGCCTACTTTGACTTTTACATAGAAGGAAAAGAGTCTTTTCCCACGTTTCCAATCAAGCGCCCCTGTTGACCCGTACTCCGCTTACCATGGGCCAGGCACATTTAGGCACATGGTTCTGTTTCCAAAAGCATGCACAACGTACACGACGACGTAAAATTGTGAAGCATCGACGGCGCCGTTCGCGCGAAACCACCGACACCCGGGAAGAAAGATTGGCTCTTCGAAGACGACGACGGTATGCGGACCGCATGCGGAGACTCGAGGGAAGCCGTGGTTGCTGTATCCGAAACCGCCCACGCCCGGGAGAACATACAGGCTCTCCGATCACAACAGTATGCGAACCGTTCCGAGGTTGGAATTCCCGTCCTCCGCTGAGTGGGAAACCCTGCGCTAAATGCTAACGCGTTTAGTCGAGAATCGCATTTCGTCCAAACAATACCAAATTCTGCATCAGTATATTATTTTTTTTACAGCGTAGCTGTTGAGGGTTAGGTTCCTCAGGATCGTGTCCGGTACCAAACAAATGTCGACAGATCACTGTGGTTGTCGCCGTCGCTCACAGATGGCGGTAGCTGTCCAGAGTGTTGTGTTTGCCGGTTGTCATCTTGCCGCTGTCGCTCATAGATGGCGCAACCTTTCGAGCCTTTCCACTCTGGTTTGCCGACTTGCGGACGGTCATTACTTCATTCCCAGCATAGTACAGCTTCGCTGGTCTTCCTTCTTCACCAAAATAAAAAAGCTAAAAGTTTTTTTTTTTTAATTTGTATCGATTCAAAACAAACACTATTACGCTACAATAAATCCAAATCTATTAATTTGAGAGACACTGATATATATTTAATACGCATCACTACCATGGCTCATCCTATCACCATCGCAACATGACACGAATTTATCTTCACTGTACATTTCATTTTTAATCTCGTAACTTTGGTGGACATATTTTGGACATTAACGCAGCGGGATGATAAAACGCAAGGTGTTGTTTACGTCCCCTCAATCAATTCTAGTATAAATGTGGCCTCACTATAACAACCATATAACTTAGCGAGATCCTGTCATAGTGCACGAAACACCCTTCTTTAGCTTTTTTTTTATTTTAATTATTATTAGTCCCCGGAGCAAACAAAATGTGGCGCCGCCGTATGGGCATTTCCGCTAAGCGGCTAAAGCCATGCACAAGCTCAAGGTTGGCTTCTTGGATCGACGGCGAAGCGCCCGAAGTTGATATACTCGGTTTCACTTTAAGTACGACCACGGCCGGCTCTAGGATCCGATGCGGCCAATCAGGTAGCGCCAAAAGTGCATCGTCACGGCGCTCATCTTTTTAGTGAGTTCCAACGTATTAAAACTCTCAGTTGGGAAACTCAACGCCCCTGAATAAGAAAGGTAGCGACATCTTCCCCCTCCTCTTCTGACGCGCACACCTTTTATCTTTGTGTTTTGCTTTTTTTACACCCGCGCCTTGACTGTAGCGCCGCCTGGATCGGCTCAGAATATTAGATGGCCTTCCTATACTTGAGTCAGAGCGCAGTCAAAGGCTGAATACACGAAATGCATACACAGCGGCTAAAAGCGCACTGTCACGGTCTACCGGCCTCGAAGGATGTGCTCAAAGAAAGACGATGAAAGCCACGAAGTTGCACAGTAGGCGTTATTTTATTGGTGACATGAGCTAATAGTATGCATTGCACTACGACAGCATAGACATTCATTCTCTCTCCTCCTCTGACGCGCATAACTTTTATCTTTATGTTTCGCTTTTTAGCACTCATGCGTCGACTTTAGCGCCGCCAGGATCGGCCAAACAAAGCAGAAGCAATCTTCAAAGGGATGTCGCTACTTTTCCGTATAAAGGGGCCTTAGGGAAACTCATCCCTGAAACACGAACCGCTTGCGTCCACCGAGACCGAACTAAATACGGTAACAGCGCCACCCTTCGGCGACGAGTCAAAACATAAAAGTTCATTTACATTGCTACTGCGAAGTGGCACTGCGAGATGGCGCCACCGGCCCTTTGTGCGACTCGACCTGGACCGACATGTGCAGACGTGCAGTTCCCGGAGTGGACGCCGCGCGAGAAACGGCGGCGTTGCAATCGCCATTACCTCGGTCCTCGAGTACGGATCGAAGCCACTTTTTCAAAGCTGGCTCCATGGCAGTTTCCCAACTGAGTTGTTGAAGTAACGTTGTTACGTTCGCCATGACCTAGTAAATCACGTACAGTAAAACGCACAGGAATCCTGGTCTTTTTTTTTAGCGATTTGTTTGGCCGGCGATTGCAAACGCGCGACGACGACGAGCGACATGACGATGCACGTTTTGCGCAGTTTGATTGGCTAGACCGAATCGTAGCGTCGGCTGCGCTCGGATTGAAAGTGAAAGGAAGTATACGGCGTGTCCAGGCAGCCGCGCTTCGAGGGCTACTCTGGCCACCATGGATGGAAAACGCTTTGTTTGGGCGGAGCAGTCTGGAAACCATGGGTGCGGCTTAGCAATGCTCGACCATCAGACGATCTACCCACATCGGAAGCAAGATGGCGGTGCCCAGAGGCCGTATACTTGCAAACGTCTATGGGAGCTACAATAATCTTACTCGCACTAAAACGTTCGTCTACAATTTTAACAAAGTGCAACGTCAAGCGGCTTATCTCTTTTCTAACTGCGTCGTGAACAAGCTTACCGCGGAGATACGTTCGTATGTTTCAAACTGCGCTCCATTGTTCAATCAATTCATCCATACATTTCCAATCAAAGAACAAGGGAATGCGTTCATCACTGTGTAGCACGCGTGTCCTCATTTTGGTTATATAAATGCGCCTTTTTTCCCCACCAACATAACACGAAATAAGATATTTCTGACCCACAAAAGCAGCATCCTACTTGAATGTGGAACCAGGCAATCAACTCAAATGTATTTGTGTATACGGTCAAGAAGCCATGACAAAGAAGAAACGCATCTCAGCAGATGAAAAGAAAAAACTCCACGATGTCCAAACATTTTATTGCTTAGTCTTTCCCGACTTGCTTTTCTGGGTTTTAGAACAAGAAGCATTAACAGTCATAATTAGAAAAGTCATAGGGAAGCATGGCTACAACGCCGCCAGTTTCTGAGAATTTCGTTTTTATAACATTTCCCTACACTTCACTTCGCGTCTCCATGCTTCCCAAATGATTCGACGGCATCGCAGCAACACTCGACGCTAGTTTGGTCCAAAGACAATGCAAACATGGGCAAGTTGCGACATAATTAAAACTCCAGACCGAATGAGCTACTCGTGTAAACGAACATAGAGCCCTAATTTTTATTTGTTTGTCAGTAATAGGTACGCTTTTATGTGCTTCCAGTCGCCGTTGCGACACTAAAGGAGTGTTAGAACCCAGTCCCAAATCGCCGAGCTCATTCAAGTCAGGGTAGTTCGCCAAATTACCCAAGCGTTTTATGGGGAAACTGCCTGGTCGTGTTTATAAAACGACTGCCATTTTACCCATCAAGTCAAAAACGGGGAAAAAAAAGCACAAAACAAACTGTGCTTCCGAAACATTTAAAGAGACGAGTTTGTTGCTGGTTTTTTCCCGCATGGCTCTCAAGGGGAGCATCCGATTGCATCATTTCGAAACATTATATTCCCTAATGAGCAAAAAAAAAACATTACAGTCTTCTTTACCACGAGATTTTCAGAAGCTACTTACCTAAGTCCCGGGGGAAAATTTTCTCCTGAGAAATCAACGAACCATTCTGCTGAAAACACGGAATGGGACACCGCGAAACACGCTCTTTTGTAACCACACACATATTTGCTTGGAAATTAACGTTATATACAATTTTATGTAATTGCCGGCTCTATGGGGTTTACCACCTTCCACGAAGCAGTGTGTTGCCTAAAGAAGGCCACGAGCAGAGCAACTAAAATTAGTGTAAAAGGGATTTGTTTTGCGTAAGGGGTTTTATTTTTTTGCCGATCTAACGTTGCAAAAGCCTAATGTTTCAAACCAGGAACCTTAAACTAATTAGCATTTGAACTAACATAAATTAATGCGACTTGACAACTTCGTATGGGGCCACAGGCCAGACGCATCTTGCCCGCTGCACGCTGCGCCATAACCTCCCAAAGCACTCGTATACGCTCCGTGGCAATGTTAATTTGAACAAGCCATCGACGGTTTGCTTCGTGTTTTCTCTCAGTTCTGAAAAACTTACATCAAAACCCCTATAGTCGTCGAAGTGCTAAGTTGTGGTACAAACCCAAGTAGTAAATTTTGATGCCCTTCCAGTACCCTGTCGAAGGCAAATCAAAACAAGGCGCCGAAGTCGTGTTCGCGCTAAGAGTGTCGCGCCGTGGACCTGCGCACAATAAAAAGTGAAACACACGATCCGACCTTTTTTTCTGTGTGAGTGCTTTACAAGTTCTATCATCTATCCATCTGTCCGAGTCCAAAGTATGGTACCTCAGTCAACTTCGTATTCCATTCCTAGTTCAGACCAGTGCCCTCTTAAAAACCAGCAAACGCGCTAAAAAAAAAACATGAGGGATCGCTTTAGCTTAAAGTATCCGCAATAGTACACAATTCTCGGCATAAGCTTCCCACTCTCGAGATATCCGTTCAACGATCTATCGATAGTTGTCGGTTCGCACATCTCCGACAACTCGTCGAGTTGCGACTCTCACTACCCCCCGATGGAGACCGAGCGAGGACCACAGAACGCGAATGACTCAAGCAAACGTGCCGAACGATGGCCCCTCTTCGTCGCTAATGATGATATCCTCCTCGCCCTCGCCTCCCTTCACCAGACGTTCCCGATCACGGCGTTCCCATGCACGCACACTGTCAGAACTCCCAACCCTTCTTAGGGAGGCGGACCTTCATCATGGACTCGGGCTACAATCGGGATCGAAACCGCGAGTTTTGCTCTTCGCACCAGTCCCTTGAAATGAGCTTCTTCCCAACTCCAGTCATCCTCTCTTCCCCCTCGCTTGATTAGGGATATGTTACTTGGGCTCTTGTGAATGCAAATTTTCCGTTTCCCTAGGTATTTCCCGATTTCTCAGCAACCGCTTTTACCGCCAACGTTTCGACTCTGGAAACTCGAGATTAGATATAGCTAATAAACCCAAATATTTTCGCTCAATTTCCACTAAGTGTCTCGAATTCTAGACAGACATCGCTAAGCCTATCCCTATATATAACTTCGCTCATACTCGCCTACATTTAGTGTTCAGCATGTTTTTGTCAACTTTGTTCACTTGTGCGGTCAGAAATACGCGAGAAAAGGGAAATAGAACGGTATATTACCTTCTAGAAAATGTAAAGATAGCTCTTTCCGTTTTCTTCTTCGAACAAACGCTCATATTCTGTTTCTTTCTGTTACATTTTTTTTAGTAGAAACGTAAGTTGCTTTGCCTGTATAAATATTAGCTCTCGCCGACATTTTTCTTGTATTACCCAATTCCTTCTATGTTCTTCAACCACCCATCATGAATGTTTGTTCCCGCAGCTACCGTTGCACCCCTAGTGTTATTTTTTGAAACCAGGTAGTATATTGCGTTCCAGCACTTGAAGAACGCAAATTGAATCTTCCTTAAACCTTTTTCACCCCCAGTTATATTTTACTATTTTTCCACTCTTTATCGCTATCGTTATGCTTCCCTATTTGAGGTTTGAATGTTTCTACAGTTTCCAGTTTCTCCCTAACCTTGCATTCTCGGAAAGAAAGGTACATCATACTGTTCCTTCTTTTGAGAAGCGTAAACAGCCTTATCTTTAGAAATTTCTCGCCCCCCCACAGAGTAACTTTGTTTTCTCTTCAAATTTTTCCCGTTGTTTGCCTAGCTTCTACACAAAGGGTCGCCTATTCTCGCAGTTACGTTGCATTTAATAGTTTGTTGTTAGACTTCATATCTGTAAGTAGCCGTTCACTTGAGTATGAAGTGGCTGTTCATGTCAGTATCTTTGATCATAGATTAGCATGTTCATGTTTCAAAAGTGCTCAAAAAATTTAAACAAATAAAGTGCTCTACTCAAGTACCTAATTTTTCTAAAGCGAATGACGAAAGTGAGCTAGACTACAATGATCTGTCAATTTTTCGGTTTTCAACTTTCGATCGTACAAGTGACACGGATTATTTGTGGGCTGAATTTAAACGCATTTTGGCCTATGGCTTGGAACATTTTATACCCAAACAGAAGAAATCAACAAAAAAAATCTAATCCGTGGTTAACCGAGAGATATGTCTTCTGAAGCAAAAGCTGAGTTCAGCGGAGGGACGTTATTTTTCTAAAACTCTGCCGAATTTCATGAACAAATTTACCCGACAAATTTTGGCGTCACTAAAAACCTGAGAAAGAGCGATTCGAGTATTTTATTGACAACAATGAAATTGTGAGCGATCTAAAAGATATCGCCGATAGGTTTAATAATTTTTTACATGATGTGTTTGTTAATACAAACGATCCTATAGAGGACATCAGCTTCAATGTGACAAGTAGTACTATGGGGATTATAACAATCAATGAAGAGCGAAAGTTTTCATTGCTAGTAAAGTTAGACGTAAAGAAAAGTCAACAGGGCCAGACAAAATGCCACACGAGTTGTTTTTTTTTTTTTTTTTTTTAATTATATGCAGAATGTGTTTTAAGATATCTTACCATTATTTTTCAAACATCACTAAAACAACACCACGTTCCAGTCGATAGGCGCAGTGCGAGGCTCGTACCAATTGTTAAAAAAGGAAGTAAGCAAAATATTGAAAACTATCGCCTCGTATCTTTAACGTTCACAGTGTGCACATTATTTGAGCATATTATTTCTAAAGCATTAAACAAGTATTTCGAATCCTCCATGGGTACCTTGGAATAGTATCCGAGGTACCCAAGGGCGTCCCGGTTTGGTCAGTACTCGGACCAATAATATTTTTAATTTACGTTAATGACATCGCGGCAGAAATAAACCCAGGGGTTACTGTGCGACTATTTGTGGATGATCGCCTGGTATATTCAAATATCAAGGAGGAGGACGACTAGCGCAGATGAATGAAAGGTCTATTCATGTTTGCTGCTCAGAATGGAAGACAAAAATTAATATACAAAAAAAGCGCTTTCCCAAACTTTACTTACGAGTTTGGTGGGAATCCACTGGTTGAAGTCGATAGTTTTAAATGTTTGGGTGGGACAATTTCTAAATACTTAAGTTAGAGTGAGCACAGAAATCAATTATGTCACAGAGCAATAAAACAAACTTTGTTTTTTAAGACAAAATTTGAACTACGCTACACCTCAAGTGAAGTCACTGGCCTACAAAACGTATATTAGGCCAACCTTGCAATACGCTGCATCGGTATAGGACCCCTATAAAACAAATCAAATTGGTGAACTCGAAAAAGTTCGGAGGAAGACAGCGCAGTTTATTCTATCCAAATGCAAGCGACTTGACTATGTCAGAGATATGCTAAACAGCCTCAATCTCCCCTTACTTTCAGTCTGCCGAAAAATTTATTGAGTAAATTTTTTCTTTGTGTTTTCTCATCACCTGTATAATATTGACCCCGATTCTAGATGTATACGTCGCGTATCGAGAGGACTAAGATACGTTAGGAGCGATCAGTTTGAAGTGCCCAAATGTAATTTTGACGCTTTTAGGTTTTTTCCTCTAGGACTGTACAAGGTTGGAATAATCTCCCACACAGCATTTTATCATCAGACTGATTAAAGGAATTTCAGAGAGCCCTTTTGCATATGTGCAAGATGGACTGACAAATATTAGTTTTAATATTTCTGCTAAGTAAAGGATGTTGAGTGCTTAGAATTTATTTTGTTAGGTTCTAGATAATATGTTGAATGTTTGTGCGATTTCAGCCCCTTTATTATAAGTAGAAGTCGCTGAATACCTATTGTATTGCAGTCCTGATGCTGTATGCTTGAGTGTTCTCTTATACCCCACACCTGTTAAAGCACTGTAATTGGGGTGAACAGTATTCATAAATAAATAAAAAAAAATATAACCTATTCACCAGAATAAAGAATATCCTTCCTTTTTTTTCTTCTTCTTTTTATCAAAGAAAAAACTCAAACTGCCGCACTCTTAGAAATATCTCGCTCCAACTCAGACTTTTTTTTTTCTTTACTTTGTCTCGTTGTTTCCTTTACTTCCTCACAGAGGGTCGCACGTCCCTACTGTTGCCGTCACGTTATAACGTATACATTCTTCAGGAAAGTAACAAGCGCCATTCCCTATTTTTAAAAAAAAGCTAAAACTACAGCATTTTTACATGTTTTCCGCCTCCCCTCGCAGTCTTTCAATTTTCTCCACATATCCCGCCTTTTCCTTACACCCTCTCTCTCTCTCTCTCTTTCTCCCTATAGAGTCCCCGCATTTAGCGTCAGTTCCCATATGTTATTTCTTAGTCTTTTCCTTGTTGTTGCTGTTTTTGTACCCCTTTCTCCCTTATTCCTCTTTTTTTCCCTAGTGTCTTTCATTCTGCATCGTCGCACCACGTGACAGCGCACTCTCGTGGACCGGAACGAAAACAGCCATTCCGGGAGAAACGGGACTAGGCTCCCTATCAGCTTACGATGAACCGCGACGGACCCTAAGAGCCGTCCTAGCCAATCCAGAGATGTTAACGCATCACGTGAATAAGCGTCTCTCGCGCAGGCGCTCCGGTCCCTCGCCTCCCCCCCCCCCCCCCCCCCCCTACAAAAAGAAAATGTTTTACGTTTGTGTTGAGGGAACATAAGATCAGTCTGGCTATTACATATATGAAGACACTAATTTATACTGTAGATTAGACATTTATAGCCAGTGCAGTACGACTGAGAGCCTGGAGTCGTTAGCGTGCATCACGCGGTAGCGATACACGGCCGCACGACCGTGCAACGGGCAGGAGTGGGAATTTAAACTAGGATCCCTGCGTCCTGAAGCGCGAAGCTTACGCTTCACGTACTCCAAGCTGCGATACGTAAGGTCACTTGGTCCCTGGGAACGTAGCGGCAAGCTCGCCATATGACCGACATGTTAATCCGTGAAATGAGCAGTTTCTCTCTGGCCTCTATTCTTGGACGAGTCGATTCAAATTTGCGAGTGACATGCTGCTCTATAAATACGTGTTCTCGCATGCCGAGATTTTGTTACCCACGAATCGAGGGCGCATCTTTGCAACCGCCACCGCACGCAGCGTCCGTGCTTGGCGGCATTGAAAAATAATTTACCTGTCTTGAAATACCCCAGGAGAACAATCTCGTTGTAAGAGATTCAAGGAAATAAGGCATGATTTTATAAGTTGACTGCATACACAATACGAGAGGAGCTTATATTGTCAAGGAACGTTTTTAGCACGATGACGCTCCATTGCGATTTTGAGGCGACTGGTTTAGGACGAAATTTTTGAAAGCTTCGGAGATTTGAAGGGAACAAAAATGGCGATTTCCAAGGCAAGAGAAACCGATCAGCCAATCGCACTGCGCGATTTTGGTCGTCCTTATGTTAATACCTGGTTGTGTCTGGCAAGCAGGCAGGGAAGACAATGGACCTGCTTTCCCGGGATCCGACGACTTTAGAGCTGCGCTAACACCAGTGTTGTAGGCGTTACAAAAAAAAAATAAAAAGTAAATAGGTTACTCCTTACATAAAAATAAAAGAAACACGAGTTATCAAACTACGCTGCCTAAAAAAATGGATGCTTTAACGTTAGTGATAAAAAGTAACGCACGTTACCTTGGCGTTAGTTTTCATTCATAAATTACAACGTTTTACTTTTTGACGCTACACGGCTATGCACAAGCTCCATATTTCAAGAAACACTATGTTCGTTCGGAAACTTATGATAATGACCTACCCCTTTTTTTTTACAGTTTCACCCGAATGTCTACTCGGAAAACACACAAAGAAAAACACGACAATCACAAAACTGTTGTAAACTGGGCGCCTAAAAACAAAAAAAAAAATGTAAATGTAACTATTTCTTAGATTAGGGAGGATGTAACAAATAACGTAACAACGTTACCTGTTACTTGAAATAAGTAACGTAACTACGTTATGCGCTACTATCTTGAAAAGGTAATAGGGAGTTTTCGTAGACCGCGCTTCCCCCTCCGCTAAGCCCTCCGCAACGAAGAAGCCGCTACTGCGCCTGCGCGCCCATGGCCTTGACTGTAGAGTTTCGGGTATCGTAGGGGGTTGCGGAAAGCGTTGCGGGACGGCGAAAACGATCTACGAACACTCCCTAATGAGTACGTTACTACCTTAGCAAAAAAAAAGTAACGCGCTACCGGTAACGACATTAGGGAGCTTTAGGGAGCCGTTTTTGCACCTCGGAAACGGTACGCTGGGCCCTTCGGTACACACTGCGCCTATGCGAGTCTTCTGCGATAGCGCATGCGCAGTTCGTACCGGAGGGTCCCTCGTACCATATCGGATGCAGACTTCGGAAGTAATCCGTTATATGTAACGGATTACTTGGCACCTGTTACTTTTTAAAGTAATTTCTGCAATTGCCACGTTACTTTGTTGCGGCAGTAAGTTGTAATGTAATTTCGTTACAAATATTGGTAACGGATTACTTTAATTATTCGTTACTTTTTCAAATATGAGTATAGTAAAGAAACCTGAGCAATATGAGCAGGCGGTTCAGAGGCATAGAGGGCAAGTTCAACAAATTTAAATAGAAACCATCGTAGAGAAAAGAATGACCGAGGAAAGAAAAAAGTGAAAGCCGTTTACAACTCCCCGTAACGCCGAATTAGAGCGCAGCTCTTGAGGAGGAGGAGGGAAGGGTACTGAGGGGAGGGAAGGGGGTCACGTGACCTGGGGGGATCACGTGACCCCTCAAATCACGTGACTTTGTTTTGTCTGACTGGTCAGCAGAGCCACTAGAAAGACGTGCAAATACTATGTGAAAAACAAAGACCAAGAAGACAATGCCGAGTAGACTTAGCTTCTTTCCATTGCCTTCCATCGGATTTTTCTTCTGAGAAACCTCTTCGTGTTTAATTGTTTTTGACTTTAACACCAATAAAGGCCCGTTTTTAATTGGAGCTTTCGTAGATCGGTTCCTTACCTCCGCATCTCCTAGCGGAGGTAGACGCTGCTACTGAGCATGCGCACCACTAGCTTTGTCTGCAGAATTCCCGGGATCGTTTCCGGTCGCTCAAAGATAGCGGGATGGCGGTTGCGGTTGCAGCTTTCGCTGCCTTGTCAGCCTACAGGTGAACCTTGCACCTACTATCTTTCTCTCAGGTAACATATTTTACTTTTCCAAAGATTACCATAATGCGGGAGTATGAGAAATAGAAAGTAGTGTTGCAGAACATTTTTCAAAACATCAAAATTGTGTCTGTTGTTTTTTTCTTGATAAGCGTACAGAAAAAGTAACGTGAAAGTAATTTGTAACGAAACGGGTAAAGTAATCCGATACTTTTCAGCAAAATTAATTTGTAACCGTAATCCATTACATTTGGGGCTCGGAAATTTGTAATCGTAATCCATTACATTTTTAAAGTAACGGGTACAAGTATGCTCGGATGTGCAAAAGCGGATCCCTAAACTCTCTATAACCCGTACCGCGTTGCCGCCGACACTATCCTAACGCGCTCGCAGACACCGATCCCACCGCTGCGCCCTTCCAGAAGGTCACGTGACCCAAACACGGCGCGGGGTAGGCTGGGATGGCTCGCGGCATCGTCTCCGGTCCGTCTCGAGAAAAACGGGACTACGCGAGAACGCGCGCGCTCGGAACGAGCAGACGGAAGCCATTGATCTGCCTTCCTTCCTTCCTCCATGCGCCATTCAGAAAGAAACATGCCCACTCCGCGGGCGCCTAAGCAGAAGACGAGGACAACGACGGCGCCGGAGTGCTTATACTGGTCTCGTGGCCGGTCTTTCATTGGATTTTGGTTTCGGATTGGGATACGGCTCCGACTCGCGTTCGCATGCGTGGCTGAGACGAACACTTCTGGATTTGTTTAGAGGAGTGTGGGCGGGGACAGAAGAGAAGTGATGTTTGGAGGCATATTTGCTGGGGACAGAAGAGAGAAAAAAAGAAGTGCTCTTTGGAGGAATGTTCGCATTTTTCTTTTACTTCTTCTTTAATGCGCGAGAAATCGCAAAATCTTTTCAAACACGTTAACTTGGATAGACAGGGAAAGAGTTCGAGAGAGAAAATGAGAGAAAAAGAGAAAGCGCTCGAGGGACAAAGACAAAGGAAGAACCAGAGACGATTGGCCAAAATCGGACACAAAAAAAAGTGAGAAAGATCAAAAGCGAATCTAAACAGGTAGTGACTAAGAGGTGATGCGAAAAGGCAACACACGACGGTAGAGGAAATAAGAAAACATAAAGTATACAAATAAGAAAATAAAGCAACTTGGCATCTTGTTCACCTTACGGGGACAAGACTTGACAGTAAGGGCAGAAAGGGCTCGCACAAGCCGGAATCTGAACCTGTTGAACAACAAAAAGGGAATAGGAATGCGAAAGTCGAAAATCAAAAATAATAAGGACGAGGTAGGAATGCAGAAAGGGAAGTATACAGAGCCATACTGAAACTTGGTTATCGCTATGGATGTCGCTAGGGGGGGAGGGGGTTAAAGTCCGTCGAATATCATCTTTCCCATGTCTTGAGTTGCATTTACTTACATTTTGTACCTGTACCTCTTGGTAATAGAGTTCATCTCAGTATTTGCTTTGTTTTCTGCTGAGTGGCTGTAAAAAACAAGGGGCTGGGCTAGCGTCAGAGGGCAAGTTTGTCTTCTTTTATTCCAGCCTCCCAGACTTCTCTATGGTCTGAAATAAAGATTACATACTACATACATACATACCTACATACATACATATTTACAAAGTTGGGCGGACATTAGACGAGGGGATAATCGTAATATAAGTAGACCAATTAGATAAAACCCGTTAATTAACTCTTAAAGATTTGTTTTAGGGGTCATGTTGGCAATTGCAGTATTGAAAGAAATTGACCCTTTTCACATAAAGGCGACACCAAGTGGCTAACTCTCCAACTACGGTTGGTGGATAGCATGGGAGCTGCGATACCTTTCCAGCCTTATCTGTAACTAATCCGAGTCGCAAAAGAGACAGGAGAGGTTATGCCAACATTCTTCCAGACGCCAACCAAAGTTCGAGCTATCGCCACTGGGAGACGAAGGCCTCCGGATGTGCGGAACCCTTCTTGAGAAAGTTCCATTACAATTAGAGGCCAGAACAATAAAAAATAGTTCGCAAAATGTAATTTTTTTAAATAGTATTTATACGTTTTCACACTTTTAATCTCAATGTAAAACTTGCGCGCAAAACGAGTGCCGCAAGCCTTGCCCACCCTGACGAATTAGAAGTGTGACGCAGCGTTTCAGTCCCGTCGTCAGCTGTGTCATCTGCGTACCCACCAAAGACACACTGCCGAGATGGTGACGTCATGATAGAAAAGACTACGTCGCTCTTTTAAGCGTCACTGCGGACAAGACTTGAGGCGCGCTTTTTCCGCGCGATTCTTAAATCGGGTTAAAAAGCGTCCAAATTTATAAATACCTAAATATCAATTTGATGTTTCCAATTCTTTTTACTAGTCTGGTGTCTTATAATATTTCTTGGCAATACCGCAACTTCAACATAACACCTTAAACCAATAATTAAAAAGGTAATTATTCAATTTGAGTTAATTAGCCTACTTACCAAAATGATAATTTCTTCATCTGATGTCCGCCGAGTCTGATAAATCCATGGTGAAGACGACGCTCGCCGAATTCTCACCCCGTTCCTTTCTAAATTCATTCGAATTAAAGTCAAACACCCTGGATAAGGTCGCGCCGTTTCGCCAAACATTCGAACAGTCGCCGAAATTCAAGGAAGTTCGAAATTTCAACAGTGTCACCCTACTTCCACAAAAAAACAGAACAAAATTCAGACATTTGAAAAGAAATAGTTTATATTTCTTCATTCTAAATGTAAAAAGAAAATGATCACCATCGTTTACGCAATACTGTATCAAACACATATTGTAAGCATTAAGTCAGTTTGCTGCCCTTCTCCGACAAGCGGCGTTCAGCTCGTTCTCAATTTCCGCACATGCGCACGACAGTCAAACTTCAGTCGAAATATCGTCAAACTTTACGATCACAATCCAAAAAAGAAAAATCAATCCTCATCGAACCCTAACCTGAGCAGGTTCAAGGAATTTCTATACATCATTCGCCCTTAAAGCCGACAGCATGATGGAAGTATACGTGCCCGTTGGACCAGTGATATGTCCACACTTCGCCACATGATCTCGCTCCCGCCCACACCAACGGATAGAGATCATATATATATACTAACTATAGAGGAAAAGATCCGCCATTTTTTCATGCATCCTGGCTGCCGCAAGCGGCGAAGCATGGAGGCAGACCTGTGGCGTCCCACACATGGTCACCAACTGCCTTCGATTTCACTAATATAATTATATCATTAGAGCAGTTTCACGAACTTCAACAATCCACGTAATTACCGGTGGAAAGATATTCGCGTTCCCTTCAATGCTTTCTTTTTCCATAGCACGCAGGTGTACGGCCTCGCGTCAACGCAAAACTAAACCATGTAAGCGGCTTCCTTGGTGGGCGCGCCCCAGGAATACGAAACCACGCAACCACCAGATTTCCGAGATTTCGACAGAAGGGAAGTTCATGCAGCAGAATGAGTATCTTGCTTTATATAAGCGTTAGAATAGCTCAGAATTTAGTTTACAACGTTAAATTGTAACTGTTTATATTGCTGAAATTTTCTGTCTTCGCGATTATCATTCCACTGTCCCCTTTCAGCTGGCAACATTGGTTTCTTTCTCTCGTGTTCTGTCGCTCTCTTTCGCAATCTTTCACTCGGGACCCCAGAGGTCGGCGCACGGGATTTGCCACTCCTCCTCACCCACCTTTACCCCCTTGCACCCACATAAAGAGAGCGGAGGTCAGGTGATAAAAGGGAGGCTGCTGAGTGGCCCGGCTAGCGAGTAGTTCTCATCGCAGTGTTAGCTTAGGGCCGAACGGAGTATCGTTACAGTAAGGCGCCCGCAACGCGTGTTAGACTGGGGTGTTTAAAGTCTTCTCTCTTTCATGCATTCAAAATGTCCCGAAATGGCAACAAATGACGTCACCGGAGCCGGCGCGTCATACTGCCGGTTGTCGCGATCCTGGCGGTCGGTCGTAGAACTGATGGCGGGAAAGGCGCGCGGGGGCGAGAGTCGTTGCGGTCGCACACCCAGCGCGTGTCTGCTTTGGATTCCGTCCGCCGTCCTGCTGCAAGCCAGCCGCGGCAGACCGGGCGTCTGCCACGTCGATTCCCGCTGCCACGCCAAGGCCAGGACCCCGGCAGGAAACCACGTGACATTTCTGTGACGTCGTCAGGCATAAATCGGGGACTCACTTTCGAGGACGCGCTAAACACACCTGTCGAAGACAACTCCCCAGTAACCGCAGTTATGCAACTTCGACACCTCTCCGAGAAAGTCGTCGACGACTCCCCATTACGAGTCCTGACTAGGCGGCTTGTTTTGGTGGAGGAAACGGGAAAAGGGTGAAGAGGAACAGCAGATGAAAGAAAGAAAGAAAAGGAGAAAGAAAAATAGAAAAAAAAACAGAGCGAGAGCGAGGGGTTTAGAGAGCGAGGGTTATCATCGGAGCCCGTCCATGCGGAACGCATCGGTACGACGCGACGGGGACAGCGAGAAGAGCTCACATCTCAAAAACGCTGCTGCAGCGACGCTCCGCGTCGGCGCGTTGTTTGTGAAGGGGCGCCAAGCGAGGAAGACCGAGTGTCTGACGACGTCTGTACTCGTTGTTTTATTTTCCCGTTCTGCCGTGCACCCGCACGCCGCTTCACCTCGAGATGGACCGCACGGGACGCTACGTCCTTCTGGGATAGCGCAGCGACGCGGCGTGGCGCGTGGTCACGTGATGATTTGGCAGCACCAGACTGGCCGAGACGGCTCGTATAGCATTCGCTGCGGTCCGCGACAAGGTGAAACGGAGTACAGCTTTAAAGGGGATGGCGCGACTGGCTCGTTATTCGGAAATTAACATGAGCGGAGCTGATGCTTGTTGTGCAGGGGTAATGGAGCGGCCTGCATTTCAGAAAAGTTGGAAAGTTTACTTCGTGCACCGTCGTCGTCGTCATCGTCGTCGGTGATTTTAGCGTCGTCGTTGTCTTTTCGCACGAGCGCTCCCCGTCATGCTTTTCCCGCGCACGGTTGTCTTTGGATCCGCTCGGACATAATTTTGCTTGCCTCTCAGTGTAGGTGAGTCAAAATATTGTTTTGTCGCAGTCTCTACAACGCAGAATCAAACCTTCTTTAGGATTGACTCGTGGTCAACAGTGTGTCGAATGCACACTCAAGCAGGCGTACGCAACAATATATTTTCACAGTTGAGACATGAGAGAGTTAATAGTAGATGATCCCGATGACTCCGATAACAATGCCCGACACTCTGCGCCGCCTTTGCGCGTACACCGTGTCGTTATCGGGAGTATCCGAGGTATCGGAACGATCTGACCGCTTATAACGAAGTTGATTATAACGAAATAGTGGCTACAGCGAAGCGATCACGATTTCCCATTCCCTTTTGTACTTCGTTACAACCGAAGTCGGTTATAACGAAATAGCGGATATAACGAAGTAATTCCCGATTCCCGTTGTCTTCGTTATTACCGGTCTCGACACTATTAGAATTAAATATTACAGAGTTTTACACTAGGGCGCGCCCCAACGCTTTGAGTGCGCTGAGCAACTTTGACAGCGCCATCTAGATTAATGAAGGCCTCCGAACGTCCCACCTCTGCCTCCGTTACACGTAATCACGGTCAGACGAGGCCATTTCGACAATTGGACACCGAGCCCGATGCCGGGAGCTGTTTGACGCGTTGGTTCGATACGAGGCCCAGCCGAGCCCTGACGTAGCACTCGTATCCAATCCGTGTCTTCCGCTCAATCTCATTGAGATGACGTCAAAATTTTAGTGCACCGGGTTTTGATTATTTCATAGGTGGTTTGGCTCGGGGCGCCGCGCTGTGCAAGAGCAGAAGTTAAGCGCGTGCGCAGAAAGGGCAGGCTAAGTACGTGATTTCTGCTTACGCCTAGAGAGGCGCCTGCCATTTATAAACAACAACAAAGTAAGAGTACCGCACTCCTGTGTGTTTCGTGTGCGTTTCTGTCGAAATACCTTTTAGGGGCTTTGCGTAGACATCACGAACAGCTTTGCGTCGCTAGAGCGGTCGGGAGCGCGTGCCGTCACTTAGAGCACGGACCGAGCACGCGACCGCAGGACCCGCAATCTGCTGCACATGACTTACGAAAAGTTAATCTATTTTGTGGCGCCTTAAGTCATCATACCAACATCATCAGCATATTTGTTTTGCCCATGAACAACAATTGTCTATAATGTGGCACAACGTAATAAAATCAACTTGCTGAAATTATCATGTTTTTTTATTTGAGTGTATAATCGAGCAAAAAGCAAACAAAACTATAGCGTCCTTCTTAGTTGTGTTAAGTATGATTGAATACAAATCTAATGTTGTGCAAATTATTTGATAACTTGGTTGAATTCCGCACATTAATTTGACGATGCCCTGTTCCAAAGCTGAACTGTAAGGGACGATAGGGGCCTCGTCAAACTGCAACAGCAGCTTCTTCCTCTACCTCCCATGTCCCTTTTGGTGGAAATAAACTATTTAAGGCTTAGAAAAAAAAGAATTCGCATATAGTTTTTAAAGCAATTTCGGAAGCAAAGGCAAAAATACGCTTCTAAGAAAAAATAAGCGTCTCATTCCACTGCCTTCTAGAATTAGCCTGCTAATTGACAAAAATATTAAAGCTTGCATTTCACTTGTCTAGAATTCTCGTTATTAGTGATGTCATATATTTATTGCGAGAGGAAGAAAGTAAGATCTCTATGAATACAAGCAGGTACAGAGCGCGACACTGTAAGCGCGAACAAGCGATCGCCGGTTTTTCAAGTTTTTCGTTTTGAAACCAAGGGATATCATCCAAGATATTATTGCTACGGAAAGAGCTCATGTAGTTCCATCATGTAAGCAATAAAATTTCGTGCTCGCTAATACCATTTCGAAGTAAAATGCGAACATGCACCGATGTCGTGTTCGCGCTAACCGTGTCGCGATGTGTACGTATAGATTAATAGTCGCTGTGCAGACAAGCTAGGAGCCTATACCACTGTGAAATATTTTGTAAACAAATGTTAAATCATCACGTGACAGCCTCATCACCGATAGGTCTTGAGAAGCTCGTTTATCTAGTAGAAATTCATAATTAGAAAATTGAATTTGACCAATATATTTTTCATCAACTATACGCAAAAGACGTCGCTGAATGGCATCGCTTCCGGCTGCATCAGATGCGCTTAGGGAATTTCATATAATCAAAACGAGCGCTAGTCAGAATCGGAGGAGCGTTGAGAATAAAGGAAGTACGCATGCAACATTTAAAAAAAAAGTTGAAGTTATACGAGTGATTAGCCCAAAATTATAACGAAAGAGTAGACAATATGAGCGACATGACAGTTAAACAACAAGAAAGACCAAAACACACTCCGAAATCGCGAATCATTGACCCAGGAGCAATAATCTTATTTTCTAGTGATTATGAATAAAAAATTATTCGCGCTTTTTAAAAAACAGTTTTATCTGGAATAATTTATAAACGATTGACGAACACCAATTTAGTATACACGACGCACCTTCCCGCAGATTCTTAAAGTCATCGACTGAACGAATATAAAAAAAAAATCGTAATGTCATCAGCGAACAGCAACACATCTTCATTTACTCCAGATGTGTCAGTGTCATTTAAAAAACACCGAAATAAAAGATATATAAAAATTTTGAGTCTTGTAGTACTCCTGATGACGGACGAAAAAAAAAGGATCTGAAAATGTATTTAAAACACGCACAATACATCGACGATCAGTCAGATAGCCATCACAAGCTCTTGAGGCTTTCACCGGCTCGCTATTGTACTTTCAAAAATGTATTTTCTTCAAATAGAACTGTGTTCTATGTTCTATACCGCCTTCAAGAGAATTGGTGAAAATCTATTTTTGTGACAAATTACGTAACAGTGAGCTAAAGTTCACCTTATCAAATGCCTTCGACATATCACAATAGATCAAATCAACTGACCACGATTGAGAACTTGGGATGCTGAATATTCTAGAAAGCTAGAAAGATTTGTCTCCTCAGATTGACCCTTAAGGGAATCATGGTAATGAGAACTAACGGGTTGTTTAAGATAAAAAGACACGCGTGCATGCATAAAAATCTCAAGTACTTTTCAAAACTAACGTAAAATCCATTCAGGGAAAGAGTTAGTAACGGTATCCCTGCCCTTTGTATGGACGAAGTAGTCGACTTTTTCCACAAAGAAGAAAAAGCACTCACAGACGAGAAAATTTTAAAAATAAGATCCAATCCTGGAGCAAACACGTGTCGACAGCTCTTGACAATAAAATTTGAAATAGAATCCAAGCCCGATGATATTTCCGGCTTCAGTTTGGTTTTACTGTTTAGGATTTTAGGAGCATTAGATAGTTTTAGGGTACCGTTTGTGCACATCCGATTAGGTACGATGGCACCTTGCCGTATCGAATGTGCAAAAACAGTTCCCTAAAACTCCCTATTAACTTTGTTGACAGTAAAAATAGCAGAGTTTGCTGATTCACTAGAAACTGCACACCTTGTAAACACATCTGAAAAGAAGCAACTATTGAAGAGCCCTGAAGATACGTTAGATATGTCCTAGGGGCTTGGCACAAATCAGGAATCGTTGCTTAGGCAGAGTGCGCTATACACTACCTCTCGCATTCCCTGCGGCGAATTTTCAAAATGTATCTGGTTTGTGAAACAGACTACCTTCGAATGCTCTCAAAGGAACACGCTTGTCAAGTATCAACTTTTTCACAAGAGTACGATAAACATTGAACCTAGCAAGCCACGATTGGGATCCGTCTCTTTTTGTATATTTTGTGACCGTGTGCTGTTTTTACGCATTTAGTACAACGTATCTTTAAAATGACAAGAAGGATACTTTTTTGGTCTAAAAGAAGGCCTTGGAATAAATTTATCGATACAATCTTCTACTACAGTGGAAAATGATTCCGCCGCGGAATCAACAGAAGCATGCTTTCTTTGAGATGTGTGACCAGAAAAAATATTATAAATACACATTGAAAATTCATTAGCTGGGTGATATACTGTACGTTAGCACTTACAAAAGAAACATCAGCCAGCGATAGTTCATTATTGAGATCATCAGTAAGAAAACGTTAAATGACGTTTTTTATCAATATTTCCAAATTCGGGCAACTGGTTCAGGCCATTGAGGTATATGAAGTTCTGAAGTTGGGATGATTTGCTATTGTTCAAGTATTTTTGGCTGGTGACAAATCTCGACTACCCGTCAACACCAAGCAAAGTAGAATCACCGTAAATATCTCCTCGGAACATATAAAAAAAATTTCTATCGTTTTATACGGCTCAATAAAAATGAAATTCGTCATTCGAAGGCAGTTCAATCCAGACGCATTCAGCGTATGGCTCTAGGTCTAGTCTTCGATGCGAGGTGACCGAACAGTTGACGGCAATACGAGCCCCATCCCCAAATTTCTGACGATTCAAAGAGTAGTTTCTAACACGACGCTGAACGCTATTCGAAGAAAAGAAACATATCATATTTAGAAATCCCTCGTTCAGCCAAGTTTCAGTCAGACAAATAAAACTAAAATTGGAAACGAAAAAAAAAAACTACATTTGATAGAAAAGTTATTGCCTCTGTTCGTAAACCACAAGTTTTTGGTAGACTGCTTTAAGCATTCTCATCATTTGTCTGGTGAGAAGTGTTTTCGTCTGCACCCACGCAATCGGGTTCGAATGGAATGCGAGCAGAGGAGCGCGTGGCTTATAATACACACTGAGCTATCTATCGTCGGTGACAGGTCAAGAGGGAAGTGGAAGCTCCTCCCACCTCTTTCCACCTTAGCAGAGCGAACGGCGAAGAGAAGGCGACCTCCTCTCTAGCGTTCGCTCTACTGAAGTGGAAAGATGCCACCTGTCCTTGACCTGTCACCGACATAATGGCAATTAGGAACTGATAAAACTACGAGGTGAAAATAGGGCTGCGAGGATACGCTAACCCCGATGTGCATGCCCTCGTAGCCTCTCTCTTCACTCCGTAGTTTTATCAGTTCTTAAAAAAAAAAGAAAAAAAAAAGCCACGCGCTCTGTTTGCATTTTGTTTGCACCCAGTAATACGTGCAACAACGAGCTTTGAAAAAAAAAAGAAGACAGAAATGCCACCATCAAGCCACACTTCGGGCCTGTTACTGCTCTCAAATAAAGCCTGTTCAGCTTCAACATAAAAAAAGAGGAGTACGTGGTGTACCTGGTCTTTGGTTTCGAGCAGCAATAAACTGTTCAGGCGGCAGAGGCTCGATGAGGAGCTGAACATCCGGAGGCGGTCGTGTCTGAGCCCAGACGCGACACGAACAAAGGTGTTCGAACCGGAGGGCCGGTAACAACTCCCACTTTTAAAGCCTTTCCAGATCCAATATTTTTGTGTGTTTTTGCACGAGTGTGAAGCCCTCGGACACATCAGTAGCACTAGGTTGTTCACCTCAGGGATGACCCTGACCTTGCTCAGAAATCCGCTTTCCCGAGTGTTTCCAACGGTCTCGGGTGTTAGCTCGCTGACGAACGCGTGCGCAGCCCTTCATGCGCCGCCGACGCTTTGAGCCAACGAGAAGTGTCAAAAGCCCAACGTCTTGATGTTCGTCATCTTTCTGCGCGTTTCTATTATCGCTAAACCAGCCATGTACGTTCGTGCAATAGTAATCACACTTTTTCATAACGCGGGAGGGCGCGTTTTTCTCCGACGATCACTCGACTGGTATCATTCGCGGCAACTAATCTAGTCACGTGTGGGAACATAGAACAGCCCGCTCAAGGGGTGTCGGCCCGCTCCATCGGGTGCCGCCAGGGCTGTCGAATGCGGGAGGCTGCTTTCACACTCTTCGCAAACGTCAAAAGCCTTATCAATAAAAAGCAATGTTTTTTATTGAAACAATAGAAAACAATTAACAATGTCACCATCGAGAAAAAAAATAAGATTGCAATACAGCGCCTTTGAAATCATTCGTCGTAACTCTTTTCGAGCTGGCGTAGTGTGCGCTAGCAGCAACCCGCGTTTGGCAGCCCGCGGTGGAGGGGGCAGCACATCCGTCGAGCGGAATGTTCCATGTTGCCCCACATGACTAGATTAGTTGCTGAAAATGCAACCAGTCGAGCGCTCGCCGGAAAAATCTAGGCTCTCCCGCGTTATGGACAAGTGTGATATAACTACTGTACTACATGAAAGGCTAAGTGACTTGCGCTTTTCGTATGGTGTGTGTATTTGTGGTTGCATGTGTTCCTGCCTTCGACAGCGCTCTGTCAAATAATGAAACAAAGCATAGTGTAGCAACATCGTCTGTATATGAAGCTGTGTTCCGACGATTGGTAATTTATATCACATCCCTCGCCTGAGTCATGACAGCTAAATCTGCTACGGCTTTGAAAAAAAAATTAGACGGTTGTTTTATATTTCGTATCACTTTCGGTCCGAGTGCGACCGGTGTCACGAACCAAAGGGCGAATCAAACAGCCCAAAAAGCGCAACGTCATGGCATGTTTTCTGCGCTTGGTGGGACGATCCGGCAGACTAGCATGCACAGAAAGACGGCGAACACCAGCTGGTTCTATCAGCTGCAAAGGGCACGCCATGATGTTGTGCCTTTTTCGCTGCTTGATTGGCCTCTTCGGCTCATAACGTAGGCCGCGCTCGAACCTAAGGGGAAACGAAGTGTACCAAAATAATGAATGGCATAAGCATGTCAAATTAGTAGAGAACATAATATTAAAAAGCATTTACTAATTGCAATACAGAGTGTGTTTTGTATGTCCGCTTCTTGTATCGTCTTTGATCTCGAATTTGTCCGACCTCAACAAGTGCACCCGACTTCTTCCTCTTTCAAAAAAAGTGAGACCCTAGCCATTATCCTGTGTTCTCAAATTCACGCGAACTCCCACAATGACGCGCAATTTTGTTTTTCGAAAGCGGTGAATGGGACACCATCCACACGCCACATTCCAAAATACGTCCTTCAAACACGAGGCCCTCTCATATACTAACATCCCATTTTCACTCGAGCCACCCTAGCCACTCACCCCCAAAAAGACTGCTGAAAGCTAGAAAAGTGGAAGAAAGATGTATCCTTCGAAAGACAATCAAACTTGACGCTACCCTGCCCCTCCCCTTCCTTCCATCTTCACGCCCCACCATAAAACTACCCTTCTAGGACAAGACAAGAAGTGAACGGTCTTCCCAACTCCCGTCAAACCCAACCAGAACCAAGGACGTTGAAGCAAATAACAGCCCAAAGCATCGTCCAAACCACACGCACGATGTCCTCAAGGCACCGAGGGAAACAAGGGGAACAGAGCCGACGGCTGACGGAGTGCCGCGGAGTTGGAGGACAGCGAAGACAGCGTGCCGCGATGACAAGGGACGACGCGCAGCCGTCCGGCGATCCATTCATCAAAGGCATCCCTAGAACCCAGATCTGGGGCCTCGCCTCCCGTCTCCAGTTCGCTCTTTTCCTTTATACTCCCTTTCTCTTTTTCTGTCAGTCCAGTCTCGCACTATCTCGCGAGAAGAACAAAGAAAACAGAAACACAAAGTGGCAACATCAACAGACAATAAGAGAATCTTGCGGTGAAGAGGAAGAGCGCTTAGGAGAATGAATGTAGGAAACAAAACAAAAAAACGGAAGTCGGACTTCAGCTTTTTGGGGGAGTCGTTTCCCTTTGTTTCCGTGGCACCTCTCCTTTCCCTCCCACATCGATTAGGGTTGCCAGACTGATTTTGACATACCGTCAACCGCAACTTCTATTTTTTCCAACCACAAGGTCGTCCAGAATGAAGGCCCTTCTGCATGATACGATATTCCCTGTGCCAAGACGCTTCGCCTAACGCTGCAATAAATAAAGTATCAGCGTCATCGCAAGCTTCCGGCATCTCTTAAGTAAGTTATACTTTTTTTCTTTATGTGGGAGCTTTGTGTCCATGAACCTTGCATGCTCGTGTTAGTTTTGGTTGTACCGTAGCAAGTCCGCGGCAGAGAGTGTCGGCGATGGAGAGCAGCTGTCGGTTTGACGTCATAACGTGCACGACCAATGGTGTGGCGCTGCGTGGACTCGAAGGAGGTAGAGGGATGAGAAAGATAAGCGGTGCAGGGACACTCCTCTGTCTCTTTCCCCTTCCTAAAAAATCAAAATCGGGCTACATTTTTGTTTCTTTTTTACTCAGCGCGTTTAGACACGGAAAGGCCTGATTTCATAATTTTACTTATAGCCAGCCAGAAACAGTCAGGCGGCGCCGGCAGAGCGAGAGCCCACAGTTATACCCTGTCTCGTTGCAACTTGTCAAAGGTTGAACAATAAGCCCGACATTGCGTGCCGACGGCTTTGATGTGCACTACGTATACGAGCGCAATGCACACACATTGGAGCAGGACGCAGCGGAAAGCCTGACACTTCTTCGCTGTAAGCGCGCCCTCCGGTGATATGTAGTCTCGTTCAGATTGGCCCGACAGGGCCGTAGCTTCCGACCAGTGTTGTACACGTTCCTAAGAAAAATGGGACGAATGCTCGTTTCTCGTTCGTTCTGATCTTTTGGAACAGGTTGTTGTTAAAGTTTCCATATGTGAAAAAAGAATTCGCTCCCGTTACAGTTTAAAAATGGAACGTTTCTTTACTTCATGATACACGTTACATTTGTATTTGGTTGACTACCACATTCAGTTTGATCAAGGTTGTTGTTTTTATCTATCCCATCAATTAGAACGTACGAATTTGAATGCCGTGATGGAAGGACACCAGGGGCCCTAATCTGAACACTAGGCAAAAAAGTCGGCGAGAAATCGGGCGACTATGATTGGCCGGCGCCAAGGTCAAGTGCGGCGTCGGCCAATCACGGCTGCCGGATTTCTGGCTGACTGTTTCGCCAAGTGTTCAGATTAGGACCCCAGAAAAAGAAAACAACAGGAAGCAAGGTTTCATTTTTTGATATATTCACCATTAAAAATCTCAGCTTTTAACCATGTTTGTGGTGGGCAATTCAGATGAGCCGAATGAACGGGAACGCGACAGAACAGCACACGACAAAACAGCACGCGACAAAACAGCATGGTCAAAACAGCACGCGTCAAAACAGCACAGCGTCAAAACAGCACGGCGGCAAAACAGCACACGTCAAAATAGCACGCGACAAAACAGCACGGCGTCAAAACAGCAATACGACAGAAGAGCACGTGCAAAAACAGCACGGCGTCAAAACCGCACAACGACAAAACAGCACGCATGTAAAAAGGCTGTAATAGGTAGCGTTTTATGAAACCAAAACAGAACGTAAAGAAAAAGGGTTGGACATTACATGGCATTATTTACCAGCTAGTGGAGAAACAACAAAAAAAATGTACGCCGGCGGCGACCGGATCGCACTCAAGTCAGTGTCCCGAGGGCTGCTGCGGTGTGATTGCTAAAAACAAATAAAGTTAGCAGTAGTTACTACTACTTAACTACGCTAATCTCTGAAGAGACTGGGTAGTTAGAGGGTATACCTTCACGTCGATGTTGGCTGCGTTGTCTGGTCCTTTTTTTAAGTATCAGGGAAAGACGAGAAGTTATTGGGAAAAAGATATCTATAAGTTCAAGTTATGAACTGCCTGGTTTGTGGCGGTCCGGTGAGGTTCCGTAGTGCTCGTCGTTTCGTAATTACCACCTAAGCGTAAAACGTCCTCCCCCCCCCCCCCCCCCAAAAAAAAAAGAAAGAAAGCCGGAGATGCGCCGATTACAGATGCATTGATAGAACCGGTAAGATAAGATGACTTTAATGTGGAGCGTACGCAAGGTGTACCGTGCGCACCGATTGTGCCGGGTTCATTCGCCATGAATAAAATCTCCTGGAAACAAGCCGCTGGAGTTTGCAGCAAGAAGTTGTACGTTTTGAGTTAAATTCACAGATAATTGCCGACGAAGGCCTTGATCGAGTGGAAACCGGTGAAGCACTAACATGCCGCAGCCTCAATGTTGTGGCCTTACACTGCAGCACAGGTTGAACACACCGTTGCCGTGCGATTGAATTAATTATTGTAGACAATAGACCCTTTCCGAAATTCAGTCTGGCCACTTTGATCACTATCATCATCTGTGGAACGGCATCTGAGCCATACCAATGGAGGCCTTCTAGTGATTGATAAAGGAAGACGTTGGAGATGGTCCTAAGCGGATCTTGCGAAGCCTGTACATTCGGGGGTCAGTAAGACGCGACGTAGGAATGGAACACAAGAGCTACGTAAGCGTTTATTTCTAATAACTCAGATTCAGTCAATCTGTGGGCGGCACACAATCGGCTTTAGAGCACTTTGGTGTATATAATTTTCTCGAGGCATCTGAGTGGGTTGGAGCTTTGTTCTGAATGCAAGTTCTTGGTCACCATCGAATTGAAAATGATCGCGAAAGAACTCACACTGAACCATTCCTCGCGTGCCGTTGACTTGCGAAAGTGACGGCGTCGATACGAGTTCATTTCCGCCATTGATATGGCAAAACCTAAACTGCTTTACAAACCACCAGATGGCACTGAATTTCGGAAAGGGTCTATATCACCAGCAAACTTGCGCGTCAAAATGAGCAAAACTGCTCGAAAAAATTGCGGTGGCTTAGCTCGGCTATGCCAGGATATACGCAGCGTGAGCTTATGCGCACAAAATGAGGGGCGCTATCAAGCGGCTCCGGTGCAGCGTCAGACTTGGCTACTGCGCAACGGAGGCGCACAGCTGGGCACGTGGCGGCGCAAGTGCGTCTGCCGCGGCTATGACGTCACTCCTCTGGAATGCGCAGACCGGCGAGGCGGGCGCGGCGGGCGCGGCGGCGGCGGCTCCGGCGCGCCAGCCGTGCGCCGTGTGACGTCACTGCTCCCCGCGCATGCGCAGCACGGAGCACGGCTCATTATGCGAGCCACGCGAAACTGCTCAACCTCGGCCAGTGTAGCTCACGCTACAAAATAGCCAGAATACGGACCAGCGGGGGCTTCGGTACTGCCCAGGGAACCGTCATGCGCGCACCGAGTATACTCCCCACTCCGAACTTGCTTCCGAAACAACAGATTCGAAAAATTGGCCGTCGACGAGTTGGCTTTCGACGAATTGGCCTAGAACCTCAATTCCTCTACGGTGTCTTATTTAGGACGTGCATTTTTTTTAACTTCAAACGCTATATTTACGGTTCAGCATTTTCGGGTTAAACCGAATATACCCGGTAAAAGTACGGCGAATTCATTTTTTCACATTCGGTCTTAACTGAAAAAGTTCAGTATTTTCGAGGGCGTTTGGAGTGCTGTGTGTGTGTGGGGCGGGGGGGGGGGGGGGGAGAATGTGACTCATAACTGGTTTCGAGTTTTCGGATAAAATCGAAATACACCCGCCGGTAAAAGTTTCGTCTATTCGGATTTATCTGATAAACTCTGAATTTCGATGTTCCAATCCCCCCCTCCTCCCCCTCCCCCCACACACAAGTATATTTTACAATTAATGGTTTAATCAGCGCCTAGTATAAATGGTCCTGGGAAAATGCCACCACACATATCTTTCGAATTTTGGTCAGGACAACAGGTCATTGTACTATCGGGTCAAAACAAAAGTCACTGTTTATGTTTCCGGTTTGGGTCATACTATTTGTGCTTGAGAGGAAGGAGAGATTCTGTTTTTGTAACCGTGAAAGCTATGGACCATAGAAATTACATAAAGTGAGGAAGAGGACAGTTGATACTTCTCTATTTCATCCTTTTCCAGTCTACCTCTTGCGGCCGCGCGGTAGGTTGATGGGATAGCATGGAATGAATACAGGCTTCCCAGCGACTACCTCCAGTAGGTTATTGATTTTAAAGTATCGACATTTATCGAAATAACACTTGTATGCCACTTTTGTTCTAGGACAAATTAGAATTGCCAGTAGTAATAGCACCAACGCCAAATCCAACTGAAGAAAATATTAATTGATACAATCCCGTTTTTCTTTTTTTTGTCTAGCATACGTTTAGATTTGGATATTATTTGTTTATTTTTAAAAAGAAACACTGCGAATTTAAGCTCCAAATTTCGGAGAATTCGGAATCAAGCAAAAATAAACTCTGATAACCTCCGAATTTTCGGCAAAAAATAGACTCAAAAAAACACCCTCCGAACTTGACGAAAACCAAACTCCGAAAACACGGAACCCTACTCATTATTGACCATATGGCCACTACCTTTCGCAACTTTCAGCTTGTCTGCGAGATCGGTTCAACTTTCAACATAAGCTCCGGGGGCGCAGGGGTCTTCAGGACGAAATCTGGGTTTTTCACCTGATAGAGAATTGTGCCGAATTATTTGTTTAAAGAAGAGAGTTTAATCGTGAAATCAAACAACGGAAATCAAGAGCGTCCGTAAACGCCGCGCATTGTTTAACACCCCTAGCTTCCGTCTACTAGAGGAGGGCATAAATACGAGTGTTTTATTGTCATTTCTGCCGTCGGCGCGAATTTATCAAGTCTCGCAGTTGTGAAAATGGGGGAAAACGCACCGAGTACAATGCTTGCTAATGTCTCCATTTTGATATTTGCCTCTCCGACCGAGGTGGTACAGAAGCTCATGCTCGTACTGTGTACAAATACGAGCACACGACGATAATGTCAGATACGATAAGGCCCCAGTGCATCTTACAGAACAGGTCGCGTCGGCTGCCAAAGACGGCAACAAATAAGAAGACCAGTACCTGGTACTCAATATACATTTTACACAAACGCTTTTAATTATTGCATTTTCGTTAGTATGCTGGTTTCCGTCAATCAACTTAATAAAAGCGAGAAGTTTCTGAGTGTACAAATATTCACCTCAATAAACCGAAAACTTCTGTTTAGAATAAAAACCGAAAAAAAAAGTGCGCGCAATTTCAAATAATACAAACCGAAGACGTCGAACCTTAGCTATATTGTCAATGTCATGTTTTGACGCTGAGCTGTTTTGTTGCAGGGCTGTTCTGACGCTGTGCTGTTTTGACGCCGTGCTGTTTTGGCACGTTCTCTTCTGTCGCTGTGCCGTTTTGATGCTGTGCTGTTTTGTCGCGTTCTATTTTGACGCGTGCTGTTTTGTCGCAGTGCTGTTTTGACGCTGTGCTGTTTTGACGCGTGCTGTTTTGACCGTGCTGTTTTGTCGCGTGCTGTTATGTCGTGTGCTGTTCTGTCATGGTGCCAAATGAACTGTTACCCCAGATTGCACGGCCGTTTTACGACAACCTCACAAGTTTCAATCTAACAAAGTCCCTTTTTCGAACTTAACAACAGTTGCTTCTCGATGTTGCTGTCCGCAAGACAAGTAAGTGAAGAAGAGGGTAGGGCTTTCGGAAGGTCAGTCTTGAAAACTACCTGTTCTTCTTCGTGAAGGTTGGATTCGCTGTTCAGTTTGAAGGTGAAGCATTTGGGTTAATAAAGGTTAATTTTTGGGTACATTTTAAGTGATAATTAAGTGTTCCGGTTATAAGGATACGTTCGATGTCTGGTAAGCTGCTTTTTGTTGTAACTGTAGGTCTCTTTGTGGAAGTTCAGTGACGGCTGTAGTCGGCCTTAGATTACTGGGTGTGAGAGGATCCGTGGAAGCAAAGAAAGTAGCTGAGTTTGAGATGTCCCTCTTTCTGCGTCTTTTCCTTCGACTAAAAGTTATGCTTTTTGTACCGTGGTCTTGGGCACTGAAAATAGAATCAATGTGAACCCTAACTGCCGGCATTCGGAGCTTCTGACAAGCATGGCCTTTGCAAACGACTTGTCACAAATAGTCACGTGTCCAACGAGAATCACAAGATCAAGTAGAACCATGCTTGACTTAATTTTTATATCTAATGAGCTTTCTAACAAAACGTTTAATTGTTATGTTCGGGAAGGAATATCAGATCACCGCTTAATTTGGTGCGAATTCACTGGAGGGCTAAATACTAAGGAAGCAGCCCGGGTAGTCAAAGTTCCTAATTACACACGAGCGCTAGATGAAAGCATTTTAGACCACCTTGAACTGGCATTTGAAAATTTTTATGAACTAAGTACACACGAAATAACTATCAATGACTTATGGTTCTCGTTTAAAAGCACAGTGCATACTTGTATTGACCGGTTTGTACCAACACGTTGCAAACGTATACGAAAAAGGAACCCCTGGATAACCCGAGATATCTTACATCTTAAGCGAAAAATTAATAGGATTCGAATTAAGAAACGGAAAAGAAATAGGCTTAATATATCACATCTGCGTAGGCAACTAAGGGCAATGATCCATACGTCAAAACAATACTTCCATAACGTGACTTTGGAGAAATTTTTGGTATCGGATCCTCGGAAGTTTTGGCGATATATAACCCAATCAAAGCAACCAGTCTGTACTGTAAAACAAAACGGAGTAGATATCAACGATCCTTTTGAGATTGCTAGCGCGTTCAATCAATACTTTTCCTCGGTATATACTTCCGACAACCATCAAACTCCAGAGAGTGGGTCGCCCCAACATCACATTCCGCACATTACGTTCACCAAGGAAGGCATTTTTGCGGCATTACTAAACCTTAACACTAAAAAATCAGTGGGGCCTGATATGATTCCAAACATATTTTTGAGAAGGTATGCTGAGTCATGTTCTAACTATTTATTGGTTCTTTTTAACAAATCAATTGAACTAGGGCAAATCCCCGATGACTGGAAAACTGCCAAAATTGTCCCTATTTTCAAAGCAGGTGATATTCGTTGCGTTACTAATTACCGACCTGTGTCTCTACTATGCAGTAGCGTAAAAGTAATTGAGCATGTTTTATACAAGCATATTGTTTCCTTTCTTGAAGAAAATGTTTTTTTTTAATGCGGGGCAACATGGTTTTAGACGGGGTCTATCAACGATTACACAACTTGCGCATACGATCCACGACTTTGCAAAAACAATTGACTCAGGCCTTCAGACGGACGTAATTTTTTTAGATTTTGCGAAGGCATTCGACCGAGTATCGCACAAAAAGCTTCTTCTTAAGCTCAGAGCAATACTAAATAACGACCAGATCTTAAGATGGATAGAAGCATACTTAGGCAACAGAAAACAGTTCATTCAAATACAAGACGCTCGTTCCTCAACAGCAGCAGTTGGATCCGGTGTACCCCAAGAATCCGTACTGGCACCACTGCTTTTCCTTATTTTTATTAATGACCTTAAAGTAGACCCCTCTGTTCAAATTCGTTTATTTGCTGACGATTGTATTATTTATAAAGAAGTGAAATATTCTAACGATCAAAATATTCTAAACAAGAGTCTCGAGATGGTTTCTACATGGTGTGACACCTGGCAAATGTCCCTTAATTGTAAGAAATGTGCTCATATGACAATAACCAGGAAAAAAAATCCACTCCCCTCCAGCTACTGCCTCCAGGGGACCGCGCTCAACACAGTACCCCAATACAAATACCTGGGACTAGTAATAACGTCTGATCTGCGTTGGAATTCACATATTGACTTCATTACTCACAAGGCAATGGGCACATTATGAACTTTAAAACGGCGACTAAAAGACTGTTCCAAGAATACAAAACTAATCGCGTATAAGACATTCGTCAGGTCTTTGATGGAATACGCTGATGTGGTATGGGATCCTCACACAAAGTCAAATATTAATAAGTTGGAAAGAATTCAGAAAAAAGCGCTGCGATTTATTTTTAACACATACGGTAGAAACACATTAATCTCAGAACTTTATGTCCAGAGCGGTGTCCCTTCTTTACAAAAACGTAGAAAAATTAGCCGACTGAAGTTCATTTTCAACCTATTAAATAACAATTTCAACTTGGACTACAGCAATTACCTTCATTTCAATACTAGTAGGCCAACAAGGAACAAGCACTGCAAATCTTTCACTGAAATAAGGTGTAGAACTGACTGCTTCAATATTCCTGTTTTCCACGTACGATTCATGAATGGAACTTGCTCCCACAAGAAATCGCCTCCACAGATTGCGTATTGTCGTTCACAGCTAAGTTAAAGGAATCGGATGTTGTTTGATATTACATGCGTATGATTTGGTTTGATTGTCTGTGATTGTGCTTTTCTACTAGTCATGCTTTAGATATTTCTTTTTTTTTATAGGTTTGTACTGTGTTTTTTTATGTTTGCGTGTGTTTTTGTGACGTGTAGTTGTAAAAGATCCTTTTGTGTAGTCATTCTTTGCATGGGAAGAATCCTATCAAGGGCATCTGTTGGCCCTTTATTCCTCTACGAGTTGTAACGCCACCACACCTATGTATTTTATTTTCAAGTGCATTTTATTGTGTATATCTCCTGCCTTGGCTGCGTATTAGCGGCCGGCAGTATCAATAAATAAATAAATAAATAAAAATGTCTACTAGCTCTACAGCGCCCAACTGTTACCATGCGAGGACCACAGACTATATAAACCCTAATACCCCTGTTACACGGGCACCCTTAACCGCGGTTAGCTCAACTTTAAGTGCTGTCACGCGGGACCACAGTTAACGCACTATACTCTCGAACAGCTATTTCAGAAGAAGTAAAGAGCGCGTGTGCACTGCTCTGATGGGTGCCCAAGATGCCAAGCGCACGTTCGCCCACAGCTTTGACTACATAGATGGAGAATGTTTTGTCCGCAAGTATTGTGCGCTAACTGTGGCTTAGCGTAACTGCAGTTCAGTGTCCCCGTGTAACAACGATATGAAATGAATAAGAAAAAACGTTACTGAGACCCTGCTCTTCGTAATAATATTGTTTTTTATACTTTTTGTAATTTCCCTGTTGGAAATAAAATAAATGTTACACCACCAGAGGAAAAGAAAAAAGGAACTCCGTTCCTTTTTTTGTTCCAGTAAAAAATGTAAGGAGTTCCCGTTCGAGTTCCACTGATAAAAAATGGAACGGCGGCTTTCCTTCGTTCCTCCTAAAAGGAACGCGTTCTGTACAGCACTGCTTCCAACGTCCTCGCATGGTATGCGATCACGGCTTCCTGGCCTACCCAGTATTTCTTGCTTCAGATACTAGGCTCAGCGGCGCCACCAGAGTGATAGCTCACGTCCGAACAATGCAGCCGCCCATCCCAGGCATGCCCAATGTTTCTTGTTTCAGTCGCTAGATAGCGCCAAACCAAACAGCATTACAGGTTGCCTATACACGCCAAAAATTGCTTGCCGATGTCTGCATTGCCTGAGGCGGCAAGTTTACTAGTTTATGCATCGGTAGACTCCGACGTATACGTATAAACAGACATAATAAGCTGCGTTTTCTATTGCGTAGTAAAAGACGAATAAACACAAGCTGTCCTGGACTCGTACCGCCTACACATTAATCTGTCCCCGAGACGCCGCCGGGAAATGCTACAGAAGCCTAAGGTTTAACGCTATGGATTGACGCGCTTCTCAGTATTTTTAAAGCGATGAGCTATCTTATGATATCTAGGCAACTTTGAGGTATATTTCTGGCCGTTTATTTTACCGCAACATTTAGGGACAAAAATGACGTCGTCACCTGACTTTCACCCCAAATTTAGTTTCCCCGCTAGACTTGGCGGGAAAATTGACGTCACGTGATTTTAACATCAATTCACCTTCCCCGCTAAACTTAGCGAAATAAAATAACGTCTCATGACGTCATTTCTTTTTTCAATTTTTCAATCGGTGCTGAGGCCACGTGTCGAAGGACACATGGCCTAAACACCAATTCAGTTTCCGCGATAAATTTAGAAGTGAAAAATAACGTCGCATGGCGTAATATCACGTGACTTACCCACATGTTTTTATTCGCTATATTTACCCAAAAAATTTACACGTGACCTCTAGCGGATCTTTCAATGACGTATGTCCGCAGCTAATTGCTTAATTAGACAGTAACATAGTTGGTTTTGCTCGAATTTTTATTGAGGCAACAGCCAACCATCGTGGCCCTTGAAAATACCGGTGAGAAAAGCTCTCTTTTGGCTGCTTGGCTGACCAGCAGTACGAGCATTCTACAGTGTTCCATTTAGTGTGCCCAGATTTGAGAGAGTTCCCAGTTGCTCGATTGGGGTTACATATTTTATGGGCCACGCTAGCCATACAAAGGGGAGAGGAAAAGGCCGAAGCTTCGATCGCTTGCAACTGTCTTTGATTCGCTCCACCTCTCCACCAGTTATCCTCCTCGTTATGCCACAAAGCGCGCGCATGCAGACTCAATCTGGTAGGAGGCCTCCGCCATTGCATTCCAAGAGATCCCTATGCCTTGAAGAGTTGCTCCCTCTCTTAAATCCACTTTCTCTAGTTCCCCCTTGGGCAAAGTGCGCCACCGCACGGCGGCAGTCACCAAAAGCCATTTCTCTCAAAAATGCTGTCATGCTACAGAAATTAGATGAAGAAATAAAGCCTGGAAGCTGATAGTGCGCGCGACGCCGGGACCGAACCAGCCACCCAAATATTTTGAAGTAATTTTCCTCCATTACTTTCAATTAGAACATTGGGCTCATTTCGCGTAGCAGACGAGATTCACTTCCGTGTACTCGCGAGCATCGAAGGCCGCCGTTTTGTTGTTCAAAACCTGCGAAAATGACATGTAAAAATTTGCCATCTGGTCCAAACGACGGGCGCTGCATGTGGGCTGCCCCTCATGTTCGGCGATGCGTAGTTTGTTTTACGCAGAGAAAAAAAACGCGGTTTTCTTCCCCGATGACTGGCCAGAGACGCTTCGGTCTTTCCAGCAGAGATCGAGCGAACCCGGAGTGATGTTCGCCCACACCTAAACGTGTTTACCCGCTCGTACACTTTTCTCTCGATAATGCAGGCATCTCCCTACAGTGGTAGTCTCCTTCTGTATATTTTGCGAGGTTTCACACTCTGCCACCCCAAGAATCTGATGACTGTTTGCTGCTCGTCAACGGTGGAAACACCTTAGGGTACCACCATTTTGTATATGATGCCTTTCCTCTTAAGCTCACCATCTCAGCTGTTTCGATGTGCAAACATCTCTTAGAATGATCTTTCTTTTGTCGGAGTGTAAAATGCATGCGATGTTTGTTTACTAAAACACCGTGAATTTGCTGCTACTTTTTTTTAAACACCTCCGTATGTGCATTCTTGCTTCGTTGTTATGGAAATCTTGCCTTATGGACGCTTCTTTTTCGGGGAAACGAGGTGTCCATATTAACGAGGAATGACTATGCGGGGCGCAAGTTTGTCTGCTTATTGTACAGGGGTTGCGATGATGTCAAAACGCCGAGCTCTTATTGGTTGATCGAAAAACAAAATAGTGGGTAGACCTCAAGGCGTCTAACATTGACGTCTATTTACTATCCTTTCAATCAAAGCCAATCACAGCCTGGCGTCGTTTTGACGTCACGGCAACTGCTGTGCAAGAAGCAGACGACATGCTCTCCGCACAGTCACCGACAGAATGAGAACGGAAGGGAGGGCCTTTCGTAGTCCCTCCTCCAGGGCGACCTTTCTGCATTTGACACGGATTCGGCGCCACGTGAACCTTCAGCGTGCACGTCCAGCCGAAGCACGACGGAAAGCAACAAGCGTATTCTAGGCGCCAGGCATTCAAAAGAGACGCCCTACCGTTCTAGCTCTGTCGGTGGCTATCATCTGCCCTGACTTTATAGGTCACCGTGACAGGCGAGCCGCAAGCGACCAAAAATCGAGACCGCAAGTTGATGGTTCGAGCGAGGAGCCACTATCGTGCCAGCCACTATCGCTCCCTAATACCCCATTAACCCAAAAATGGAGGAGAGGAGGTCATAGAACGAGAAGGGACAAAAAGGAGAAAGTGGGTGAAGGAAGATGAATGCTGCAAAGAGAGAAAGGGTTGCGAAAAGTGGGAGAGGAGAAGGGGGACAGGACGGATTGAAGGATGGAAAAAAATTACGGTGGTCGTGTCGCGGAGGAGTCATTTTTCCATTTCTTCCGTCAGCTGAGACACTTCTAAGCGACGCTACGAAACCGCCGATAAAGAAGGCTTGTTGATTCCTAAAGAAAGCGGAGTGGGTGGGGAGTAAAGAATATAAATCTAAAATGGAAAGTCGACAAAAAATTAGGTAACTTGGACAAAGGCAAAAGCGGTGACGACACTAAAACTATAAATGGTTGGCGGTAAAAGAAAAGCCGATAAAAAATGGGAGGTATAAAGTTGGTTGAGCAAAGAGATGAATGGAAAGCAGCTTTCTGGGATCACTTCCTAAGAACCAAAGCGTTTTGGCTGTCCGATTCAAAAGGGTCGGTACGATTTCGAAGTCTCTCAGCAGGCTGCTGTGAAACGAAGACAAAGGAAGTCCAGCAGAAACTAGAAGTGGATACACGAACAAGATGCGACAGCACTTTGCCTAAAAACAAAAGAAAACCAGTGAAAGCACGGGACGAAACGACCTACCGTCTATCTTCGCTCGCTGTAGCCATCGGTGCGAATCGTTTGCGAAAGTCACGGTGAACCTCAAAGTGGACGAGACTACAGATAGAAGTCAAATTAAAAGAATGCGGAAAAGAAGGCTGATATAAATTGTTGAAATGAAATACGGTGGAAAAGACAGGACGAATATTACACAAGTGAACCAGACGACCAAAGTAAGACAGAAAATGTCGAGAAAACAAAAGGTGAGAAAGTGACTGGAGAGGGCGAGATGAAAGACAAAAGGAAAAGGTACAACAGAGATGGAGAGAAAAAAAACATTGAAAGAACTTGGAGATTGACCTGGACACATGATAGAAAAAGAAAAATGCGAAACGGGACAAAGTATAAATGTGAATGGAATTAAGAACAGAAAAACAGAAGCTACATGCAAGACAAAAGGAGAAGGAAGAGCAGAAGACGAGATGGAAAAATAAAATGGGGAACGAAGGACAGCGGCACAAGCAAGAAAAAGAAAAAGACAAAAGCGACGCTCCTCCCAAAGTGCCCGAGCTAAAACCAAAGTCAGTTCTCCTTCGGAAAGAACCACCTCTTGAAACTAGGACACTTCCGGACAAGGCGAAAGTGGGGTGTGGAACGCCGCCCGCGATGTAGTGGTGCGTACCCGAACGACCACAAACAAAAAGAATCCGTCGTCATCCGTTTCGGTTTCTTTTCTTGGCTCTTCCCTCTACGTCCCCCTCCCTCCCGCCATCCCTCGCTTCGCACTCCCCAATTCGGTTTCCCTTAGCTTTTACCTCCACAATCTCCACTCCCCACTTCGGTTTCTCTTCGCCCTTCCCTCTATTTTTTCTACACCCCATTTTGGTTTCTCTAGGCCCTTCCCTTACTCTCCCTACTCCCCATTTCGCTTGACTCTCCATCCCCATTCCCCACTCCTGTTCCTCTCAACCCTTCCCTCCACAATCTCCACTCCCCATTTCGGTTTTCTCTCGGTCCTCCCCTGCCCTTTACGCACTCCCCACATGGGACTCGCTCGGCCCTTCCCTACGCATTCCCCATTCCCCACATCCTCCTCTCCACTCCCGCTCTCACGGGATTCTCGACTTCCTCGAGACTCCTTTCGGCACTCGGGCCCCCAAAGAGAAGAAGCTGCCGGCAGCGGCATAGACCCATCAATATCTCACTCTTGAGCTCACAGGCGGGACAGACTGGCGCGCCCGCAGCAACGAGTAAAAGGAGACTGCCATTTGCTAAATTGGGACTCCCACCCCTTCCTTACCCTCCTTCAAGCCACCAAAATCGCATGCCCGTACAAACAAGTCAACCTAAAAAACATTCCGCGACGCTACGACCAGGAAAAGAACTAGAATTCGTCTACGGCAAGAGGAAGCCGGTGCAGAAAACGAATGCTCGCTTCGGTTGCCAGATTGCAAAAAGAACGCGAACTGCGAGCGGCCTAACTTCGTCTCTGACAATTATTCCCAGGGCTCGGTTTCAGATTTTTTTTATATACGTCTTTCTTTCTTTATCTTTCTACATCGTTCAATTTTTTTATATTTTTTTTTTACTCGAGGCACTGTCACGCGTTCCTATCCAGGTTTTTTGCCACGAACGCTCTCATCCGTCGCTCCAAACTTCACTATTTCTCGGCATCTTTCCTTTCCCATTGATTCTCCCCTTTTCTAACTCTTCCTCTCTTAACTTCTCAATCTCGTACAAAATAGCGAAGAAACAAAAAAAAAAGAGCTCAGCGTGTCATTGTTTTGTAATTTCAAGCTCTTTCCAACTCCATTTATCGTGCTTTCTTTCTTCTCCTAAGACCAGCCTCCTTTCTTATATCAAACCTCTCTGCTGCTTTCTCTCCCCCTCTACTTTGCTTCTCCTTTCACGCGTGAATACTTTAATTGAGCCTCTATTCTTCTATATTTTATAAAATGTACAATCTAATTTTAGAATAAACCATCATCTCCATATGTCTACGGGCTCTGCAAATCCTTTTTTTTTTTTAATGCGAAAGCATTAACTGTTTATCGGAGCGAGCCGACGTCATCTGTCGCGCCAAACGGCAACTAAATTCTCCTGTATCGAAGCAGCGAAGTGAAGCCGCGATCTGAGGCATGCCAGCTTTGAAGCCACGCAAAAAGCTACACGAAACAACAGCTAAATTCACCACTCCAAAGGGAGAAAAGTAAAGCCAAATCCCTGATGGATTATGCTCCCATTGGCTGGCGCGCGTCATCAAGGAACGAGGCTCCTATTGGCTCTCGTGCGGCGTGGTTCCAAAAACCGCCACCAGAGAAGCCCTCTCCACGGCGGCGCAGCGCACGCTGTGCCCCGTCGAGGTGCGGCGGTGCGGGCCTGGCCCCAGAGCCCTTTCGGGCGAACTCGGAGGAAGTTGTACAGCCGAGCTCAGCACAACTCACGAGTAGTGGCGTGGCCGCCCACGCCACTACGCCGCAGGTGAACTAAGGGAGTGGAAGAACGACATACATGCTTTCGCATTCACAACTCATAAGAGGTGCTTAGGTGTCATCGGTCTTTTTCTGATTTTCAAATATGTTCACTCCACTGTTGACTATGTCCGTTGCGCTTTAAGCATAGCAGTACAAGCTCCAGCAATAAACCCCTCCACTCTTACCACTTTAGCAGGACAAATGCTGGAGAGGAAGAGGTAGGTAGAGATGAAACAACCACACATCCTAGCGAGCGGAGAGGAGGAGGAGGAGTTTGCTGTTGTTGTTGTTGTTGTTTTGGGGGGGGGGGGGGGGGGCACTTGTCCTGCTATTATTAAACTTGAACAGATTATTACAATTCCAGCATAAACACGGTTTTCCTCTTCCCCTCCTTCTCTTTTTCTTCTCTCGTCCCTTGCTACTTCCCACTTCTAACACGATAGCGTTTAGCAGCTCGTGTAGCCGGAATTCCCGTATCGGCGGGACCAAAAACAAATCCCCTAATGCAACGCGCGCCGCCACGTGTGACGTCACACGTGACTGTGACGTCATGACCCTATCGACCCGATAAACTTGGCGGGAAAGGTTTTCTGCTAAATTTAGCGGAAACTTTTTCTGCCACATTTATAGGAAAGTTTTTGCGCCAAATTTTCCGAAAACTTCCCGTCACATTTGGCGGAAATTTTGCAATGGAAACATGTGACGTCACGTGACCCTACAGACTAAACCATGCACAGATCCTTGCACGGGTTGGGAACGAGCACGGGTTTAATGAGCAGGCTTTGCCAACGGGGCCGATAACGCTACGCGTTCCACTCTTAAAGGCGAAGCTTAAGCGTTTTCTAAGTTTTTCTGGCATTTTTCGAAAGATCTTTCAGTCCTTTAGAAAACCGTTAAGCCTTTTTCCTATATCGAGCTTTCTTTTTTTTACCCCACAACAACCCATTTTCCCCATCTTCACTCTTTTTCGTCTTCCCTCTTCTTTCACGTTTCTTCCCCCTTTCCACTTTCCTCCCCACCCCCAATTTCCCGGCGCCTTTCGAAAGGTCTCGCAGTTCGTGGAATAACAGTTAAACCTCTTTTCCTAAAACTCGCTCTCATTTTTTGGTATCTTTCCTCACAACAACCCCTTTTCCACCATCTTTCCCACCTTCTCTCTTTCCCATCTTCCCTCCTTTCACTGTATTCTCCTCCTTCCACTTCACTCCCGTCCTTCACCCTCCCGTTCTTCCCTCTTTCCCTCAAATAAATCAGCGGCACCCGACAACAAACGTCGAAAACAAAAGCAGCACACAGCGTCCAGCCGGGTCGTTCGCGCTCGCAAAACGGCTCATTAAAATTGAAAGGAGCCTTTTCCCTAAACAAGCAGAAGCAACAAGGAAGCACCAAAAAAATCGCTTCTTCGGAAACCTTTACGAGCGGGTGGCGCAAATTCCCCTGCGGCATGCCCACCACTCGTTAGGGAGCGCTTCCGGGTCTTTCTGTTGAAGGGAACCATTCAGCAGTGACGGGATTTACCGCGCCCTGATAATCATTATCAAGCCACGTTCTTGTACCCGACCAACTGAAGTAGCGCGCCATGTTTCGTTGACTCCTCGTTTTCTTACTAGAAGAACCAAACAAAACAATTTTTCTCTCATACACGGCAAACCTGTTTTGAACCCTGAACGTCACTAACTTGTGACAAACAATCTTTATGCGTATGCAGTAGCGTTTAAGGGAAGATGCTGGACCTGAACACTTCTTATTCATTTATTTATTTATTTATTTATTTATTGCACTCTCAGGGCCCGAAGGCATCACAGAAGGGGAGAGCGTATAAAAAAAATGTAACAAAACAACAATACAGTAAACACATCATAATAAGTGAAACAAACAGGTCAGAAATCAGCGCAAAAATGATTGGTAATGGCACTTCGAAAAAGTTTAGTCAGTTATGGCAACAATCAAACCGGGAAGGTGGTTCCATTCCTCAGCTGTGCGTGGTAGAAAAGATGAGTGAAATGTATTGGTTAACGAGTTTGGGACTCCAACTTTGTGCTGGTGATCAACACGAGATACGTATTAGGGGTTAGTTATGAAATGGTCGCGTAATATTGGATTATGAAAACAAAATTTATGAAAGAGGGATAAGCGTGAATTTTTACGGCGAAGTGAAAGAGATGGTGAAGTTAAAAAGTTTTTCATTGACGATACACTGGCGGTGCGGTGATAGTTCCATAGAATGAAACGGGCTGATCTATTTTGAATGGATTCCAAAGCAGTGGCGAGGATATTGTGACCGGGATCTCAGGTGGAGGCTGCATACTCTAGTTTAGGTCTTAATAATGTTTTATAGAGGACCAATTTAAGCGAAACAGGCGCCATGAAAAAAAAAATACGTTTAGGTAACCCAAAATGCTGTTAGCACGATCAGTAATATACACCATATGAGGTTTCCATGAAAGGATAAAAGTTAAGTGGACACCAAGATATTTGTATGATGTCACTTGTTCCAAGGAGTTGCCATCAAGGTGGTACAAAGAACTCTCATTAGGTTTGCGGGATAGTCTCATGTGTTTACATTTACTAATGTTAAGTTTCATTAGCCACGACTCACACCAATGACACGACACACAGAGTTAATATCAGACTGAATAGTGGAAATGTCGTGGTTACTTCGGATTTCACGGTATATCACACATTCGTCAGCAAAGAGACAGACAAATGAAGACATATTAACTGGTAGGTCGTTCATATAAATTAAGAATAATAAGAGGCCTAAGACAGGCTCCTGGGGAACACCATAGTTTACCGACTTAAGTGGAGAGCTTTCATTATTGACTGTTACAAATTGCGAACGATTAGTAAGAAAATATTAAATCCATGCAAGAACGGTGGGGTCAATATTCAGTTTAGCAAGTTTCAGTAATAATAATTGATGCCACACTTTATCGAACGCCTTAGCGAAATCCTAGAAGATGCAGTCCACCTGGGAGCCTAGGTCAACGATAGAATGAATGCCATGGGTGAACGATAGAAGCTGCGTTTTCCATGACAATCATTTACAAAATCCGTGCTGAACTGGAGTGAAAAAATTAATTATTTCTAAGAAGTTTACAAGGTGGTAAAATATTATGTGTTCAAGAAGTTTACATCGGATGCCTATTAACAAAATGGGACGATAGTTGGGGGGAGAATGTTTATCACCAGCTTTTGGAATAGAGACCACCTTCCCCACCTTCCAGTTCGAGGGTATGTCGCCGTCTTGGAGTGATTATTCATATAATTTGTCAAGAATAAGGGAGGAATATAACTTGGTGCTTCTCAGGAACTTAGTGTTTGTGCCGTCCACTCCTGAAGAAGAAGACGATTTCAGCCCGTGTACAATGCTCATTAATTATAGCGATGGGGTCAAAAAGAATAGAATTTATTGGTAAATAACCGACACTCTCTATGAAGGGGTAGCTGATGTTGCTAGAGTCGAAAGAGGATTCAGTAAACATAATATTTAGTATGTTAGCGCAGTCATCACAAGAGACACTATCCCCACTTGAAGGTTTGAGTGAAATTGAAAAACTGCCTTTGTTGTTGACAGTTTTCCAACATTTTTTGGGGCCATTTATTAACATGTTTGGGAGAGTACCTGAAGAACAAACAGATTTCGCATCTTTAATCGATTTTTGTATATTTCTGCGGAACACCGATACGCAGCCCAGCGACGCTCACATGCCGACAATTTTGCAACGAGATATAAGCGTTTTTTTTTTTTTTTATCTGCTTTAGGGTTTTTGTGAACCATGGTGTTTCGGTATTTTCTAATATATTTTTTAGTTTTTAGTTTTAATACGTGTTTATGAGAGAGATAAATTTGCACTTTATGATATATCAGTTATCTTCAACAGAACGCACCGGAAAACTCGTCAAATACTGGTCCAATAAAACGGCTAGGTCATTATTAATTTGCTCAAAGTTGGCCTTACCGTAATCACGAATTTGTTATGACTGAAAGGTGGGTTTAGTTACCGACGCTTTTAAGAAAAAATGTAGCACTTCATGATCACTAATTCCTGGAAGATACGTTATCGCAGCTGCGTATTCAAGATGATTAGTCAGAATGTTAAATAAATAAAATATTAGCTACGTATAAAGTTTTGTATTCTCTTTTTAAAGCATTTATTAGTTTTAAGGTAGCGTCTACAGTTTTTGTTTGTTTAGAGGCAGAAACAGCTACATAGGAAGGTTTTTTTGTGCAAACATCTGATAAACCAATGTTTTTGTGTGTTTTTTTTATAATGAGCATTGTACAATATTTGCATACGCTACCTAAAAAGTGTGCAGTGGAAATATCTCGCAAAGAACTGCGTACAATTTGTTTTTAAATTAATGATGAAAAATGAAGACGTCATAAAGTCTACATAGCAAAAACACCCCGACACGGAAAACGAATGTACGGACGACCGCAGATTTTTGATACCTCCGTGTTTGTTCGTCTTTTTCCCCCAGTTTCGGTGTGTTTCTAGTATGTTCAACTACCTGCAGCTCGTATGCGCCCTAACCTTCCGTTCATAAATCCTTCCTTCTAGAAGCCCTTTAAGATTTTGTTAAAATTTGCAAAATCGAAACTGATATATTCCAATTTCAAATGAATGTCGGCACTTTAGGTATTCTCAAGAAAATACCTAAAGAAATTCATTATAATTCAAAGATTCTGAGTACCAAAAACAAATTGTACAGTCTGTGAAGACAACCCAAAGTTGCAAAACGAGCAAAATGCATTTGAAAGTTCAGGATATATATGCTCTATAAATATCGTCTTTAATTCCATGAAATATAGCCAGACCCTAGGTAGGGTGTTAAGAAAACATCCAGAGTCGATAAACCCGTCTGACACCTCTGCAAATATCGTCTTTAATTTCATGAAATATGGCCAGAACACACGTAGGGTGCTCAGAAAACATCCGGAGTCGATAAACCCGTCGGACACTGCACGCAGTGACTTTTTGGCCCCTCCTGTGCCAAGTGCCGTCAGACGCCAACTATACACCAGCTGTTCCTCCGACGTCGGCATGTCGGTCTTCGCGAGGTTTTGATTAGCAGTTTTCGCGGAAGCGTCATGATCTTTCTTGCTAGTGAAGGTCTTGCGGTGCATTGGCGCTAGCAGGCTGATAATCGAGCAGGAGCCTAGAAGTTGACGGCTTTCAATTAGACGGCAAAACTCGAGCGAACTCCCGCTGTCATATATCTTCGCGTTGCGCTTAAATATACATCTACATCTGATGCGGAACGTTTCGACGCAAAATATCCAAAGAAAAAACCCACTCGGGTCACTTGCTCTTCTCAGTGTACTTCGGGGTGCGATGACCATCTCTCGCAATTCCCAGCCGACTCCCGAACGCAGCACGTAGAGAATCTGCACTCGCGACAAGTCGGGGCAGATCGCACCACGCGCAAGCGTCGTCAGCCCGCCGATGTCGCACATCACTGAACGCGCAGGAGCCGAAATCTTGCGTCTGGCATTTGTTTTCGAAAGACGCGCCCTCCTTCTCCGTAACGGACCATCGGTGGCGTCGGAACAGTCACCGCTACCGTGGTTAGGCTTAGCAGGCCGCGGTACAAACGTCTCTCCGCTGACAATTTCCGCTTGCGCTTGAAGCCGCCTTTCCTTGAAACTTGCGCTTGCATCGGTAAATTCCAAACTAAAAAAAATCGTGTTTTTTTTTTTAGTCGTGTCCATCGCAAATCAAATCGAAGACGCGTAGGAAGTGCTGCTGTCCAGAGCGACAGCCTCTCGAAGATGGAGCATATCTGCGCAAACTTGCGATTTTTTGAGCACGGCGATTCAGTAAGACACTTTTTGTTTTCCTAACTTGGGGTGCGACTATTGTTTTGATCACTTTTACTCATAAACGTAGGACGTCCGAAAATAATAAAGCGAGCAAGTAAAAAAAAATCGACCATTTCCATAATATACTCGATAGTTCCACCCGCATCTCCCCTTAAAACGTGCATGAAACGATTCTCTTTTTCATTTCATTAAATGCGCCTATGATTATTGATAAAAAAACGACCGGAAGAGAGTGTATTTTGAACTCCCTGCCCCCAGCACGTGCTCCGTGCCTTCGACTGTGCGGGCCGAAGTACACAGGAGGCCAACGCGATGTCGAAGGTAGGAAGGCGGGACAGCCAGAGCCTCTGTCTCTGCCGTTCAAACTTTGTCAGTAACCATAGACATAACCGGATTTCATGAAATATCTCGCACAAGCTCGTTAGTACGTCCGCGCGCCATCTGGTAGAAGAAAAAAGAAACGGGCAAATCGAGAGTCGTTTGTTAACGTTAACTGGACACTTAACCAAGCGGTGACAGCAGGCTCGAGACCTCAATATAACCAGGAGTTAGCCAACACCGCTTTGAAGACGAGGCCGTAGTGCTGATATTTTTTCGCGTCACCAGCAAAGGCTCACCGCTGGGCACACATCGGGAACGAGTGATGTGTCGGCGCTCGCGGCTTCCAGACGAGTTGGAGCCGAACGCTGACGTAATCGTCGTGCCCAATCTGGGCCCAGCGTTGGCCTTCGCTGGTTACGTTCGGCACTACGGCTTCGTTATCTATAGGAGGTGTTTTCGTAGCTCGAGCTCACGATAGCGCACGCCGTGTTCTCTCTTTCTCTCTCACGCAGCGCACACAGATGTCGATGGGCTACCGATCTCGAGATTTTGGTCACTGACCAATGGACGTCGCTTTAGAGTCTAGACGATGGAATATTAACGATTGCAAGGTGTGTGTTTGTGCGAGTCTGCATAATGATTATACAGGGTGTTTTCTTTTTCAGATTTGTTTAAAAAAAGACGTGAAAGCTACAGCGGTTTGTGCATGTGAGTCATAGGGTTAAGAGGACATTGTATAGGGAGATAGTCGCCAGTATTCGTCGGCTAATGAAGTAGAATTTGTTAATTAACTTTTGTTATTAGTGCAAACAGACATAAAGTTTTAATGAGAAACTTGCTGAGCATCATCGAGAACCGCTAAATGAACATTTTTTTAGAAGGATATAACGCCGGGGCAGCATTTTAGGCATTCTGTAAAACCGCTCATTTTGGACGTGTTTCTAGATTTCGGTTTCTTATCTGAGCGCATCTTTGTTCCCGCGGTCCTGCTCCCCGGTGGTCGCGGCGCGAAGCCACCCCCTCGCCTCACCCGTAGAATGGAGGGAAGTAGGGCGCATGTGCGTTGCTCGTCTCATCCACTGGGGAGCAGGACCGCGGGCGCGGTGATGCGCTCCGATAAGAAACCGAAATCTAGAAACGCGTCCGAATGAAGCGTTTTTTACGGAACGCGTTACATGCTGTCTCGCCGTTATATCCTGCTAAAAATGGTTGATTTAGTGGTTTTCGATAATGCTCAGCAAGTTCTTCATTGAAACTGTATGCCTATTTGTAATATTTAAAAAGTTAATTTACAAATTTTACTTAATTAGCCGACTGATAGTTGCGACTATTTCCTACACTATAACCCCCTGGCCGCATAACTCACCTGCACAAACCGCATAAGTGTAGCTTTCGTGGCTTTTTTTAAAACAAATCTGAAAGTATAAAAACAGCACCCGGATATATAAAATAGCGCAAACAGAGAACACAGTAACAAGGACACACGAACAGCGCGGTGTTTGTGTATGTTTTCACTTATCTTTGTTTTCCTCTTGCTGTCGTCTCGTCTTTTTTTTTTTTCTTTGTATAAACGAAGTTTTATTTTATGCAAACTCGGTTTGTCGTATAGGATAAGAAAGTTTTAAGAGAAAACAATCTAAAGGCAAGGGTAAGAGAGCGGCTTGGCCCAGGCTTGACAGCGTGTTTTCTCAAGACTTCCGCTATGCGGAAAACACCGTTTTACTCTCGCGTTTTAATCAAGACTGTCACCCATTTCTTTGCCTATTCTATATTTTCTGTTCCTTTTTTCAAGGTTTCATGTTTTTGTTCCCGTTTTTATCTACTTTTTTTTTGTCCTACATACATGATATGTTTACTACGTGGCAGAGGACGAGGAAAACCAAATTTCTGTATAAACATACGGACGCACCAAGGCGGCACCCAAGGTACGTAGATACTTACAGGTCTAATGAGCAGTGCCAAGAAACAAACTACATCACACGACCATTTCCTATGATCCCCAGTAACATCCAAGACAGATTACACAAAGTTCGACTGTCCTTCATTAGTAGCGATTAAAAAGAAAAAAGAAACTTACGTGTAGTCTGGATAATCTGCTGGGGGCAGCCTCAGTCCCTCAGGAGCGCGTGGATGAAATGGAGTGACTTACTGTATTAGTACGAGCATTAGTACTGGTATTAGTGTTGGCATTAGTGTATATATTCGGCCTCAGGGCAGCCGCGACGCCGCAAAAGGGCCATTGACCCGCGCTTAGGAAGATGCTCACGGCATGCCCCTGTTTGGTACGTGTTCTGCCAATACCAGGTAGAAGACCACGCATGCGCACTGCGTCATCGTTAGTGAATTCCCGACCCGCTCCTAGCGGCAAACACGCTAAGTCACGACGATATAAATTCGCAAAGCGGCAGACGCGTTCGTATGAGGAGCGCAAGTTCATCTGCTTTTGCTAAGGCGTTGCGACGATGCCAGGAGACCGAGCTCTTATTGGCTGATTGAAACAAAAATAGTGGGTAGACCTCAAGGCATCTAGTATTTAAGCCAATGAGAGCTCGGCATAAGTCTGACGTCACCGCAGCTTCTGCGCAGGAAGCAGACAACTTGCTCTCCGCATTGGCGTCGCAGCGTGCCAGCGTCGCGCCCATTATGAGACGCTGCGAGGCGCGCCGCAGCAGAGTAAGGACAACTCTGTCGTCTGCTAGCCAAACCGCCATTTTGCCTCCCAGCTGTGTGTAGCGAAGTTTGTGCGCTTCTTTACAACAGTTATCGAGCATTACTCACTCGTGAAATGACGAGGGACAACTTTGAAAACGCGTAAAATCACGTGAAACGTCAAACGATGCGTTTGTTTTCGGCGACTCGTCTAATCCCGATGCGAAAACATCGTAAAAATGACCCCATTTGTGATACTTTACCTTGCACTATCGAGTCGAGGTAGCCTGTACTCTGAATAATGCATCCTCCCGACCTTAGCGAGTACTTCCTGATTCGGCATTTTCCACGGGCACAAGCTGAACCCCCGGTCTTACGTATACGAGATCACCACGCCGCGGGGACGCACAATGAAGGCCCCGTCCAGAAAGGCGGCACTTGCCCTCCCGAACGATGTCGCCACACTAGCAAGACGCAGCCAGCAAGCAGACACGTATTACCATGTCGCATCTTCCCGCTGTTCTCGATTTACCTCGGGCTAGTACTCCGAAGAAATGTGACGCAAAACAAAGCAGACGTGACTTCTCTAAGGTTATACACGTTGTTTCACTTTAAGCACAGACTGAGCCGACGCTACGGGCTAATGAGAATAATCAAGCATCGTCAACAGCGCACATCACTAAGTCTTTTCTGTTCATGATTGGTTCAGCGATGATGGAACACGTACGGAAACATGACGAACAACATGATTCCTCACTATTGACGCTGTCTGATTGATTCCAATCAGACAGCGTTAAAGCTTTGAGCTAAGGTATACGCTCTATTTGTCAGTGATCAAGGTAGACATCACGAACCTCAGGAAGAATCGGGATTTGAAATAAACCAATTACCTGCGGTACTTTGTTCATTTCAAAACAGCAATGAGAACTACGAAGTTGATTCTTCTCTGCGACGGACGGCACTTAAAAGGAAACGTGGCACTCGCATTTTATTTTTATTTTTAATATTTTCAAAATGCAATTTAGAAACAACAACAATAAAATAAATCACAACAAATAATGGAATGTCACATCGTAAAGGGAGGTGTACATGTTCGGGACCGTAGACACCAAAGCTGAGATCAACCGAAGAGTAACGATAGTTTACAGCGCGTAAAACTAAAACACATACAGCAAAATCAAGATCGTGCCCTCAGATTCAATTGAGGTTAAATGCCATGGTCACGTACAAAACTATATTATTTTTTTTTTACAGTTGACATGTGGAAGTTCTTTGCCAGGCATTGTGTGCCATTCGAGGTCGGAGAACAGATATCAACTAAATACTATTTCCCAATTACCACCTATAGCAGGGGATGACAGATCTCACCTGATATCAAGATTTTATCATTTTCAGGATATAAACAACTATCAATTCACGTAGCATGGCAATACACACGTTTCTCCCAATACGTTTCCACTTAAGCGTCCAAGAACATTGTCTGCTATTAGCCATTCTTGAAAGCTGCCTGCTGCATGTCGGCCATTAGTTGCCACAAAACCAATATTAGCTATCACTTCTGAAAACCTTCCTTTGGCTAAAGTCGTCCGAAATGCTAGCGAGCAGTCATTATCGGTCTGACTCAATTGTACGTCACTGCGATCACTCACGACTAATCCCCTAAATGGGGCGATAGCGTTGAGTATCAATATTACCTGCTAGAACAGTTTTCTGTACTCGCCTGCAAGACATTCCTACAACTTCGCGCTTTAATTAGCGAACTACCATCTCACTGTAAAAACTTGTCTGACAAGACCAGTTGCCCAAAATCATCAAGTAGGTTCACGAGAAAACATTATCCCCATAAACATAACCTTCACAAGTTCTCTCTCACTAATGTAGATTTCACTAACATATCCACCAGCTGGACCCGTATGTCTCTATTTGTTATTATATAAAAAAAAAAAAGGCTTCTTAAACGCTATCGTTAATAACGCTCCTCAAACGCTACCGATTACAGAAGCTCTTACGTCTCGTCACAGTTGGGCCTACGCGTTCAGTCGAATGTGCTATACATTTTGATACGGCGTCTGCATGTTATCAGTTCAAATTCTTATCTATCTTAGTTTTTTTAGCGATTAGAAGGAATAAACCTTACTTGATCCGAGCTCTTCCATTCTTTTAAACCTAAAGGTATACATGAACATACGCGTTAGAACCCTGAGCATTACAAAATGGGGATAGGTGCGGGTCAACCCATTTTCACAATGTTGAGGTTACCTCATCTGACAATTAAAACGTGAGTTCCTATCTATTCGGTTGCCCAAGATGGGTCGAATTTTACTAAGCGCCAAATAAAGTGCTACGAAGTACAATGCATTATACTTACTCATTTGTCTTACTATACCCCAGGAAGCCATCGGCGCTATGGATCACAAGCAGGAAATCACGCGACGAAGGTTCACAAAGGCAGACATGGGATGAGAATAAGGTGCAACTAAAGATAAACCTGGAAACCAACAAACGCATTAACCGAACGAAACAAGAAAAACCAGCAACATAAAACAAAGCACGAAAAAACATAAAACATTTGGTAACAATAAAATAACGACTAATTCCTGCCAAACTTCGAAAAAAAGAAAAACAACAGAACGAAACGCTAGTGAATATTCTATAACTCCATTTTCTTAACTTCAACGCCCTTGCTTATAATCAGTGAGTAAATTTTTTGCCACCGATAAAAGTATAAAAACACGTATACGCAATAAGGTAAAACTAAAATAAATTGACGACGCTTTGGAACAACACTCGAAACAGCAAATCTCGGCTGCTGCTGATAGACTGTAACATTTTCGCGCAACAAATATATACAGGTAGAAAGAAATTCTCTGGAGAAGTCTGTAACGAAACTGATATGTCCTTAAACAGCGCCAGTTCAAAGGATCACACGTTTCCGACAATTCAATATCACATGCAGCATCCCAAAAGGGCACTTTCGCGCAGTTCGCGACAGCATCCCCCTCCTTCAGAAAGAAAGCTTCCCCACATCAACACAGTTAGTGCGGCGAAGCACGCTTCTCAGCAGGTATCTTCATGATCGCTTTTCATAAGAGTGCATACACTATGTATACAAAGTTCTCAAACGACGGGAGCAACGTCTCTGTAGCAATATTAAATTCTTAAACATGGAAGTAACCTTTCTATATCCCTAAATTGCAAAACAAAAAAGAGTGAAACATGTTTACTCTTTTTTGCTTTGCAATCCCTCTCCTCCTCCTCCTTCTCCCCTCATTCTTCAATGTCCTCGGGGGGGGGGGGAGGTCACGTGACCAGGAGGGGGGGGGGGGGGGGGGCTCGCGCGGTGCAATATGGGACATTTCCCACAATGCACTGCGCGGTTACGCCGACGCCGCTCAAGCTGGAAACGGGCGCCTAAGAGCTGGGCTCTAAAACTTTGATGTCCCTTCCTGGTATGAGTTCACTTCATTTTGCAGCCTTCTCCACTCGTTCTTGTATCCGCCAAATGAAAGACTATACTCTGTTTTAGGTTACGATGGACCGCGGAGGATGCTGCAATCTATCAAATCATTGTAAATCCTTGTGAGTGTCACTCACACAACCTTCGAGAAGGGCGCGACGGCACTCGAGGCACGTCACGTTGACACGCTCAAACTGCTGGATTGTCTGGGATGATTCGTAGCATCCACGTGGATCATCGTAACGTTAAATAGAGCATAGGGAGTATCAGAAACAAAAAATATAATCGAACCACTGTAAACAGATCAAAAGCGTCAACAGTTTTAAGCAATCTGGCCAAACTCTGTTGCAGTCATATACTAATCCAGACTTCCCTCGGCCGATGAGGATTGCAGTAAGAGTTATCAGATAAATTAATGAAACAACACGAAGAAACCACTGGCGCTGATTTTCGGCCGCGAAAGACGGACACGCCTTAAGAGGTAGGAGATATGTGATCGTTCGATAAATCACGCTTTCCTTCACGTACTTCAAAATAAAAAAAAAGAGGAATGTCATCGAGGTAACTGGCGAGTCAAGTTCCATTGCACCCGTTAAAAGTATAAGTAAAACACGGTAAAAGAGCTGAGCATGTTCATCATACCCACACTCACGGCGACATGGGCAAGGCGGTTACATTGTCCTTTGGCAAGAGAGACGTCACAAAAGCCAGAGCGGTTGTCGAGAAATTTGAGAGGGTCTCGTTCAGGTTGGACCACGTGACCGTGGCCTCCACGACGTCAGCGGTACAGACTGACGCCACATGAGTCCAACCAATGAGGTATTCGATCAGGTATGCCACACCGGAACCAGTTGTGAGGCCCACGCTGTATGACAGCGTCATGATGTTTCCTGAAAATAAGAAAGGCATCGTCCGTCGGAGGAATCAAAAGTTACAGCCTCCCTATTATGAAAAAAGCATTTCAAATACGATTTGTCCAATAAATATATCAGAACTCGTATAAATTCTATAAGAAGTATATAAGAACATATATTATCTCATATGTTGTCATATGTGTACCAAGTTTTAAATATATATATATATATATATATATATGACTGGAGCAAACACAAAAACTTGTTCGCTTTAACGGTTTTCTAAAAATGTAGAGCATGACTACTCGTTTAAAGTACAAATTGTAAACGAAACTAGGTATTTTACATGTTGAAGTTGTGTACAATACTAAATTTATAGCATTTATTACTTACCAGTCTGCCTTACTCGAGAATTGGTTCAGTTTGCATTAAATTTTAAGACACCGCAATGAGAATAGAACAACATGAACAGTGTGTAAACTTGCAATCCCTGAATTATGCAAATCATCACGTCACGAAATAGAAAGTAATCTATGATCAAATATTATCCCATAATCTGGAGAACATTTTAAAAATATTGAACGGGCCCTAAATACTTGAATATGTAGGATTAAAACAACTCAAATTAGAAGCCAACATGCATGTTGACCGAGCGCAAAATCTATCAAAAAGCATTATGGAGCGAAGTAACAAGCATTCTATTTAAACCACCTCTTAGCTTCAATTATAGTTCATTTAAAAGCATCCCTCCTAGATAAACATCAATCACCACTCTAGTGCTTCCAGGAGACTCTTTTTTTTTTTTTTTTTCTGCCAGCCTCGTCCGCTTTCGTGTTTTCATTAGTAACTATTGACATGAAGCTATGGAAGTAGCTCGAATTATTCATTTTAAAATATACGCAAAATAAAATTCAATTCGTCCTTACCACACTCTTCAGCTAATTTTTATAACAATTAGAATAAACTTCTTAGTCTTTTATGTGCCTAGGGTCTAGGGTTAATATGCATTCCTCGTGTGTCATCGTGACGGGTTTACGCTTCACGCAGCGGAAAGAATGCACATCCTAAGCCACGAGTCTGATAACGTAGCGTCTCAATGGGAAGCAAGAACACTCGGCCTCAATTGCGGGCGAAAGTGGGCACACCGTTCGCACGGAAAGAATTAAAATAGAAAAATATACGAGGGACAGACACAGACAGTTCTTTCAACGAGCAACTACATTTGAATGATGCCTATCACACTATAACGAACCATTTTGGTTCGTTATAGAAAATACGAAAATAAAGATACAAATGGCTGAATTAAGGAAGAAGAAGAAGAAAACTGGAGGAAACTCTTTCTATGACAACTCTCGCGATAGGAATTCCATCTCTCGTGTCGATAACAACAACGAGGGCCCAGAAACATTGTTTGTGGCGGTTTTGATCTTAAATACTTCAATTGTCTCTCGCTCATGCTTGTCCTTGTGTGAGCCTAGCACGGAAGTGTTTTCATAGCTGGGGGTGCAATCTTGGCAGGTGCGAGCATGAACAACAATTGGATGGTGGGAGTCGGGTGACGCCTTGTTCACTTCGAGAAGGTGTTTCCTAAGGCAGGGCATCGTCCCGTCTGGCCGATGGATTGGCTGCCAGAACTGAGCGGAATAGAATAAATTGGCTTTTCTTGGCATTTAACGTAATTTTCGAAGTGCTTGATGGTGTATTCTGGTGGACGATGTTCGTTATTTACCCTTTGGCACATATGTTTTAGCTTCATCGTACATGTGAAAAAGACCTTCGTGTCGAACCTGGCAGCGAGACTCTTCCGGCGATGGGCAGTATTATGCATGTATGGAATGTAAGCCGGGCGTGTGTGGCTCTGTCCTTCGTTGCTAGATGAACGACGGTTGGGGTCTGTAATGAGATGCTGAAGGGTAGTACGAAGGAAGTCTGCTGGATACCCGGCTTGGAGAAGGCGATCATGCTGATGTTGGACGCTTGCCGATGAGAGGTGGGTACAGGATTTTGAACGAGAAGAGGCGAACAGGCACACCGCCCCTGGGTTAAAACTTTTTCGTAACATTCTAACTGTCCTCTCCGAGTAGAAGAGTTCTTTGGGAACATTTTGTTGTTGTTTTTTTCTCGTAACTTGTTTCCTGAAAGCTCAAAGAAGCAAAGGTATAACCAAACTTAATATTTTTTTTACGAGAGTCTTTGTATCTTGGTCCTGAATTGCCGAATAAGGGCCAGAATGAAAATTAACTTCTGCCTATTCGGTTGACATATGTCACCTAAACTTGGCTTGTGTATGGCACGTTAGCATTCCTATGGCAAACCAAATAAAAACCAAACTGACTTTCTTTTCTTCTTTTTTTTTTTTGACAGTCAGGGCCGAAGAAAAACACTTTGACCATTAACTAACGTCTTGTAACATAAACTGATTAGATATAAGATAGGCCTCTAGAAGTACCATACTGTGTGCAAGTTAGATCTTTCTCTTGTGTTCTTCCTGGCCTTTCGCGACACACCATCCTTGTCCACCAATAAAATAAAGTTCATGGAAACAGTTATTTTGCCGAAAGACAATCGAAACTCACCCGTAAGTTCCTTCTGGTCGTCCGGAACTCTGGACGGTGCCACGATCATAGGCACGGACCCAAACACCCCGTTGGTTATTCCGAGGAGAACAGAAAGGACCATCGCCCAGACATCTGCCGCTACGCTGGCGTTCTGGACCGGATCCCTGCTGGGCACCGCGCAAAGGGCCATCAGGGGCACCAGGACCACTCTGCAGCTGGACATCCAGACCAGCTGGGACCTAGACCAGTCGTAACGGATGGATGCCAGCACCTATAACGGACGGAAACAGTAGATGAGTTGGATAGATCCTAGATAGACCTGTTTCTCTCGGCTAGGGGGCGCTGTTCCGTCCATGAGACGCGACCATGAAAGAAGTATTTCCGCTAGCGTCCATCAGACGCGACCATTTACAGTTGACGTGAAGCGGCGTCTTACTGTCCCATGATGTTCCATCCACGGGGCGTAAACTAGCGTCAATGAGCGTTCCTCGGCGTCGTAAAACGTTTGAAAGGACGCACCGTGACACACAGCCGAAACGCGGCCTAAAAATACGTCGTTGTTTTTTTCTCACCAGGGGCAATTCTCATAACTTGAATTCTACAGGGCTATAGCATGGCTGTAGTGCTGCGTTTCCTGGGTGATCCTCAAAGGCCCAGCGAGGGGCAGAGTTCGGACACCAGATTACGCGGAAAACTCAGCACTCTGTCTTGCTACCTAGGTGTTGGTCCTGGAACCACTCCAGGTCAAAAGAATAAAGGGTTCTCTCGTGTCTGCCTTCGAGTAGGGGAACCAAATAGTAGCCCGATAAAGTCTAAAGACCTTGGTACTACAGCGTCATTCTGCATAGCATCGGCAGAGTACGGGAAGTAAAGCTACACGATGGGTTATTTGAGGCCAACTGAGTTCACCAAGGTCAAGGTGTGGATAATTCACGATCGCTCCCGTGAATACAGATCGTAGTCATATTTCGCATTTACTCTAATCACAGTGCAATTCACTTATAACGATACCACATATAACAATATGCCACTTATAAGGATCAGTTTATAGAGTTTCTAGACTAGAAACGACCAGTTTCTAGTTCAGGTCCAACGATAATCGGTTATAACGATTGTATTTTCAGTTTTTCTCATTATCGTTATAGGTGGATCGCACTGTATACCTTTGTCATTAAAAAAGCGATATTTTAAAACAGCTGGCTTCGGAGTTTCAGCCGGCATTTAAAAATCGACACGTCTGCGCTTGTATAAGAGAACTTTGTGATTTACCGTAAAATGCCTCGTTATACCAAAAAGCTAGAAGCAAAAATGCAAGAAAAACAATTAGTCTTCAGCTATTTCGACAAAGATAGTTTAGTTTGCCAAAGTGTGAGACATTGTTACCCGCAGTAGGTGTTAAATCTGGCCAGTGCAGTACGACTGCTGGTGTGGAGTCTTCAACGTTTGTCGTGCAGTGGTGATACGCGACCACACGCCGGTACGATGCTCATCCCAATAGAAACTAGCAGGGCTGGGGATCGAACCCAGGATCTCTGGGTTTTCCAGCGCGAGCTTTCACTCCACGTGCTCCAAGTTAAAATTAAGAGCGCAATTATACTTATTCGACGCGACTGATACAAAGCATAAAATATGAAAAAAGCTTAGGGCGGGACTCTAACAAGGCGAAGAAGAGGAAGCAGAGAGGTTCTCGGGATTTCGCAAGAACCGCCATTTTCAATCTTTCACTCTCTCCATGGCCGTCGGATCGCAAACAAAAAAAAATCGTATACTCTGCAGCAAATTCCTTTAGATACAGGAGAGCGTCTGGAGTTCCCAACAACAACTCTAGTTCCAATGAAGACCTACGATTGCCTAAAAAAATTACATGAAGGCACGTAGATCCAGACCCGCAGAAAATATAGATAAATATGCTCTTTCCCCCCAGAAACCCATAAAAAATCAAACGCTCAGACACCGAAAGGAGGTAAAGAGCAAAATATTTCCTCTCCTCAGCGGGCTTGGGTCGCAAGACACTCCTAAAGCAATTTCGAACGTGGCGAGTGCACTCCAAAAAAAAAAAAATAATAATAACATTAGTCCGGACGGAATACACCTCATCCTAGTACCGGCAATAGCGGAAAGCAAAACCGATTTTTTTTTTATATTAGAAGCCCGTACGATCAAAGTTTTCAATGTTTATTTTTTAGAAAAGACAGACATAATATTGGGTTTCTGCCTCTCGACATACACGATGCGGTTTTCTCACACCAAATAAGTCGACCGATGTCTGGGACTTGGGGTATTACGTGTTGGCTCTCTTCATTTTAGAAGCTTTCCATTCTCCTTTTTTTTTGTATGTTATCAGTTTTATTATTAATATTATTATTATATTTATGAACGATCAAAGCCTTCTTTTCTTCGGCGTGTCGATCCCACCTCCAAAAGCGGCCATCACATGTCCGTCGTGAGGTGAGATTCGCCAGCTCGCGTCTTTTTTTTTTGCCGTCCCTTAATCCTCTTTTACAGTCTCCTTGAAGACCGCCCAAGCTTTCCCCCTTTTGCTTTTTTTCAATCACCGAGTTTTGCACTTTTCAGCTCCGTCAGGTTTTTCCTCCTCATCCCCGGGAAAAGGCACGTCACTTTTCTTTCCACCGGTTGTCCCTCTGCGTCCCTGGCTGCCCATTTCTTCCTTCGTTCAAGCTCTTTCTTATTTTTAGCTCTCGTTCTCCTACTATTTGCTTTTTATTTCCACTTGTCTCTCTCTTCCTTTGGTATTGTATTTCGTCACGTTTCTTCTTTTTTTGTTAACTTTTCATTTACTTTAACTTTTACATTGCTTTCGTTCTCGTTTTCTTTTTCCCTCTGTCGGATCGTCTCAATCCCCACTTTTTCTTTATTCCTTGTTCTCTCCCCCGCCTTCTCAAACCTAAAAACCACAGAAAACGAACCTCCGTCGAGTTTCCATTTATAAAAATTAATTTTCATTCAAGACACACGAGCAGTGGATGGAAAACCACACGCGAGCAAACCAATAAAATATATTAACAAAAATTTACATTGCACAGCAGGAGGTCTAGGGTGATGCCGCACTTTTAATATGTCCTGACGTGCATAAACAGAAAACCATAAAAAAGACAGAGCACACAAGTGGCGCAATATTTTAGAAGCAAGTTTGGGTAGTTAGATCTTACCCACTTTCGGTATAACTAGCGTAAAAAAATACCATAAAATTTTGTCACGGTACTTGACGTCAAGATCAACTCAAAACTATGCGACGAGCGCAATTAAATAAAAAAGATACGAAGATACGAGCAATTAAACCGGCAAGATAAAAACATGCGGAACAGAATATTAGTTGCAAATAAGAACTCCAAATATCCTCCCATTTCTTCGCTTGCTGTGGGGAGCCCAAGTTTTCTGCAACTTCTCACAAAAAAAAAAAAAAAATCTTTGAGAAATGTCTTTATTGCGCTATAAAAAGAATACAAATACCAAGATATTCGGGCTTCTAAATCACTCTAACTCTCTCCCTAGAAATAATATCAGCCCGTTTGACCCCATGCTATACACCAAACTCGTACAGTAAAAGAACACAAAAAAAATTCGAACCAAACATACATCAAAACCAAACACATAAAGCGCATCGGCCAAAGGCAATCGTAACGCCCCCAACAACGGTTCAGTAATCCTTAAATCCCCATTTCGTTGTGCTCTCCCCCTCACCCCCCCCCCCCTTTCTCAACTTATTCCCTCTTCGCAATTTTATCCCGAAAAGCGCGCGACTGTCTCACCCTTCACTAATCCTCGACTCAAGACCCCTTCGAAGGGGAAGCCAGAATAATCCCAAGTTTACGCGCTTGGAGAAATCCGTTATTAATCCCCTCGCCCCTTACGACGCCGAATTCATGTTCCCTGTCAAGATATGTCCCGTCACGAATCTTCTTCCTAGACAACCGTGTCGGATCTGGTTGTCCGGTCAGACGTCCAGGGTCAGCTTAATTGACGCTGTATGCTCAGATCATAATAAAAAAATGATCGACAGTTCAGACTTTAATATCTGGCTTAAGCCCCCAAGATGTGACCGCTTACTCTTAGCGACAAGTCAAATCCAGAGACCAAACAAACGCAGAAATACAAAAAAGGCGCAAGCAGTATGGCTTGGCTTCAAGTCTTGTTAAGGTTATCCGAGGGAGCCTAAAAACTCGCCTTCTTGCCAAATCGGTGTTCTAGTCAAATCAATTACTTTCGCTAGCCAAAAAAAAAGCCAGGTCTAAGGGGGGGGGGGGGGGTAGTTGACCTATGTCCAAGGCCGTTTATTTATTTATTCGGTTAACTACATCGCCCAGAGGGCATTCTCGCAAAAGGTTACATAAAATTACTTAAATTAATACAGAAACAAAAAAAAAACACAACGACCGCAAAAAAAATGGCGGAGCCATTATGAGTTGACTTCAAGTCTGGTCAAAGTTGTCCAACCCTAGAGACTCGCCCCCAAGCCAATACGCTATTCTAGCCAAGTCGAGTCGTTTCGCTAGTGAAACCAAGTCAGGTCTCAAATTGGATAGGAAATCTTATCTCCATCGAAAGTTTATTATCGATATTGTTACAGTCAACCCACAGAATGGTAAGGCTCTGCGAGGTGTCGTGACAGGGTTACAATAATAGTGTCGTGACAGGGTTCCATTGACATGGAACCTTGGATGACTCACAGTTCCAATGAATATTCTAGAATTCTGTTTACAAAAAAACATATATAAAAGTAACCAACTATAACATAAATTTATGCTATTCATTTATCTCGATTTTGTTTTTATCAGAACATATGTTGCGGCTTCTAGCATCGATAATGAAATGAGTACGGTGATGCATTACGAGGTTGAAAAACCTTGCAAAATTAATAACAGTTGTTGTTAAGGTGATTGATTTCACCGGGCAATGTAATGACCCTTATTTAGAAACCACTCCATCACCGTCCCCTCAAACAGGGCAGATAATTAAGAATTCATATTAGCTATTAAATCGTGAATAATACGGTAAGCTAAGACCGCAAAAAACTAAAAAAAAGCGAGCAAGGTCGTTGGGCGTGCCTCAAAGAATCATTAATATGAGGCAAGGCAATTTGGAAAGCTCCTAGAAAGAAAATAACTAGCAATTTTTATCTTCCAGTTTTATAATGTATGAAAGGCAATATTTAAGGAAGAATCGTTTAAAATGTTCAAAAGACAACAATCGTTTCGAGGAGTGATGAACAAATATGGCGTGTCAATTTCCCAGCTAAATATAAAGGAGAAATCGGCGTCGAGTGACGTCATTATGACATCAAAACTGGACACCGTGACGTCACGGCGTCACGTGATCTGACGTCGCACGGCGTTATGTGACGTGACACCGATCTCCCGGATAGATTTAGCGGGAAAATCGATGTCCCATTTTGAATAGTGGTGAGACGTGATAAACTGACGTCAAATAGTGAAGTCCATTTCTCCGCTAAACTTAACGGGGAAATTCACGTCGCGTAATCTTACGTCCTACGACGTGGTCACACATGACGTGACATCGCGGTGTCAGTTCATGTCGTAACGCGATACTCTGACGTCATGTGACGTCAGCTTCTCCGCTAGATTTAGCGGGAAATACACAGACGGACGGGCAACTTTTTTAAGTAGTGCGTTTTTTTTTTGCGCCGTTTTACATTTTGTTAATCATGTACCACCAACACTCTTAGTTTTCCACCATATTACCTTTAAATTTCATCTGATCCCAGCGTGGGGCATTGTTAACCGGACGTGCATTACATGGGCACCTTTCGAAATTGGCATGTTGTGCGAAACCCTGGTTGCTTTATAACTGTTTTTATATTTTGCAAAATTACCTTCGATTTTTTTTTGCACTGTTTTTGTGTTACGGATTACAAAATTATTTAAAAAAAAACAGGCTGCAATTTTGCCCCTTTTAGTAAAAATTTTATTTTAATCAACGTCTGAGAAGTATATTCATCGAAAGTAGGACGTGGCAGTGTGAGCGCGTTAATGCTGGTGCAAAGTTTAAGTAATAAAAAAGAATTACATCCTGCTCTTTCAATGAAGAGATAAATATTCAACCAGATTGTTGATCCAAGAGCGACCGTCTACATAAAATGCAGAAAATGCAAGCTCCAAAACACAACTCGCCCCAAGGGAAGCGTCTTGCAGACTCAAAACAAATTTGTGGTTGTAGAGTATAAGCGCAACTCTTATTCCGGAACTTCCTTCTGACTTTGTATCTAGCAAAACCAACCTCTTTCTCTCTCTAAGAAAAATGAACACAACTAAAAATCAAAAAAGAAAACTTCAAGGCGCGAAAAAAAAAAACCTATTTCCAAGAAAACCCAAGTCGAAAACCGAGTGCATTAAGAATGTCGGATGCACTTCCGTAACAGCCCAAACAAAAATATTATTCCAGTCGTCCGACTGTACGACATCCCAAATACGAAAGACCGATTCTACTTGGGCCTCATTTAAGAATGTCGCTGGACCACTGGTATGGAACTCTCCCAGTACATGACCATTCGAGCCTCCCTCTTTTCAGCTAGGCTGTTCAATTCGCACAGCGTGCGCAAAGTAAAGCGAGTCACGTCTTTTGGCGTCATAACGCAATCAAAGCACAGCTGTAAAGTAAAAAAAAATCTTGTTCGGAGGCTTGCGTTTCATACCCTTGGTACTCGGGCATTTTTAACCGCTATTGTCACCCTGAAGTGCACTTTGTAGAAGCTTGTTTTTGGTGGCATATTGTTTGTTACGCTTTAGTCAATGAAAGTGATAAGTTCTGGATGGCAAGACATCTTAGTAAATGAATAGCAACAGAAATACACGGGCACACTTTTTTCTTGGGGGGTTGGGGGGGGGGGGGGGGTGCATTTTCGGGTCTTCTCACTACCTCCATAAAATTTGACCAATAAAAATAGTTGATTGCGTGGAGACTTCGACCGTTACTATTATTGTTCTTTTTAGGCGCGTACTGCATTATATTTTGACAAAAACGTCAAATGTTCGGGTGTAGGAGCGCTCGTGTCTGTCTTGTCTTTCTTTCTTTTGTCCTCGTCCAAAAAAGCGCTACCATGCCTTTGGCAACCCAAGACCAATACCAACTAGCCCAACATACAGCTTTGATAATCCAGTAAGTCTTGTTTGAAGACGCCGCCCGATGGCGCTGCCTGGTGTCTGCTCCAAGGTGCACAAAGAGGTGCGTGTCACTACCCTTCATCAAATTTTTAATAGGGAAGTCGGCCACCCATGAGTGTAGTTTCGGGATTTCTTATAATGATTTAACCCCGTAGATTTAGTCATCACAATAAATAAACGATCTCAGAATCCCCACGGTTACCAGCAATTTCAGAAGTGAAGAGCGCGCGTGCACAGCTTTGATGGGCGCTCAAGATTAGACAGCGCACGTGCGTCCCTATCTTTGACTGAGAAGCCACAGAACGTTATCCAAAAGTATAGTGTTGTAATTGCGGCTTAGTGTAACTGGATTTAAAGGTGGCTTAACTGCGGTCACGGTGAAAGACATGTATGCGTGTTTGTGTGTGTGTGTGTGGGGGGGAGGGGGAAGGGGAAGGGGGGGGGGGGACACCTCGCGCGTCGCAGCTGCAAGTTAAAGTCGTCTCCCCGCCTTGGTTCCAAGCGGCGACACCAGACGGCTCCTCGATAAGCGGCTAATGGCAGCCTGTCGCAGTCCCGGTTTGCCATGCTTCTCTGGGGGAAGCATGCATGTTTTTAAGGTCGTTTTCTGTCTGCGCCACGTCGTGCAGAACTTGGCACTTGTTCTACGGGTGTTCTGTTCGTGTTCTGCGTCGCAGTGTTTTCCGTGCTTTGTGTCCACGTCTCTATAGTGTGACCACGGTTATGGGTGTTCGTGTAAAGGGCTGTCCAAACACGACACTTCAAAAACGCGTGAAGCCACACAACTCCACTTTTGTCCGTGTTTTACATGGGATTTTTGTTTTGTTTTCGGGAAGGGTATTTTTTTTTCTTTTGCTAACGTTTGTTTTGTCTTTTCCTAGGCCTAGCGAGTGCTCATCACGTGGGCCCGGACAGCCACTCACATACTCTGTTGGCTTTTCAACCAGTCAAGGCCACCACTGCTGTATAAGTCAGTCATGCTCAAACGGAAATGTCTGAGCAAGCGTTTAGACTGCGCCCGAATGAAGCACTGTGTGCGTTCACACAAGATGCCAGAATGTCATAACTCAAACGTTTCGCAATTTGAAGATTGAAAGCGATGCCGAAAATAAAATGTTTACAGCAAAATTACAGCGAGCGAATAGAATTCATCTTCTGAAAAGAGACAACATATTCCTAAACGAAACAGACGAGTCAAACATGCTTAGAGAGTTTTTTTTTTTTTTAACGTAAAACGTTCTTTGGCTAGTTGCTCAGGATTTTGTGAAGCCGCATTTCGTAAAGCCTTGGCCTATGACGTCCCACAATGCAACGCGCGCAGTGCTGCATTATGGGACGTCACATACCTACACATCAATTCAGTTTCTCCACTAAATTCAGCGGAAAGGTCGAATTAATGTATAGGTCACGTGACATCAATTTTCCCGCTAAATTTAACGGGGAAATTGACGTCACGTGACCTGATGCAACATGATGCTAGAGCATCTCACGTATCCAACACAATTGCCCAGCAATAGACCCTTTCAGAAATTCAGTGCCATCTAGTATCTCAAATATCAATCTTAGTCTTTGTATGCTAATGGCGGTTAAAAACTAGTATCTATTTATCAATGGAAGACGTACGAAAGTTGAGGTGTTCTTCGCTGTACCATTCTCCTTCTTTCTCTATTTGTTTCAGTATTAATAGTGTCAAGAAACTATCACTCTGTACCAAGCGCTCACTTGAGTGAACCTCTTGATAATATTCACCACATTTTATTATTAATGGTTCTTAACCTTACTGTAGCACTGCTTACTGAGTCCAGGTGTCTTGCTTCGTGAATGGTTCGTCGGCATTCTTATGAGGCAATGTCGCAATCCCATTGGCTGCGGAGCATTAATCCAATTCCTGGGACTCGTCCCGACCTGCAGTTCTTAAGGTGTCTCTAACAATAAACAGCGCTCGCGTTTAAACTCAATTCAAATGCTGAATTTTACCAGCAAAGTAACTAAGCTCCAAGGTAAGCTGAAGAAGTCGTCCTACTTTATGACACGCGACAGGCCTAAGCGGTAGGCGTCCCTCCAGATTCGCCTACACCAAGAAAATGCACTTTACTATATAAGAAAGTTGTAGCCGGTGAAAAAAAAAAAACAGTAGTAGGGCCTTTGCACCTCTTCAAACACCGGTTGCAGCATCAAGTGACCGTTCAAAATATAACAAAACAAGTGCCCGAGATGAAAGATTGCGACGTTAGCTCATCTCAGAAAATCTACCAACTGAGGTCGAGGTGCTATTGTGAAAATGCGAGTTCGCAACAGCGAGACTACAGAGGGAAAAGCCGGGACACAAGACGAGAAGATGACGACACCTTTCAAGAAAGCACGTGTCCATCAGCTTTTCTATTGTGAAGAGAGCTGACGCCTATTTTTCACCCGCTCCACGTAGCAGCGCTCCCAGGATTCAGAGAATGACAAAAATTGCAACTACCTACGCCATTTTTCTTTTCCTTTTCTCCGATGACATTCGAATGCCCTTCGAAGCACAAAACGCATCTCAAACCTGAAAGCTTCGGGAAACAAAACGCAGATACACAAAACAAAAATAAAAAATTGGTCAAAAAAAAAAAACTAGACAGGATGAAATTGCAGAATGGATGTAGATACCAAGACAAGTCGCTCAAAGAGTTTTGAGCCCACGTTTTTTTTTGTTTTTGTTTTTTTGTTTTGTTATTTTCTGCAACATCTTTGGCATTTCGCAATGGCCGCAACGGCTGTTTCAAAATGGTGCACCGAAGGGTCCGAACAATCGGGTCACACAAGACCGATCGACATACACCTCATGTAGAGAGTCCAATACCGCGTGCTCACTTGACCATAGCTCTTTTATTCAAATCGGCAGTCATGGTCAGATTTAGACGGAACACACAAGATCTTATTTCCTTTGGACGGTGACAACCCGTTGCGGAGAAACAAATCAAATGAGCGGGTGAAACTACTACCCCCTTCCATTTACGGGGTTACTTCAACATCTAAGGAACTACAGGAAACTAACAATGCAACTTCCAAACTGCTACGTCTCGTACATTCTTTTGGGGTTTATGTTACTGGTTAAGCCCATAAACTTATAGGCACTGCAAAGTCCCCAATGCCTAATTTGCTCTCACCTTCAACTGAAAAGAAAAAATAAAGAGACAAGCTTTGTTATGCTGACGAACACTGGTAAGAACAAAATGTTGGATAGGCCTTCCAAGGAAGAAAAGAATGGCGCGTGAACGGCACCGCTTACCGAAGATTCGCTCCCATTCCTGACAAACACCGTGAGATGGCGCAGCATGACACGGAATCTCACGATGCGCACGACCACACCTTCGCGCGATGGCCAATATTTCATTTTTCGTGTTTCGAATACCGAACCCGGAGAGCTCATTCGGCAAAGCGCTTGGCTCACAATCTCAAGGTCGTGAGTTCTAATCATACCGAGGGACTAAAGCTTTTTATGTGGTTTCCTAAGGGCATAGCACTTTTCGGTGTCGGTATTTCGTCACAGCCGGCCGTTCAGCCAAATCTTTACAAATTCCATAAAGATCGCCTGATAACTTACTGTGTAAAACAATCTTCATATCTTCCGACCTTTGACAAGTTAGATCCAGATCATGAAAAGGGCCCTTTTCGAAGACAGCATATTACCTCGTGTATATGTTTTACTTCACAGAATCCTAGATTACACCTCCATCATTAAGCTAACCAACAGAGCCTGCGCTTCCTCAGCTTGCTTTCAAAATGCTTAAAAAGTTAAAATGCATTGCTTCAAATTGAAAAATATGCATACTGTGTTCAAGCGACAGATGGAATAAATGCAATGGAATCGAGTCGAAAGTTAAAGAAAAGTGCATGTTTTCTCACATAAGACAGAAGTAAACTGCAACCTAAACTAACAACATTTCATTCAATTTTTAATATAGGTTTTATTTTAGTTGATTATCTTCGTGCCAACGTCGGCGAAAAATCGCATTATCGCAGCCAAACAAAAGCAACTGGCGAAAGTGCTACCCTTCCCCACGCCTGTCACATACACTGTCAGTTCTTCATACACGAGAGGTAGTTTTGTTAAAAGAAAGAGCATAAATACAGCCAGCCTTAACTGTATTACTACACCGATGCTGCACTCTTAACAGCAAAAACACGAGCATTACTAGCATTGCAGCAACGAACACCGGTCGAAGCATCAACCTCCCGGACCCGTAATTCTCATCAACCTACGACAAAAAAAAACTGCCAAAAACAAAATCACGCAAAGTACGAAGTACCGAAAAAAAAATGCTTCCGATCGTTACATCAGCAACTCCGGCATTCCGAAAGACCAGCTCATTCCTGAACTACCAGAATAAAATACCATCGTCATCGCGCGCACCATTTCCTCGTGGTCGCGGTCAAGTGAGCCGAGCGGTCACTCCTGCCGGGTCGTTACGCCGGCGGAATCCGCTAGGGGGTGCACGTACTCATCCCTGTGTCCGAAGCTTTGCAGCACTATCTCCGCAAATATTTTTTTTCTTTTTTTTTTTCTTTTTTTTTTTGGGGGGGGGGGGCGGGGAGAGGAGGTGGAGGGATGCTTGAGTTTCTTAGTTAAATGTGCGTTTCAGTATGTATGTGTGTGCGCTCGCGTGTATGCAGAGTCCATCAAAATTTTTGAGAAGCATATATAGACACAACGTCGGCTTAATCTATTGGAAAGTAAAATTAAACTTCAATTTGTCGTATCGTCGGAAATTACGCCTGCGAAATCTCATCGACAACAAAGACAATGGAACCGATAATTAGGTCATTATACAACATTAAACGCCGATATTTCGCTTACCTCCTTTCGTAATTCCACAGCGCACATGTTCATGTGCGCATGTACTCTGCGCTACACTATTAGCTCTAACAGGCGATCTTTAGCTTTTTTTTCACCCGTAAATCAAAAGATCGTCGTCAATACTACTATTTTGTTGAAAAGTGATCATTTAAAGCGCTAACCTTAGCGGGACTATTAGGCGACCACCAATACATTTTCAAAGTAAATTCCGAAAAATTGCGAAGTAACACGCAAATTCAAAGTGAAGCGCCGATATACTTTTTTCAGCCAACAGTGTAGCATAGTCTACGTGCCCACAAGTGGAAAACGTATGCACACAGGCGCGAAGTAACGTCAATAGTTGAGTAGTGGAGCAGCACGCAACTTCAGCAGATGCGCACAAGACAGATTAACGCCACTCGATCATGGTGCATGTGCGTCAAGGTTGACTCAAACATTCCATGGAAAAACGTCACATGTACGTCAAAGTAGAACACAACGAAGGAAGAGGGAAGAAAAAGGAAACCTTTGATAACATGCAAGAGGCGAACGTGCTTATACACGGGTATAAAAACTGTCTATAGCATTTCAGAAGTGGAGAATGGCCGTGCACAGCGTTTATCGGCCGAGCGCACGGATGCGTAGCTTTTTACTTCGTGTCCACAAATATCCAGGAATAGCAAATCTCTTCGTCAGTGTAGCGCTCCCATTAAATGTTACACTGCCCGCAGCCAACATGTTAAAGCCGGCTCCTCACAAACTATTACTTAGCCATTTGTGTTATGCCGTCCGTCATGCACCATCTGCAACACTAAAATTTCCAGTATACCATCCGCCATTTGCCGTCCGAAATCTGAAATTCGTGCGCCGTGCCCCACCCAAGTTGCAGCACTCGCAATCTCCCACTCAAAAAACAAACTTGGTCCGCATTCCCAAATCTGCAGTCCGCAGATCCGCCTTCAAAAAAATCTGCAGTCTGCAAATTTTGCACCCACTACCGACTTTCGGCCATTCGGGTACTGCCTGATGTTGGATACATTTACCGATCGGGAAGGGCTAAAAGCAGCGAAGGAAGTACAACAGCACGTACTGCTTCAAGATAAGATTAACAATTTATAATTAAAGATTGGTAGCGACTTTTATCTTCAAAGTCCTATAATTATTTAAATGCAGTAGCGATAACTTCAATTGTTTGGAAGACAGTAAACAGTTGTTCCAGTGAGAAAAGATGGGTAGGACAGCATAGAAGGGGGAAAAGACGAGGAGAGAAAGGGGAAGGGAAGGGAGAGTAGGGAATGGGGAGAGGAAATTGGTGTACCATGCGACGTATATTTCAACGATAAATTTAGTGGGGAATTTAAATTGTTCCGTAGGTCACGTGAGATTCGGTTACGTTACGGCGATTTTCAAAGCTAAATTTAGTGGGGAAATTGAACTGGTGTTCAGTTCACAGCACGCCTCTTTTCCCGCTATATGTAGCAGAGAGACTGAATTGGTGAATATGTCACGCTACGTCATTTTGCCCGCTAAATTTAGCGGGGAAACCAAACTGACGTATAGGACACGTGACATCAATTTCTCCACTTGGTTCATAGGTCACGTGGCGTCAGGTCACATGACGTCAATTTCCCCACTAAATGTTTTTTTTTTTTTTTTAATGCACAGCCGGTCTGACGGACGGACAAACTTTTGGGATTGGTGGATTCCGTAAAAAATTGTTTCGTGCTTTCAAAAAAGAACAAGCATCCTGTCCGAGCTCTCACCTTGCCGAAAAAGTCGGCCGCGTTGAAGAGCGCCATGAGCAGGACAGGCATCCAGGACCCGAGGCGGCAGGACACGATCTCGCTCTCGATGCCCGGGAACAAGGACAGCGTGACGAAGTACGCCAGGGCTATGCTCAGCATGTACGGCCACACCGTGCGGGCCACTTGCACCCGCGCCATGACACCACCTTGAGGACGGGGCGAAACCAGGACGCATTTGGACCGGCTTGATCCGACAAATCCTCAAACCACGTTGCATACCCCACCCCAGCTTACAAGGCCAGACAAAGGAACCTATGCTTTATAAGATCCTATAATGGACAACATCAGAACAAAGGGTCAACAGTTGCAAGCATGAGCGCATCTTGAACCATGCAGTATATATTGCTACGACAGACTACAACATTTTACGAAACTCTAAACCAGAAACCTACATTATAGCTTCATCCTAACAGCCCCCTTACTTCAACCTAATACACCCTTTTCTATCGCAAACTAGGGTGCTGTTGCACTCAGCACCATTTATTTTTGAAGGGTATAAAAAGGGTGTGAAGGTACGGGTGAATTTAGGCGAACTTTCGCTCTTCACAAACAACTTTATCGGAGTTGTTTTACCTACAATCTCGAATACTTATTGCATGGACCAATGCTTTGTACAGGGGGATACATTCCTTAAAATTAGTTCGGAATTAAAAACAGCGCGAAAAGACGAGGATTAGACAAATAAGTGACACGGACGTAGCGCTGACTTACAACTGAGTTTATTGAACGCAAAATCGCAATATATATTTGCGGTGTCACGAACAAAAGAGAACAAAGAATTCAGCCCATGTGATGCATCACCAATAAAAATAAAACAATAATAAAAAAATATATATAATAAAAAAAGCGCCATGACACAGCCGTACAGAGTACGTGCTAAAAAAAGAGCAAGTCAGGGAACCAGAAAATTCACCTCTTTGCCTGATAGAGCCACAGAAGGACTGCTTACACATGCTGCACCCAACCTCGCTATCTCAAAATCCTCTAGAATTTCCCGAGTAAGCTGACTTACTCCCAGCTTACCTACCAGCTTACTCGGGAAATTATAGAGGCTGTTGAGATAACGAGGTTGGGTGCAGCATGTGTAAGCAGTCCTTCTTTGGCTCTATCAGGCAAAAAAGGTGAATTTTCTGGTTCCCTGACTTGCTCATTTTTTTAGCACGTACTCAGTACAGCTGTGTCATGGCGCTTTTTTTTATTATATAGATTTTTATCATTGTTTTATTTTTGTTGGTAATGCATCACGTGGGCTGAATTCTTTGTTCTCTTTTGTTCGTGACACCGCAGATATATATTGCGATTTTGCGTTCAATAAACTCAGTTGTAAGTCAGCGCTACGCCCGTGTCAATTTTTTGTCTGGTCCTCGTCTTTTCGCGCTGTTTCTAATTCCGAAGTATGTATCAACTCGCCCAAGCCTCAACTTGAGCTTAAAATTAGATACATTATGCGTTATGTGAAATATTAAGAACAAAGCAACATACGTAAAACCTTCGTAAAGGCGGAGGCTATCACCTGTGGAGGAGATTTTTTGAAATATCGAGTATACAAGGCGGTGGAGCAGTCCACAGTGTCATGATTTCTGCGTCTTGTTTACCTTCCTGTATGTCTGAAAACTACATGTGGTGCCTGTTGCTTGAACACTTGCTGCTCGTAAAATGCACCTCTAGAGTGCTGCTAAGAATAACGGCCTTCAATTTTAGGCGTTCACCACCATCCTAATTAGCTGCTAAGGGTGCTGCTGTAGCACCCCTGGCAGGACATTTAAACTCTTCGGGATGTAAGTTATTTATGTGTGTCAGAGTGTCCAACTGAGACGTACATTGAATGAGAGGTATAGATTGCAGTTTTTCACCGACTCGTGGCTGTACCTATCGGACGTGGCTTTGGCCTTTGTACGTCATACGGTGAAAAAAAAAAGGTATGTCCGCTTGCAATACACGAAGCAGCATCAGTTATTGGCTCACAAACAAATGCCACACGCAAATGTGTACGAGCTGGAACGCAGATTATAAGGCGATCAATGTTATGGGTGCCACTCCAGGCCGATCGTGGGCGTTGGTTACAAAAGAAGCAAATAGATTATGGAAAGTCGGAGAGGATAACCCAGCATAAATATACATTTCAAGAGATTTACTATCAAACCTAGCGGCATGCACCTGGATTATGTTTGCTTTGGGCGATGAGCTGTCAGTGTACTTTCCATCAAAACGTTTTTCTCTGCCAGTGTGGTCAAAGCTATGACCATATTTGCTCTCACACACCTTGAGCTCCGACCAAAATAATGCGTTCATACACTTCACTTAAGCTGTGTCCATGCACAGACCTGCTAACGTTCTAGTCACACCAGGCAAACAAGCAAGGACCACAGGTTGCCGACATAACAAAAACATATTGTTGGGGACACGAGCAATCTTTCGTAGATATCGCTGATTTGAAAACTACGTCCTTCGGCGCTCGTTGGGAATATTATCCTTGAAAAATGCCTGATCTATGATGAACAGTATGTGGTGTGTCTGCGAAGCGTGCTTGTTCTTTGTTTGACCAAACTACACGGCGGGTAAACGAATTGGTCCCAACCTAAAGAAGTAGAAAAAATCCGTTTTAAATTCTACGACATCGTAGTCACCACTAACAAAAATCAATACTGTCGAGGATCCTATTACAAAGAAAAACCCCCAACACGTCCTCGTCTTCCATCGCCACAAAACAAGAACCTAGTTGACACAAACCGTGATAAAACTGGGACTTCTCAGGTCGCCCTAGCCTAGGTCACCATAGGAAGAAAAACAGACGGATCCGAGATATCGGCCACAAGTCAAACAAGAACGATGGCTAGGAGGACGACGTCAGGCCGAATAATCCCTCGCACGTTGTCCATCCCGGAAGCCATCGCCCTTCCCCCCATCCCGTTACCGTGGCAACAACTCCCCCGTGAGACCCGCGCTTAAAGAGAACTAGCACCGTTTAACCACCCTCAATCCCCCCACGGTTCCTCCCTCATCCCCAAATCCCCAAACTCCAGACAAGAACCGATCGTCGCGTAAGCCCAACTTCCAATCCGGGACCAATGGGGAAAATCGGGAAAGGGTACGAGTGTCGATGTTACGAGCTCTTAAGTCAATAGCCTCGCGCAAGATGCGCGAGCTGTCAAACATCGTGCGCTCTCTCTCTCTCTCTCTCTTTTTCTGTCTTCATATCTTTTTTTGTACTTTTTTTGTATCTGCATCCTTCTTTGTCCCTAGATGCTTTCTCCCCAAGCTCCCGATCACCGCGTGTAACTCTCCCTGATTTCCCCAGGGGATTGGGGAAATGCCTTCTCGCGGTATCAGTAGCGAAGTATCGCCACCACGTTTCGTTTTTTTTTTTTTTTTTTTTTTTTTTTCTTGCGAATATCATTTTTCTTCTTTTATAATGCGATCCGCTCTTTCTTTAAAAAAAAGTCAAATAAAAAAGTCATACAGTTAATGCACTATATACAAAAAATTAGGTGTAAAAAACAGCGCGTTGTACACCGTCCCATCTAGTTTTCGCTCCCCGACTTCTTGTCGTTCTCGATCCTCGTGCAAAAAGCTTTCTCATCGATTCAAGCCACTAAAGCAACCCAAAAAAAAAACTGCACAGAATGAAGCAGTAAACGTGCTTGCAAAAAAAAAGCATACATATACCAAAATAATGTAAGCCAGACTTTGGGACTACGGTCGCCGCGTCTTGCACTCCCGAAAGCGAAGATCCAGCCGCTAAGTTCCCGGTATCGACATACTTTGTCACCATACCTCCCCTACCCCCCTAGTCTTTTCTCTCACGTACTTAGACACCTCTTCCTGTTTCGCTGCAATTTTATCTTTTCTGCTCACTCCTCCATTTGCTCCGGCTAAGCTAAGAACAAAGAAAATGGGACGCACCCTCCCGCCCTTCTCCACGTTTCCGGCACTTCTTTTTCTTTTTTGTTGCTTGTGAATATTTGTCACGACCTTGTTCTACAGCCGCCACCGTCGTCCGCCGCCTCCCGCGCCTATGGGGTGGATGTACCATCTTATCCTACGATACGAGACGACACTCCAGGAGTCTGGGGAAGTCGCTTTAGGGGAGGTTCTTAAGTTATTCATGGAAAATAGGAGGAAGCCAGACTGGTTGTCGGTGCGTCCCATAGACGACGTCGTCTGGGATGTCGTCCGCGGGGACCGTGAAAGGCCCGCTTCGCATTGCTGTGCGCCGTTATTTCTTTCCCTAAAATGGGAGCGCTATAGGAAGGCGGAGGCGTTAGGAACATGGGGAAGTTGCGCTGCGCCTGTGGCGCCGCCCTAGCGGCCGTGGGCCGGAAAAAATGGGGTATACGAATTGCATTGCTGTTCATCGTAATTTCTCTGTCTAAAACTGGAGCGTTTTATGAAGGCGGCGGGCTGTTCACCGTAATTTCTCTGTCTAAAATGAAAGCGTCCTATGAAAGCGGCGGGCGTTCGAGAAATGAGGAGGTTCTGCCAGGCCTGTGGAGCCCCTGGCGGTCGAGGGACAGAAAACAATAGGGTACATGATTCACGTTGCTGTTCACCGTCATTCTTCTGCTTAAAATGAAAGCGCTAGGACGGTGGAGATGATTGGAAAGATAGAAGTGTTGTGCCAGGCCTATGGCTACCCTAGTGGTCGAGGGACAGAAAAAGTGGGGTATACGATTCGCATCGTTGCTCACTGTAATTTCTATATCTAAGATAAGAGCGCTGTAGGAAGGCGGGGACGTTAGGATCATAAAGAAGTTGAGCGGTGCCCTTGGCGCCTCTAGCGGCCGAGGGCCAAAAAAAAGGGGTGTACGATTCGCATTCCTATGCACCATCACGTCTCTGCCTAAAATGTGAGTGCGGTAGGAAGGAAGAGGTGTCAGGTTCGCAGGGAAGTCCCACCACCCCCTGTGGCGCCCCTACACTCTTAGAAATAAGGGGTGCATAGGGGGTAACCCCTTATTCCAGCTGTAATTCCCCAAAACTACGTTTGAACGTTCAGTCCACTGACGGCGGGCTGGCGATACCAACTTTTACGAGTTGCTTGATAGTTGTTGAATATAACGAATTAAATAACTAATGTCTGTATCGAAGGCTAAAAAACAAAAACACTGAGGGTTTGAGACGGGGCCAAAAAAAAACTTGATTGTCTTACTGTAGCCATTAACGCGTACATTAGCTATTGGATTAGGTTGTATCGGTCGACAATCAAGCCGCTCTTCAAAATTGCTATCGCCGTTTCTCCGTCTGTAGACTGGGCTCGAATTGTTACTTTGGGGAGTTACATATGGGACAAGCGGTGCAAACCCGTACATCCCCCATTTCTTAGCGTGTAGCGTCGGAGGGGCCGCAAAGAATGGGGTATAGGCTGAACATTGCTGGGCACCGTCATTTCTCTACCTAAAACGGAAGTGGTGTAGTAAGGCGGATACGTTGGGAGCGTGGGTCAGTTACTCCACGCCTGTGGCGCCCCTAGGAGCAGGGGAGCGGAAAAAAACAAAATAAGGCACACGGTTCGCGTTGCAGCTCACCGTCATTTCTATACCCAGACTGGAAGGGGTGTAAAAAGGCGAAGACGTTGAAAAGATGGGGAGGTTGCACCAGGCTTATGGTGCCCATAGCGGCCGAGGGCCAGAAAATAGAGGATATACGGCTCATTGAAAAGTGTAATGGCAATCGCTTCAAGGCTCTAGCGGTAGATCGAGTGAATAATTGCCTGTAGGTGCAATAATTTTGGTAATGGTTAGTCACGAATTAGAAACACATTACGTTTCAACAATTTATTATACTAAGGCAGAAAAAAAAAACAGACGGTGCTTTGTCAAAACTGCTTTCAAATATAAACGCATATTCTGCATGTCTTGTTTTAGTTTCTGGTTGTGGTGTGTTATTTTTGTTCCTCTTTAAATCTCCCCATTATTTTGTTTTTGTTTACCAAGGCGTTTTAATAATATCGTTTCTGAACCAAATATAATGTATTGAACCTGTAAACAGACGGAATTACATCGCATTGGTCCATTGACAAAGTGGCACCATTCAAAATATCTTTTTGGTTTGCGACTCTCAATTTTTAAGTATTTATATCAATAGATGTCTCATTTAAAAGCCGCAGTTATAAAAACATATGAAACGCTTAACTCCATCCGCTATTGTATAAAGGGGAATAGTAGCAAACGACGCCCAATCAACGTTTTGCGTTTGTGTGTGTGTGCGTGTGTGTGTGTCAACATTAGTTTATTAAGTTGGCCAAATCAACAACAAAGAGAACTTTCGAGAGCCATTCGAAAGAGGCATTCATGTACCCTATCACCATTATATCTTTTTTCTACAACACAATCTCTTCGCTACCCGAAACTGATAAACTACCGCAACGCCGCTATCATCACGCGGTGCCGACCCGAACCAAATATGTCTGGCCCGAGCGCTCGAAACGTGTCTATTATGCAACCCATTCAAATTCGCCGACGCTCTACTCGCAACGGTGCCTATCTGACCCATAATATGGTCGGCGCCCCAAAAAAAAAACACGCAAATAAATACAAAAAAAAGCGCTTGGAACAACCCCCCCCCCCCCCGTCCTTTCCTTTTACGAGATATATCCTCTCCAAATAAAAGAAAAACTATTTCCCTTAAAACATCGAATACGAAGGATATCTATCTAAGCCATCAGAGAGCGCTATACTTCCATCCCGAACGAAAGAAACGTGCCGAGCCCTGATGCTGCCAATTTGCATGCGAGCACCGGCAGAGCCTGTAGCTTCGTTGCGGCGTCTCGTTGCCAGGCGACCGTCTCTTCCCCAAACAGGGACTCGACCTACGTCCGCTCCCTCCGTTGCCCTCGCACACATCCCGCTCCTTACCAGACCTTTTTCCCTAAACATCCTTTCCGTTTTCTTTCTAAAACTCTCCTTCTCCACCCTCCTCTCTCATTAAAGAATGTCTTTTCCCCAAAGTCTACCCTGTATTTTCCCTCCTTACTCCACATCCCCCTCTCACGTTCTTCTGGCTCGTCGTCCGATCCCTCATTCCTTCTCCCACTCATCTCCTCTCACTTGTCGCTATTTCTTTCCCCAAATACGTCTTTTCCCCAAGGTCTCCCCCATTTCCACTCTCTGTAATTCCCTTCCTCTTACCTCCCTGCCCGTTCCGTCTCGCTCCTCTTCCGCCTCCTCATTCGTTGCGACTCACCTTCTCTCTCACTTGCTGCCATTCCTTTCCTAAAATGTCTCTTTCCCGACATCTCTCCCGTATTTCTTCTCCTTACTCCCTTCCTCTTACCTCCTTCTCCCGTTCTTCTCGCTCGCTGTCTGCTTCCTCATTCCTTCCTTCTCTCCTTTTCCCCCCTTCACTCTCGTTTCTTCCCTAGATGCCCTACTCCACCACCTCTCCCACACTTTGGGGACTGCTTTCTCCCTTATTCCCTCGAGCCTAGCGTCCACTCAAAACCTCCTTTAAACTCTTCCAATCACCCCAATCTCTCCGAGTTTCCCTCCCCCGTTTTTCTTCTACGTCTCCCCTTTCCCTATTCTTATCCCCTTCGAATCCATGCATTCCCTTCCGTAGACTTGTTGCCCCTATTTCCACCTTTTTTTTTTTTCTTTCCTTGTTTTACTTTTTCCTCTAACAGGCTCTCACGGCGAGCGACGTGCGTTAAATCTTACATCCACAGCGTGCGCGAGTCTAAGCACTCAGTCTATACCTGTTACTAATGCACTTCCTCAATATGCGTCCGCGTCCTTGTATAGCCTCGGCAACGCACAGTTTCGGCGCACGGCCTCGGTGCAGTATGACGGTAGATTAACAAAAACTTGCTCCGATCATTCTAATGAACCCCATGAGTACAGAATGTGCCGTGAATGTGTTATGCGTACGTTATAATTTGCTATGTTTGGCTCCTGGTTCATCGGAATCATCGAGACAAGTTTAACTTTCTTCGAAGGTAGGGTAAGTCACGAGCGTGTTTTAATGAGAGGTCTTTTTTTTTCTTTTCGCGGGTTCTGCTTATGTTGGTGGGTGCGTGGTAGAGCCTTGAATTCTTAGTGCTCTTGAATTGTGAGGAGCCCCTTGTGGTAACCGAAGTAAATTGCCAGGGGGGAGGATGTTTATCGCGCTTTTTAGCCTATCGATTGAGTTTTGTCCGAAGTTCTGATGGTTCCTACTCATGATTATGCATTCCTACTCATGATTAAGCATGAAATATTATGACCAATCATGCCTTGCTTCGATGCTTAGGCACTGACTGCTGCTACGGGCTATCTGCAAGCTTTATGTTACCTCGGCCCGCGTGTGACACTTTTTTCATTACACTTGACCGTTGCACTTTTCTTTTCCATGAAGCCCAGCAGATGACCCGAACGTCTGTGTTCGGGTCATCTGCTGGGAAAATAAATTTGGAGCGAGGATGAGGAACCTGCGCGAAGTACGCCACAAGCGCGAACGTCATTCGATGAAGTAGGGCATGTGAAGCACCTCACTTGTCTCGTCAATAAGTTGTGATTGGTGTAGATAGGTACCGCAAAAACAATAAAAGTTCGTTCATTGTTGTCGCCGACGTTTTTTGTTTTTTGTCTTTTAAACAGGTTTTTGGGAAATTGCTCTGTGGCTCAGGGGAAACGCGTTAGATATATCATTAGTTTAAGGTAACGTGTCGTTAAAAATAAAAATCTGCGATTGGCTAAATATGTGACTTGTTTGCAAACTTTGTTTCAGAGGAAGCTGTGACTGGTTACATGCATGGCTTGTGTCATATTTTTCTTTGACGACAAGCTGTGATTGGTTAATCTCGTGGCCCGTCCTCCATGCTGCGTCAAGCGCGAGTCGTTTCCCATCCTGATTTATGGCAAGCTGTGGTTGGCTTACATGGCAAGGCTGTCGTACTGTTTTCATGAAAATCTATGATTCACAAAACAGGCATGACCTGTTTCAAATATTTTTTCACGTGCAAGTTGTGCTTAGCTAAGTATATTACTTGTTCCTCTCCTTTTATGTCAAGCTGGGATTGGTTAACGTCATGACCTGTTAGCCAAGTTGCTTCCATGGCAATTAGGGATTAGCTAAAGTGATCGTTTGCCATTTCCCACACAAGAAGTCCTGATTTGCCAATTTCATGTGTCAATATGAACAAAATTAAAACAGCATTCAACACTAAATTTGCTTAACCACGTCGTCGCGAATGAAAACACAAGCCTACTGTCTCGGAAGCATCAGAATCAAGTTAAGTAATCTCTACAAGTAGTCCGCCCCGTCCAAAATGCCAATATCTCCTGGACCGACTAACAATAAAGGTGCCTACTGTCGCAACAACTTCGACAGGCCGCGCACTTATCTTTGAGTATGAAAGTGAGTGACGACAGAATATCAGCTGCGGCATTCTGTAAGAGGTCGGTCCAGACAACCACAAACAAAACTAGACCAAGTAGAAATTCGCACTCACGTCTAACGCCACTCCAGGCTCGAGACGGCCTGCCATACGCTCTCGAACGCATGCGCACCACCACGTCCTGCACCCGGAAGTTGACGCCATGCCTGACGCCACTTCCGGCCGGGTCGTCGTCTGCTCCGGCGCCACTGCGGTTCCTCACAGCGTCGCTGCCGACGGCAGCGCCGCCCCCTCTTGCAGCGGATAGGGAGTGCGGGCGGCGGGAGTCCCAAAGGCTCCGAGATACGTCTGGAAATGCACGAGTGATAAAAAGCACGGCTCGTACCGTTACAGTGTAGTACTGTTAACGGCTCGAGCACAAATCAATCGGGCCCATCCGAAGCAGCCACGAGAACGCCACTGGTCTGGAGGCCAGCGAATGGCACTGATTGGACACGAGCACAGCGTCCACGTTCGGTTGAAACTCGTGTCTTCGCCTGATTGGTCGAAAATCCCAGCCGAATGCTGACGTAGCACTCATGTCAAATCTGTGTCCAAGTCGGCCTCCGATAGCTGACGTAAAACTATGGGGCCTGGAACGCGTCTCCTACTGGTGTGCTTACCGCGACCAAAAAAGTGGTCCCTCGACCTCCGCCTGATGACGTCCTACAAGCGTCACGCTGTCGCCGACCGCGATCCTGGCGGCGTTATACTAGCGGTGGTGGATGTGGCAGACGCCTGTTCTGCTGCAGGTCGCTCTCCAGCTTGACAGGCCACGGAAGCTTCAGAAGCCAGGAATCGCGACGCCGCGACGTCAGCGACACCAGCGTTCGCTCGTGCTTTTCGCCGGAGCTTCTACGTCCAACCGCCGGGATCGCGACATTCGACAGCATGACACTCCGGATTCTATGACATCATTTGATGCTCCTTCGGGACCACCTTCGATGCGTGGGTGGAATAGGACGCTAAACACACCATTCGTAAACACATTCCGGCCACTGTAGTTAAACATCCAGACCTACGGCCCTGTCATGTAGGGAGTGTCGAATACGAGAAGACAACGTCGGTCACCTTCTTCGTCGACGTCGGGCTCGACGTCTTCGGCGACGTCTAGGCAGCGGTCCAGGACGTCGGACGACTCGAAGGCGGAGTCCGCGCCGCCTCCCACGGAGGACGGGGAGGCCGGAGGAGTACGCAGGGACAGAACGCCGTACTTGCCCGTTTTAGATTCAACGGGATCCAGCATGTCCACCTGGCGAGAAAGGGTGAAGACGCGCAACGTACTGAAATAATGAACTCGATTGTACGATCATTTAACGAGTCGAACAATTAAACATATACATCCCAACGAACGTGAGAATTAAAACTGTGGACATTAGAAGCTGGCGAATTCTCAGTAGATAGTCAGTTGTTAGTTCTCGCTGCCTATTTCGGAGTACTACAAGGTATTAACTACCCTGTTTTATTCTTACATAAATTCAGCTGATCCACTGAAAAACGCCCTTCAAAGTATATTTAGTTTTTGAGTGACCAGTTAGAGAAAGTTAAACATTGAACAGCTTGATTTACACTATGCAATTAAACTTTTAGACAAAATATACTAAAGAAAATTATAAAAAATTGCATATATTTGTCGTTTCTTATCGTTCAGAAAGCGGTATATGTGAATGAGACCGTCCCATTGCATACTGTTTTTTTTTTCTTTTTTTTTTAATTTACGTCAGTCAGTACTAGAGGCATCCCAAAAGTTATCGGCCTGACCCAGAGGGAGGCGACAAAGGTGATTGAACTTATGTTACATTTTGCCATAGTCCCATTGGAAGTCCATAAACTCCAGCCAACGATGATTCAGTGCCTGGATACCCTTGGAAAAAAATGAGAATTCGGGTCTTCCAAAAATGGGTCATAACATCGAAGAGCCATCACAAAAAAAAAAAAAAACGTTTTGTTGTCGTTTTTTTGTTTTTTGTTTTTTTATCTGGAAGATAATATGTAAGTTTAATGAGGCGAGACCTGGCGAGTGCGGTGGAGGGTTCATCACAAAAAAAGCAGAAAGAGTGGATAGCAGTCATCGCCACAGCAGAGCGGTGGGGAGGGGGGGGGGGGGGGGGGGGGGGTTGTTGTTTTGATAGAACAGCACCCCCTTCCGGAGCATACTACGACGTTTGGCCTTAATGGCATCCTGCAAACGATGAATAAGTGTTGCGTAGTCGTTCCCGGTGATGTTGTACGCTTTCTGAAGGTGACCATTGAACCGCACGCCTTCCGAGATCCCAAAAAACCGCGTGGTCATCACCTTGCCTGCTGATGAAACAGACCGAGCCTTTTTCGGCAGTGGAGGGAAGGAGTGTTCCCACCGTTTAGGCTGTACTTTGTTGCCGGGTTGAAAGTGGAGGACCCAAGTTTTGTTCATAGGCCACAAATCGGGCACAGAAGCCTGTGGGATCTTACTTGAGCAGCTCGACGTTGTCCCTGTACGTGGCGGAGCGGGTGCGTTTATGTTCACACGAGAGTAACCTTGGAACGCATCTGGCGGAAACCTTACGCATATTCCCGCTCGCGCAGCTGCCCAAGTAGGCAGCGCGGCCATTGCCCAACGGTTGTCGTGCTTGCCTCCCATGCGAAGAGACAGGGTTCGATTCCTGGGAGCGACGCCCCTTTTATTTATTTTTGCAATTTAGTGTTTAGGTAAATTCTAGAATTGCTGGGAGCGAAGCGCCTTTTATTTATTCTTGCAATTTAGTGTTCTCGTAAATTCTAGAATCCTATTGCTTGTTCAAGGTCCGAATGTTATACGTGCCGAACCTTCTACGCCGATCGCTCCAGAAGCCGACGCGTGTGTATAAGGGGCTGACTGTGGTTCCGCGTGGCGAGCCAATGTCAGTCTCGCCCCAGCGTTCGACTCTGGTTACGCCAACTTCGACGCCCGCGAGGCTCTGCTGTTATCTTCTGTTTCCTTTTTTTTATTTTTGGGCACAAGTTCGCCCCATTAAACGTTCGAGTTTCCCCAATTATTCTTTGTTTCGTCACCTCGTCATTCGTGACATTATATCAAGGTGTTTGGTCAGAATGCACTGAACTGTGGTTTTGGAGTATGCTTGTGACCTGTGCAATGGTCCGAATTCTTACTCGGCGATCCTCACCGTGCACACGGTCGGTGTTTTCCTGCGCGATCACTTCCGCTAGTCTGCAAAGGCAGGGGTCGCCTTCGAGCCTCCCTAATCCCCGATTGAAATTCGCGGCCCACCACTTCTTCGTGCTGTGGGATGAACCATCCTGTGCCTACGTCGCCACCTAGTGTTTGTAAATGCTTGACGGAGTTGGGCTCGTCCGAGACAAATATTCACTCAGCACGAACGTGTCTTCAAATTCTTCATTTTAGCTCGACTCCGCCAATCGTGACCTGTTGGCGGCCGCCGCGAGAAAACCCGCATTGCGCATGCGCACTTTTGGTGTCGCGTATCTTACGAAGTGCCCATGCGCTATAATAAAGTTTCGTGTCTGTGCTCGCACTCCTTCTGTGTCAGTTCGAGTAAAGCGCTGGATGGATTTTATTAACAAGTACCACCAAGCGGGTGCATGCTGGGACGCACTTGAACCAAACATGGCGGAGCGTCGCCGCCAATCTTGTTCGTCGCGGCGGCGCGGCGCCGGCATCTACAGTAGATTAATAGGAGCGTGTTCGCAAACGGCGGCGTGTCACCGGCAGCCACAGCAGACCCATAGGCGGCGCGGCGCCGGCACTTACAGTAGACCAACAGGAGCGTGCATGCAAACGGCGGCGCGTCGCCGGCAACCACAGCATACCCACAGGCGGCGTGGAGCCGGCATCAACAGTAGACCAACAGGAGCGTGCTTGCAAAACGGCGACGCGTCACCGCCATTTGCAAGCATCCGATAGGAGTGCCCGCAGCGCGATCAAACGATGGCGGTACTTGGATAAGTCATAATATCGAGCGCTTTAAGTTCGAGAACTTTGGGGACGCCCCTTAAGAACCTATACTCGTCGTCAGCAATTTTGTGCCACGCTGTCAAGGCCAGCGTAGCTCGCGCACTTAGCTTTGACAGCGTTAGAGCACTGCGGAAGAAACGGTAGCCCCGACAAAGTAGCACAAAATCGCTCTCGCCGAGTGTGATAATAAAACAAAAAAAAAAATATAAAACAAAGCTGGAATCAATGAAAAACGGTGAGAGAGTATTAACATATAATGGAAGAGTTTAAATACTCTTTCCGGCCATCTAGAACGAGCGAATAAAACCCGCTATCAGAAGGCATGGTTTCTATAACTTAAATAAAACAGAAAGAGTAAACATAGGGACGGACAAAACAGCACGCCTAATAGACGCTCTTTATGTTGAAAGTAACGAAAGATGTGCTGTTCTGTCCATCCCTATGTTGATTCTTTCTGTATTATTTACCTTTACCAACGCGCTCACGTCGAAAGATATCTATAACTTCTACGTCATTTTTTATTCAAATGTTCAATGTTTGTGTTTCGAACTGTAGCTGAGTTTCACGTATGCATGAATTTTGTTCATCCACAAATATGTCCAACCCATCAATGCAACAATTGTCGCGTGCGCTCGAATCAATTCGCCTCATGTTTGAGACGTCGTATCGTTACTAAAGCAATTAATGAACGACTTCAGACCCTGGTGTACATGTACTTTAGTAATTAGTTCCTCCACATCTTACAACATCATATAGGGGAATTATTTCCTCGTTTCATTACCTCCTTCCAGCTCCACTAGCTCCATCCTTAAGTTGAAAGTTTCAAGACTACTGCGATTGTGTTGCACGCCAGTTGGAAGTTAGACCGTCTAAAAATAGCACCTTATGTCCACTGTAGGGAGGCAATTTGACCAGTGCAGTACAACTGCAAACCTGGGATCTTCAACGTGCGTTACACAATGGTGCATTCACGACAGCACACAGGTACGGTGACAGTTCACATCAAAAGCAACATGATCCTCGGATTCCGCAGCCCGAGCTTTTCGTCCACGAGCTCCAAACTGCGGTGCGCTTACACACTCGGCCACCGGTGCCCCCGGACAGCCCGACATTTTTGTACTTATCCGTCTACTGTAAGTTCCGCTTGTCCGCTCTAATGAACACGCTGTAGCAAAACCTGCTAAAAAAACACTCGTTTTATATATATATATATATATATATATATATATATATATATATATATATATATATATATATATATATATATATATATATATATATATATATATATATATATATATATACACACATTGCCTAACTTTGTTTATGAACATAATCCCGGTATTTCAGCAAAGACTTCCAAAAATCGCTAAAGTATTGTGGCTGAAATAAGAAGAAATTCTTTCCGGGAAAGGACTTTCAGCAAAGGCTGACGTCAGGGATTCAAGAAACATACTACTTCATTAAATATGAACTAAATTTTACTAATTATATTTTTAATTGGTGAAAAAACATGGCTCTAGTAAGAATCTTCATCATCATCAAAAACCACAAAATCAACTTATTTTAGAAAAATATAAAGCAGGACAACATTTTGCGGCGTCCCGTTTGGACGCGTTTTTAGATTCGGATTTTTATATCGGAGCGCACCTCTTGCACCAGCGGCCCTACTCCCTGCATCACGCGCAACGCACGCGCGTGATGCTTCCCTACACCCTACGAGGCCTACGTAGTAGGCGTGGCACTAGCTTCACGCCTCGGACGCCGGGGGGCAGGATCGCTGGCGCAAAGAAGCGCACCAACAAGAAACTGAAACCAAAAAACGCGTCCAAATTGAGAGATTTCTTTGTTTTTGTTTTTCTGAACGTTATTAAATGTTGTTTGTTTGTTTTTTCTGTATATATATTTCCGATACGAGTCAATTTAGTGGTGTTTGATGATGCTGAGCAATATTCTTATTGAAATCGCATGCTTATTTAGATTAATTAAAAGGGTAATTAGTAAATATTACATAATTTTTTAACTAATTAGGATGAATTTTGCAATGCTTGACATCCGCTGCAGCTGGCAGCTTGTTCCCGGCAAGAGCTTCTATTTTACACAACTACGCCCATTTCTAGGATTTTTGAAAGCCTTCGCCAAAGCACCCGGTGTATTTCGTGTATTTTGCTCCTCCACTACAGTATGTTTTTCGCGATTAATTATTAAAACTCGGGTTCGGAGAAATTGGCAAATGCTAACTAAAGGGTTTAAAAAAGCGCGAATAAAAAACTAGCGAAAAAAAAGACACGAAAACAAACAGGACATCCGCTAACTTGCAGCCTTTTAGACCTTTTAATTTCGCGATAAAGCCACTCGAAAAAGCCCAAAAAGCCAAATTTTGTAGGGTTTTCTTTTTCCCCCTTTATTCCTCGTTTGACGCCACCTTTTTTAGTACTAATAAGTGCTGGCGGTAAAGCGTTACACGTACCGGCGTTACCGGTAACCCGTTACTTTTTTCAGTAACGTAGTAACGCACTCGTTATGTTTTCAAAAGACTAACGCGTAACATACCTTGCTTTTTGTACAAGTAATGGATAACGTAGTTACTCTTTTAACGGTAACGCGTTCCTTTTATTTTGAGGTAACATTGGTCGGTAACGCGTTCTTTTTATTTGCAAGCAACAAATTACGTATTTCGTTGCTATTTTTTTTTCTCTTTTCTTCGGTAACGTTTACGACACTGCTACGAATGTGTCTCCTGCAAGGATTGCTTCTCCACTACAAGATGAACTTTGCAGTGAAGCCCGTTTTACCGAGTTCGTGTTTGCTTCTTTTTTGCCACGCGTCGGCTGGTAATATGTAAGCACTTACCCTATCTTTTTTTTTTTTAACTTTTCATTTAGAGCTACTCCTAAGTTCTCTTTAATTATTTCAAGGACATCGCGCTTCTATTAGGGCCGCCCTTATGATGGAGATATGTCGCTGCAATTTATCATGTTATTTTCTTTTTTTTTTTTCAAAGGTGACATCTTGTGTTTACATTGACAAGTTTTTCTTGTTTGGATATCTGATCTCTCCGAGCAAACGCTTCGACGACAATGTTTTCCCAAGAAATTACCACGCACAAAAGAGAGAGGCCGTGGTACGTGTCGGCGTTTTCGCGTTTGTAATTGTCTGTCGATGAAGTGAAAACCAGCGTAGTAGCAGCGGTGGGGGGCTTCTCAAATTACTGCGAACAGGCGGTGACTGCCGGTAGTTTCTACAAAACAGAGTTCAGACATAACAGCAATCTCCAAAGCTGTAAAAGATTCCTTATATATATTTTTTTAACTAAAACTTTCCTGAATGTTCGAGTATCCTATTTTACAAAACAAAGCGCGTTAACAAGCACACGCTAAGCACCAGATTAAAAGCAAACACCCACTACCTCCCCTGTTCCTCGTTTAGGGTGCTAAAATGCTAATTAGTTCGTTTTCTCTTTTTTGGGGGGAACAAGGAAGTAAAACACCTGTGATCAACGAGAACGACACAAAAATAAAAACAATATATGTATATATACTTCTTTTTAATTTTTTTTCTCGCACGTTTACTTTGTCGTCCGTCTTTTGTCTGCAGCGAGCCACCCACGTCTCCCAACTTCCGCTATACTCACCTCATCCCTAAGCCGGCAGTGTGATGGACACTACGAGAATGCCGGACCAATCACGCCTATTTCTTGCACCACGTGATCGCGCTCCCGGACCAACCCACGAGCAAAGAGCGGGCTCAGGTGACGGAAGGGAGAAGGTCCATTGGTCCGGCGAACGCGCAGTTCGCAGCGCAGTGTTAGCTTAAGGGTTGAACCGAACATTGCCATTTTTTATTCATTTTTCCCCCGCGTGAAAACTTTGAGCTTTGAGCGATCATGTTTGCGGATAAACCTGCGGGAAAAACGCGCGCGCACCGTTGTTACCATCCGTCGAGTCCCGAGAGCCTAAACACGGCAATGAAACTTTTATTTTGCTTCCTTTTCTTTGGAGGGAAGGGAAGGGGGGGGAGTGGTGGAAGGCACCTTTTGTCTTTCCCTGGTTGTGAAACAATAGACGCGGCTCACGACACGTTGCAACGGCCAAACTAGCGCTTAGAAACTCAGCGTGGGACAAAGGCGCGCCGACGATGTTGTATATCCGGGTTCAGCGGTAAACATGCATCACTGCGAAATCCGCCCCCTTCCTCCCCTCCCCTCGCCCCCCCCCCCCCCCCCAAAAAAAAGGAGACACCGAAAAACTCGCAAAACAAAAGTCGTTAATGTGTATCTCGCGACACCGTCGAGGGTGTATTCTAGAGTTTTATACACCCCTCCCCCCCCCCCCCGGCTTCCACCTCCCCACCTCCTAACATAAAGCCAGGCCGAGTCTAACACCCTCCCCAGAATGTCTTACACGAATTACTCGCTGCGCGACAATGTTACTGCGAACACGACATCAACGGTTCAAGCCGTCACAAGCTTCTTTACAGTTTGTCTTGAGGGTGTGTTGCAGTATTCTCTCCGTAAGCTATCCATGGACTCTTTCTCAAAATCGATTATTGATATTCGAATGTTAAAACGCCGCATGCCGTCACTAGTTAACAACTTCGTACGATATTATACGCGTGGCTCTCAAATCAACGAGGTGCGTTTTCACAACATTGGAATTGTAACTATAAGTGTTGGTTCTGTTTTTTCTGCGTTTTTGTATCAATTTGCAGCACATGTTGGTTATCTCTTCGCTTTTGTTGTTTTGTTGTACCTCGTTTTGCCAAGAAGAGAGATCAGACCTTGTCAACAACTGTTGGCTTTTTGTCGCATCTGTGCTTGTGCAGATACAGATTGATTGATTGATTGATTGATTGATTGGTTGGTTGGTTGGTTGGTTGATTGATTGATTGATTGATTGATTGATTGATTGATTGATTGATTGATTGATTGATTGATCTACACCCCCACCATTCCCAAAATGTGTAACCCCCCGCCATAAAAAAAAAATCTTATTTGTCTAAAAAAATGCTTTTTGAATAAACTCGTATGATGAAATAAGAGCATATAAGGACCTTATAAGACCAGATAAGAACAATATAATACTATAAAAGATATAAGAAACATCTTATTAGATTCTTATAACTCCTCATAAACTCTTGTATAGTGCTTATAGCGAGTATTGCGAGTAATTCTTGTACGATATTGTTTGATTACATGAGTTTATTGAACTTATATATTAAAGACTTTTCACTATGGTGGTTAGCAATCCTGGATAAACCCTTGGCCTATTAGAGGGCACCATACTTTCCCGCTTCGATTCGTGCTCCTGAGGAGCACTTCCCAGGCAGCACGCCAGAGAACACGTACCTTTGGAATCCTAGGGGCCTAACCTTGGCCTATTGCGGTTCTATTGTAAGGCGTTAGTTCGTGCAAGAGTACCTTTTCATGGCTTTTCTATGGTTATTCTCTGATTCGCACACATAATCGCAAAAGCGCAAGACTTAAGCCAAAGATACCGCGTCAAAACCAAAGGACCACCACTGAAACCATAATCCGGCACGTGTTTGTTAATTTAGGCCCAAAGCTGCCCGATGACAGCCAAACTACCAGCGGTGAAGCCTAGCTTTAGAACTTATTTTGCCAGTTAGGCTCAAGTTACCCAAACTCTGGCCAAAGAAGGTCGAGTTTGCCTCTACCTAGCTTCTTCTCGCTTTTTAAGGCCCTAAATTCCCAGACCAAATCCAAACTTCGGCCGCAAAAACTGTGCTACCTGCCATTCCACCACACTATAGCAGTTCCAATGACGGCAGCTTAACTTTAATTAAAGGAAAACCAGAAAAAATCCGAAGATCTCTTGTTCCTACCAACGCTGAAGCACAATGTACGTGGAGCGAACTCGTGATTTCATTCTTGGTTAGATCTCCGCCCCTTCTAGTTTGCATTTGAATGACTCTCGTGTGTAAAGGCTACAAAACCTCAAGTCGTTACGAGTCGTAACGGCATGCGGTTTAGTAACAGTTACACAACGATGCACGTTAAAAAACACAGGATAACTGTCGTACTGCACTGGCACCATTTCTCGCTTACAGAATGAACCAGCGTCGCACGACTCAAAAGCATACCAACCACAGGCTATCTAAGCATTCAATGTCTAACTAGCTTTGGCTTGTGTATAAATTTCGTCGAAGGTCACGCGATTTCCTGTATTTATCCAAGAATACGTACGCAATACACCGACTTGTTTGTGAACAAGTCCGTTTGGTCGCAGGAGCTTTGGCACCGTATATGCATAACAAGCTTTTTTCTAGCAGAGCGAAATATCTTTGCAGACGCAGTGATATGAGCATCAACGACACCGTATCAGCGTCATGTCACGAACATAACCTGGTGTATAAATTGTCATGCCACGCTTAGGTGTGCATGACTGGTAGGTGTGCTATCAGTGGTTATCAGAAGCGAGCTCAAGTGGTCACGAGGGTGAGGTTGATAGCGGATGGAACAGGCTGATAAAGAGCGGGAAAAAGCGTGTTTGGGTAGGTTGGATCCGGGCGTGGTGACGGAAGGTTGTATCTCGACACGACGGGAAGGAATAAATCATCTGAAGCTATTTGGACAAGTGTCTTCACTGGCGAAGTCGACAAAACGGAAAAGAATCGCGAGGAAACGCAGCATTCAAGCATACGTCGAAATGCCCACATCGGACCACCGGCCCACGGATCAGGACACCCGCGGAAACGCCAACTGAAGGGTTCACGCCGCAGAAAGTGCAAACCCGGCAAGCAACCCCGTGAAACTTCAACCAAACCGCCCATGCTGCAAAAAGGGGAAGCTGGGGATCTTTCGGCGAAACGTCACCGAAGCGCCTTCTTGAAAGTGGAGACTTCAACCGAGACATCTACGCTGGAAAAAAAAAAAAAACTGATCAACGGCGACAGCTGACTGAGCAGCGGCGACAGCCAGGAGACAAGGAAGAACTGCAAGGTGAACAGAGCGGCTGCCTACGAAACGTCACAGCCTGACTGAGCAACGGCGACAGCCAGGAGACAAGGAAGAACTGCAAAATCAAAAGAAGGGGGAGGGGCGGGGACAACGACATGAAGAGGAGCAACGCGCAAGTGGTGAAGTGAAGAGGGCTGGTGAGGGGACATCTCGGGGTCGCATCTTGTTAGGACAGTGAACAGTACTCGCGAGTAGCACCTGAGGAACCCACCACAGCCGGAGCAACTGGTAGCAGAGTGTCCGAAAGCCTGGGGTGCAGCCTGCCGCCCGATTGGAGAGCGTCTGTGAAGGTAAGAGGCATTGAGTGGTGATTGAGGGTGTGGCTGATGATAACTCGTGCAAAGGCTAAAGCAGAACAAAAAATGAGTGCCGACGATCTAGACGGGAAGGGGGCTGTCGGTGGGGCATTGGGGGACGAGAGAATGAAAGAACATGCCGAGCTGCAACTACGGCTTGAGGAAAAAAGAATAGAGCGAATACAGTTAGAGTTGGAAATGGCACGGCTGAAACAGACCTCGGCAACGGAAAAAGATCAGAGTGACCAACCAAAAGAGCTAGCGACAGAGATTATGCAGTTCTCTAAGATGCTTGCGAACGTTCTTAGTCGCATACCGAGCGAAGAGGAAATGGTGCCGGGATGGTTTGATACCGTCGAGAGCGTGTGGAAGGCCTTTAAGGTTCCCAAAAATGTACAAACAATGGTACTACTCCCGTATTTATCGGAGAGAGTTAGGCACATAGCAAGGGACGGCGAAACTCTCGGATTCTTGCAGTATCCGGAGGTAAAAACAAAGGTGCTTGAACTTTTGCAACTGTCCCCTAATGAATACCGAAGGCTGTTCACAAACGCGAAGAAAAAGGAAAATGAGCCCTGGACACAGTTGGCGGAAAGAGTGCGTGGCTACCTTGACTATTACGTTCGTAGCAGAAAGGTCGAGAACTTTGATGACTTGAAAGAGTTGTTAATTGCGGACAGAGTGAAGGAGATATTGAGCGAAGATGCTCAGGCTTTTGTTACTCTTCGCGAAGGAGATGACTGGTTACGGCCTGCTGGTATAGCAAAGTGGGCACAGGTCTATGATGAAAGTAATAAATTAAAGGGAGACAGTGGGAAAAGGCTCAGTAAGCCGGCCGAGCGACAGAGACTGGAAGGGAATGCAACACGGGGTCCATTCCCACCCAGAAAGTGCTTCGTGTGCGGATCGTTAGGCCACCTTGCCAGATCATGCCCAGAGTCCGAAAAAAAAGTTGCGGCAAGGGTCGAGACGGTAGAGGGAGATGTCAGCGGAATTGTAAAAGAAGCCAAATTAATAGAACTAGAGCTGGGTGGAGAAAGACTGCCAGTCAGACTAGATTCTGGAGCGGATATTACAGTTATCCGGAAATCGTTGTTACCTGACAGACGAGATCAACCAAAGGGCAAAATAAAACTAAGAGGTGCCTTTGGGCAAGAAATCGAGGCGGAGTTGGTTCACATACCATGCCGCTTGGCGGATACAAGCAAAGTTGGCAATCAGCAACAGAAACTGGTACTCTGTGCTCTAACAGACGAGCTTGCGTCGGGTTTAAATGTACTGTTAACGCAAACAGATTATGAGGACCTTAAAGCAGTGTGGTACGAAGAGCTTGAGGGAGATTACTTGGGTGCAAACATGGAACGAGGAGAGGAAAAGTTCTTAGAGCCACCTCTGGTACGCAGTACGGAGGGAATATCTAACGTGGACGAAGGTGAAACACCGCGAGCGGGGGCCTTCTGCATTGATAGCGAGGCGTGCAAAGAAAGCGGAGCAGCAGAAACACACGACAGCACAGGCAAAACGGATAGCAGTGTGGAGCAGACATTGCAGGATAGTCGTCTACGCTTTCGAAAAGAACAACGAGAAGATGAATCATTGCGTACGTTGCAGAAATATGCTAAAGCGCGTAGTCACGGTTTCACAGAGATCGAAGGCTTACTGTTCCACAAAGAGTCAATGAATAAGCAGTTAGTCATGCAAGTAGTGCTGCCAAAAGGCAGGCACAGACAAGTGTTGCAGGTAGCACATGACTTGCCGGTAGGGGGCCATTTCTCTTTCAAAAAGACGAAACAAAGAATAAAGAATTCGTTTTATTGGCCGGGAATGGATGAGGACAAACGGGAGTACTGTAGGACCTGTGAAAGCTGTCAACTGACAGCAAGAGAGAGGACAAAGGATCGGGTACCGATACAACCACTAACAAGACCACAGGTTCCTTTCCAGATGGTAGTAATGGACTGCGTGGGGCCCATAGACCCCCCCTCATCTAAAGGCTACAAATACGCTGTCTGTATGTTGATGTGTGTACCCGGTGGCCGGAAGTCATATGCATGCGATCTCTCACAGCCAAAGCAACCTGCGATGCCTTACTGGAAGTGTTTTCTCGAATGGGTACCCCAGAGGTTATTTCTTCTGATCAAGTTAGCAACTTTACAGCCGGATTGACACGAGAACTGATGTCTCAGCTCGGGGTTTCTCCAAGGTTTTCTACACCGGGTCATCCAGAGAGTAATGGTTTGGTAGAACGATGGAACCAGACTTTCAAGGGAATGTTGAGACAGGTAATTGCTGAACATGGGAGAGGATGGGACAGGTATGTACCCTGCCTGCTGTGGGCATACCGAGAAGTACCAAGCGAGACGACAGGTGTGTCGCCATTCGAGTTAATGTATGGTCGTGTCCCTAGTGGTCCTCTGGCTATTCTTAGAAAATCCTGGACGGGAGAATGGACCCCCCCAGTGACGTTAAATCAAGGCGCAGAAAAATATCTCCTGGACCTGAGGAGGCAGATGATGAGTCTAGCAAAAATAGCGGACGAACGAGCACAGGGACAGCAACGGGCATATGCCACACAGTACAACCTAAGGGCAGTGCCAAAGTCATTTCAAAAAGGAGAAGCGGTGCTAATGTTAAACACAGAAGCTACAAGCAAAATGGAGGCCAGGTGGGTCGGTCCGATAACGATTGTTGAACGGAAAAGGGACAACAGCTACGTTGTTGAGCTAAAGGGAGGACAGAGGAAGTGGGTACATGCAAACAAGTTGCGTCCCTACTATGCAAGAACAAACGCTGTGGGGGTGATTTTTGAAGATCGGGACTTTGGGAGCGTGGAGGAGACCCCATGTGACGAAAAAAAAGGTAGCACGGTATGTCAGACGGGTATCCAGCTGACGAACTTGAGTGAGGGACAGAAGCAACAGGTACTCAACTTGATAAAAGAACGGAAAGCGGCATTTTCAAATACGCCAGGAAGGAGCGCGGTGGGACGGCACAAAATAACGCTGATTGAAAACGCTACAATGAAAAGGATCTATCCCTACCGGGTCCCCATGAAACTTCGAGAAGAAGTAGATCGTCAGATACAACGGGGTCTGATCTACCCAACAGAGTCCAGTTTTGCACATCCGGTTGTATGTGTCGCTAAGAAGGACGGGAAAGTTAGGTTGTGTATAGATTATAGACAATTAAACTCGGTAACTGAAACGGACGTCTTTCCAATGCAAAACGTAAAAGAACTGTTGTGGTGCGTAGCAAAAGCCCAATTCATCTCGGTCTTGGACCTAACCAGAGGGTACTGGCAAATCAAAATGGAAAAAAAGTCTCAGCACTATACCGAGTTCGTAACCGATCAAGGCCAGTACGCGTGGACTGTAATGCCATATGGGCTTAAAAATTCAGCAGCGACGTTCCAAAGAACAATGAACGAGGTGTTAAGACCTCATGCAATGTATGCCTGCGCATACATTGATGACATCGCAGGTTTTTCTAGCAGTTGGCAAGAACATGTGGAACAGCTTGGCAAGGTGCTAGCCACATTAGAAGCTTGCGGGCTTACAATCAACCTGGCGAAATGTCGGTTCGGACAAGGCAGAGTAAAGTACCTAGGCCATGAAATAGGCTCTGGATTTCACGCACCAGACCCAGAAAGGGTTGCCGCGATTCAGAACTTAAGACGGCCAGAGAACAAAAAACAGTTGAGGAGTCTCTTAGGATTGATTAACTATTATCGAGACTATATTGAAGGGTATTCAGAGATAGTGCTTCCACTGACAGTGTTGACGAGAAAGCAAGTACCGAATGCACTCCTATGGGGTGAAAAAGAACAAGACTCGTTTGAAACGGTGAAGAGGAAATTGATAGAACTGCCGAAACTTGCAGCCCCATCGTTGACGCGGAGGTTTATTTTGTCGACAGACGCGTCGGAGAAAGCGGTCGCCGCATGCTTATCGCAGAAGAGCGACGGCGGGAAAGAACTGCCAGTTGCGTTCTTGAGCCGAAAGTTGAATGAGACACAGAGTAGGTGGTCAACAATCAAGAGAGAAGCATTTGCAATTGTATGGGCACTAGAACAGTTGGAAACTTGGTTGTTCGGATCGGAAATTTTGGTTCGCTCTGATCACAATCCATTGCGGTACGTAGGAACGTCGTCGCCAAACAGCGCACGATTAACACGCTGGGCATTGTCCCTGCAAAAGTATAATTTACAGATAGAACATGTGAAGGGGACCAAAAATGTGCCGGCAGACGCCCTATCTCGACTGGGTCGGGCCTGAGCAAATTGGGGGTGTAGCGAGACGAAACAGTCGGGTTAACCAGTCCACACCTCTATCGTCACTCAATGCGCCTTGCTGGAAAAAAAAGAGTGCAAAGTGACGATGTTTTTGTAACTGTCGTTCATTTTTCCCGGCATTCGGGTCTCTGCTACGATATGTATTGTATTTGTGGAAAAAAAAAAGTGTAAAGTAATTTTGTTTTTGTAACTATTGTTTATTTTCCTCGTCATTCGGGTGCCTTCTACTATGTATTGTAATTTGTGTTCATGCAGGGTATGTAGGCCTTTGTGATTATAAGGTGTAAAGAAAAAAAAAAAAAGGGTTTCAGATGAAGGATAGACATGTCATGCCACGCTTAGGTGTGCATGACTGGTAGGTGTGCTATCAGTGGTTATCAGAAGCGAGCTCAAGTGGTCACGAGGGTGAGGTTGATAGCGGATGGAACAGGCTGAGAAAGAGCGGGAAAAAGCGTGTTTGGGTAGGTTGGATCCGGGCGTGGTGACGGAAGGTTGTATCTCGACACGACGGGAAGGAATAAATCATCTGAAGCTATTTGGACAAGTGTCCAAGGCATGACATGTCTATCCTTCATCTGAAACCCTTTTTTTTTTCTCTTTACACCTTATAATCACAAGGACAAAAAAACAATACACTAGTTAGCTAAGCACATCACCTCTGGTTATCAACCGTTCAGAAGTAGCCGAAGTTTCCCATCACAGCAGAGATACGAGCAACCAAATTGCAAAGGCAAACAAGTACACAATGTATAGCTTGATACAACGAGTACGACACACCAGGAAATCGGGAGGTTAGCCTAGTTAAAAAAAAGTATTATCTTCCATCCCCACCCTAGACGAGCGATTTGGGCAGTATGCAACGATTGATAATCTGACTGGCTTTCTTCGCCGCAAGGACACAATTTGGTCAGTGCAGCTAATTATATGATAGCTTTCTTCTCTCTAAACGAATGATTTGGAACATTGAACACCTAATTCCTTAAGTTTAAAGCAGGAGCTTTCGCTTCCTTCCTTCCTGCGAAGCTTCGGCGCACTAAACTCTGGCTAGGTGGCGCAACTCACCAGCCAATTCTAAGAGTTCAGCCGTATTCGTTCTTTCATCCATTGGTATACTGAAGGCCAGTAAAGCTCACAGCTCGAAACATACTTAACATATTAAAAAAGGCTTTATTAGCCGAAAGTTTCTAAAAACCGATATTACTGCACTCATTAAAGGCTTTAAGAACGTGTTTAAAAAAAAAAAAAGGTGACGTTTTTGTTTGTTTGTTTTTAATTTGAGTTGAAGATGAATTGTACGGTTGTTGTTGTTGTTGTTGTTGTTGCTGTTGTTTTTATCCCGTTAATTTGAATATTATATTCGTTTTTCCCGCCTAACTAAACCCGAGAAAACACAAAAAACCTCCGACTAGTCGTTACAAGTAGGCAGCGTGTGCAGTTGTAAGCTTCCCAGATATGTTCACCCGCACTTACAGGAGTTGCGAAACCTTTTTCCCACCTTTTTTGTTACAAAAAAAAATAGCAAGAGTGCGCTCGTATAGCTCTGATAAGAGCTGAAGATGGCGATGAGAGCGGAGAATCCGAAAACTCCTAATATGACGTCACGCTCCGGGAAGGAGGGGCTTCAGCGGTACTTCGAACATAATTTTCCGCAGCCTCCGTGCATCGAATTTAAATAAAAAATAATAATAATGCCAATATTCGTGATTCTGGAGGCCAAATAAAAACAACTTAAAAGTGTGTTTCTTTGCTGTTGTTTTTTTTGTGTTTTTTTTTTTTTTTTTCAAACACAGAACCGCTTTGGTTTTCTCTTTAGCTTCAGTTTTCCTTTAAAAGGGCTAATGGTAAGAGGGGGACGGGGACGCCCCCTTCCTCACCCCCCCCTCCCCCTCCCCCCCCCAAAAAAAAAAAATCTGTGCGGCCCTTTGAAACTTTAGTATGTCTGAATCTTCGAACTGCTCGCTCGGAATCAGATGGTTTATAGGCCGCGTTTGAAATGCAAGCTGCAAGGAGGGGTCAAAGGCGCCGATCGGCCGCAAGCCTCTCCGCTTCCCTGCCAGCTTTCCTCCTCGCCCAGCACGACCACCCAACGCATGCGCACTAGCGACCAATCTGCGCGGGAGACGTCCGACATTAAATCGCAAACGGTCCTCAGTCAAATCCAGTTTTTCTTTTACGCGACTCCAGAGTAGGTGACGCCACCCGGCGGGAAAGACGTCAAGGAGATCAACCGGGCCGCCTATTAAGGCGTCTGCAGCCAAAACTGGCGTGGTCAAATGCGAAACTATAGAGAGGCGGTTAAATGCACAAAGATGAAACTCAAATTACCAAAACAAAAACGAATGCAATCAGAGCCGCGTAGAAACGCACCTGGACTCATTAGGAGGTTGGTTAATCTTCGCCAAGGGACCTAATAACGAGGATTAAGAACTACTCTTTAATTCCTTTTTTTTTTTTTTGTAGTGTTGCCTAGCGCGATGACTTTTCTTCTGGTAATCCTCTCGCCGGCTAAACGAGAAAAATTGGCGCTGCCTAAGGGGGGTCAGCGTTTCGACAACCGCCAGCCACGCGAGCGATCGTTAACGCTGAAAGTCCCCGACCTATGCCCGGTCGTAGGTGCCTAACAAGGGGTCGCTTCGTAAACAAGGTCATCATACGGTCACGAACCTTCATATCTGCGCCACGCTGAAACGGCGTTTTTTTTTTTTTTTAGAGTTGAATTCGTTGTTGTTGTTCTTTTTAAGTCGGGGCACCAAACATAGCGCTCTAATTAGCGCCCTAACTTCGTCAAAAACATGTATTTTTTAATAAACTTTTTTTTTCATTAATTACGCTCTCAGAGCTCATTGCCGAGGCAAAAAAAGAAAACATTCTAAATCACCGAGCAGCGAACGCTTGCGCGGGGTGTCATCTTACGTAGGCAAAAGTGTCTGCGCAAGTTGAGAATGAGTTGCACAGCCCAGTGCTCGAAGACGGCAGCGCGCAGAACACCATTATTAGAATAGCCTCCCGTTTTCCCACAGCGGGTGTGTGCACTGCGCGGGGGCAGAAACCATATTCGACGGAGGCGAAGCTTTTACGCATGCGCAGTGCCAAGAACAGCGCCACCATAGTGACGTGGCGTCAGAGAAATGAGTTGGCGTATAGGCCAGTGTCCGATATCCTAGCCCTTAGCGATAAAAATGGCAAATAATAATCTCAAACGCAGGCTCTTGTAAAGAGGGGGGGGGGGGGGGCTGCGCATAAAACAATATTTTTGCTTTTTACAACGCTCTTGGCGTCGGTGCGGTTCTTGGAGCTTCGTGACTGTGCATTTCTTACCTTCTTGCACCATACTTCGTCTCACCTTATGTCCGAGCGCGGACGATGTTATGAGCCGAAGGGCCAATCAAACAGCGCAAAAAGCGCAACGTCATGGCGTGCTCCCTGCGCTTGATAGGACTAGCCGGCAGAGGAGCTCGCAAAGAGGGACGGCGAATACAGGCTGGTCCTATCAACTGCAGAGAGCACACCATGACGTTGTGCCTTTTTCGCTGTTCGATTGGCCCTTCGGCTCATAACACCGGCCGCGCTCGGGCCTAGGCTGAAACGAAGTATACGATATGGGCAAAGATTTCTAAAAGAAACTGAGCCTTTCAAAAAACGCAGCCCCCTTCTGTGTCATGACGTCAGCATAAACGAAAATGGCGCCGCCCATGGAACAGAGCAGACACTGGTCTATAGTTCGACTCGCTCTACGATTGAGTAGAGCCAAAAGCTACCGGCCGCCTATTCCAATCACCAGTCATTTAGAAAACACGTGGTATGTTGTTCCCGCGCGCGTGATCCGCAAGTCGGAGCAATACGTCACGTGGTTCATAACCGAGTAGTGATTGGTCGTAGTTGCGCTTAGCTTTGGCTATAGTTCGTCGTATACAGTCAAGGCCGGTTCACGTACTGGCGACTGTTTACGACCAAGTGAGCTGTGCAGCCTTGTGACCTCTTAAAACGGGAGAACACACTGGCACGCTGGCGCCATCTACGAGGCAACCCTGGAACTACATTTCACAATGCTTCGTTTCCCCTCACGTCCGGACGCAACGAGCTACCCTAGCCAATCCCGCTCTGTAGACGTAGCCCGCGATACCCTTTCCGCGCGTCGCTGTGCCCCCTTCACCAAGATCACGTGACACTCACACGGCCTTGGATTGGCTCCGATTGTTCGTAGCATTCGCTGCGCTCGGACGGTGAAACGGAGCATAGAGCGAAGTTTTCGCGGTATTCCCAAGATCAAACGCACATGATATGAGAAGTGGTTGTTCATAAAATTATGAAAAGTTTCTTTTTCTTTTATTTTTCGAGCCGACAAAGAAAGAATGATGTGCGAAAAAATAGGTAATATACGAAAATCCCCGAGTGCTCCACGGTTACCCGGCAGGTGGCGCCATTGTATTCTCTCGTCGTTAGAGATCACAAGGGGTTGTAACTGCAGTCTTGTAGACGTTGCTCGAAAAAAAGGAATCGATTACAATTACCCTCGCTTAGAAAAGTATTCCATCGTATTCACCTAATTAATCGAGACCAACAGTAATTGGCCGTTGCTTGAAAAAGTAACCGTTACTTATCCGATTACCTTAGATTTTCAAAACGACCGAGTTTTGTGCCGGTTCAAAGACGGGCATTTCTTACTGTCCAATATTGGATTATAATTAGCGAATGATAAGCCACTTATCTTCTTCTTAATGGAGAAATTTTGGTAAACCATTCTCCCGTCGGAGAGTTTGAGAATTCCTTGGTAGGCAGCTTGTACAAACAAAGGGAGCCGGTGTAAAAGGGAGGGACAGAAACAGTAACGGTCACAATTCATTTCAGCACATCCAAAAGTAATAACATTATTCTTGTGACTACTCCCTGCTGCTTGGGCATGTGACCTACAATGCTTTTCTGCGTTTCATGTCTGATATTGTATTACTTTCGAGGCTTAAATTCGCCACTGAATATCTCGAAGCACAATTTAGTTTTCTCGTAATATAAAAAAAAGCTATAGCATATTTTGATGACAAATCTGTGATTGAAAAGTGAAAGCTGTATAGGACGAATATTTAGAAGAAAAGTTAGAATTTTTTTTAGATAAATATATAGCCGATAATGTCGTCACCCCCGTCCCGCACGTCTTCAGCGGCCTAAAACTTTGTTCCGAAGGTACACCATTTTATTATTGCAAGTGCTTCGCCTCAAATTAGTTTTCTGTATGTATATAAGAAAATGCTTAAAAAGGCAATGCAACAATTTTTGTACTTTGCGCAAATACCGTTAAGAACGGATCCCTGACGTTACTGACCCATAAAACACGCGTTCGTTTTTGACCCCACGCCCCAATAGGAGTTCCCGAAAAAAATAAAGAAAAACGAGCAGCGTTCACCCCCTCAACTCGCAGCCAGAACAAGCGGCCACGTGATCTGGAGCCGATTATATTCCGCCAATGTTGATCATAGCCGCGCGCCGAGTTCCAGACATTGTTATGGCTCGGCTACTGTCGTCGTTGCAGCCATTGGACATGGGCCACTACCCGAATGCTTCTCGAGCTAGTAATTATCACGAGCCCAAATCAAGTGCGCAAGCAATGCTCGGGTCCAATCTATGAACCGCATTCAAATAACGTCATTGGGGTGTACTGCGATCCCCATGTTACGTCATCACATTTTGCAAAGGAGACATTGATTGAAAATGATCGCTTTTGTCCTTGAAATTACACCGCAACAAAGAAGTTTCTTGGCCAGTGGCGTTGCGTGCGAGCATCCTTGAGTCTCACTTGTGCCAGTAGGCTCGTGTAAAGTGAAAAACATTCCAATTGAATATCGCTGCACCGCCCCTTTAAACATTTCAACATCATACAATCAGCATAGGTAATCAAAGTTGATCAAAGCGTTATCGAATGTACAAAGCTGGCGCTAGACAAAGGACAACTCAAAGACTTTCCTGACACTCTCATCCTGTTAGAGGCTATAGACCAACTCTACTCTCCGGCGTCACGCCACCGCGGTGGTGCTGCTGTCAGCATCGCGCATGCGCACATGGCTCGCCTCGGGCGAAGCTGCTTTCTGCGCTGGCGTAATGCCCACACCCATTGAGGGCAAGCACACGCTCGGTTGTAAACAGTGTGTTGGTCGATAGCAGTTCCGACGTTGGCTTTCCTCAAAACGGCTGCGATAAAGTCTAAGTGACATCCAGTTTGGTGTCCGCCTTTATCGCCGAGAGCGCGTTCAAGAAAGAAAGGAACGCAGCGTCAAAGAAAAACGCGATCAACGAAAAGGATGCATTCACCGTGCCGTTGAACACTCTTTGGTCTGGTAAGGCCGTAAAGCGCGCATCACTCATCAATTACTTTTTTTTTCTCATCGTTGCCAGACGCCCCGCAGGTTTTTCGCCCGCTTTCTACCGCCGACGAAGCTTCCAAGTCAAAGGCAACGTCATTCAATCCAAACTGGGACTGACTTCACTTCACTGAAAGAGTCGTACGCGAACGCGGTATAGGCTTCCGACGTTTTCGCGCTAACCCGGCGCCATTAACAGAAAGTCGCGTAATTTATCACCCATTCGAAACTAATAACTGAGATTAATAACGCGCACCGATCTATCCCAGTTCAAAAATGAGCGCGAAATAAAAATAAAAAGAAGAAAAAAATGTTACACACCGTTTCGCGTTACAATGGAACGCGTACAGGACGCCCCGAGCCATCAGGGCCAATCATACGCCGTATGAATGTCACGTGACCTCCGCAAGGGGTGTGGCAAGGCGCGGGGTGCGATGTCACGTGACACATTCCCAGCGCTCGATCGGTTGGTATAGCTCGTAGCATCCGCTTCGCTCTATCATAAGGTAAAACGCACCGTACCAGAGAGCGAATGGAAAGTCGTCCGCTTTCAGCAATAATCGTCGCTATGGAAGACAGCTCATACAGCCTCTCCGTTCAACCCCACTGCCCCGCCCCCAAACCCAATGAAGAAAGAAAAAAAAAGCGCTACAAATATCAAAGGACCAACCAAAAAGCACTAACATAACCAGTAACGAAGCGTGACACACGAAAGGGGAACAAAAGAAGACGAAAAAAAAAAGAATGGATGGAGAAAACACTTGGCGCGCGCTGTCCGCTCGTCTCGTTAATCAAATGCTCCCGCACAACTATCCGCTCCTGCGATACGCGAAATCACGGCACCCGCTGTTTTGCCCCCACAAATATTTCACGGCGCATACACCCAGAAGGAGAAGAAGAAGAAAAAAAAACGCCGCAAAATAAACGAGTAAAACCAAAATTGAGGGCGACAAAGGAGTTCCCTCGTATCCTCCTCCGCCCGCCATAACAATAAAGAGCGCCACGTGCGGGTCACATTCGAAAATAAAAAATGGGCACGCCAGTTTAGGGAGGGGAGGGGGGGTAGTGCCACACTAGCAACATCCGTCAGTCCCCTATCCAAACGCACAATGGCAACAACCGCCAGACTACAAAAAGAGAAAGTAGTTCCCGTTCCACTCCGCCCCACCGGTTTCCCAAGTGGACACGCGGCGGCCGGAATCACACAGGCGACGGAAGCGCCCCCCTACCGGTTCCGTTTCGTCCCCTGGTGGTCACCGCAGTAACTACATAAGGTTTCCCCGCCTCGTGTCACATCGTTCATTCCGTCCCCGTGACGTGACAAAGGGGGGATGAGAATTTCCACGCTGTTGTCGACGCGGGCGACAGCGGTGCCTAAGCGGCCGCCATTGAGTCCCGCCGCCCCGCCTGGTGGCAGGGAACGAAATTAACGGAGGGGTAGCCGAGATTGCGCGGAGCTTTGGAAATGGCGGCACGAAATCGAGAGATTCGTCGCGTTTTCAAATTGAACACGCGTGACGCTAACGCGTTTTCCTCTTTTTATGAATTCCTCTATCCTCCACTATGTTAACCATTTCGTCGTTTACCCTGAGACTGGGGGTTTTTTTGAAGAGCAGAAGTGACAGAAAAAACAGACCTGTCTGTTTTTTCTGTCACTTCACTGGCAATTAAAACGGGCTAACAATATACTGAAAGAGCCTCTGCGCCATTGGTCCTTCGCTCCCTTCCACCTTGGGACCTGTATACCCTTTTCTCTGTCTTTATCGTTCTTTCTCTTTATTTTTATTTTTCCCCCTTAAACGCCTTGCTTCAGCACCGTCATCTGTTTATGTCACGTTCTCATATGAACAACTAAATCGCCTTGGTTATGGATCACACAACACTCATTTCGAGTTATGTTAACCTGACCTGCCATCCTTCGCTGGTAATGTGAGAAAGCAGTTGCAAGATTGAACATTCTAATACTTCTAGAGTGAAAAAAGAACTCTTTTTTGGTTACAACACTGCGTCTGAAAAATCATACAAATGTAGTAAAACGTTATCATACGTGTAGCCGGGATATTCGTACTGCCTTTAATAAGAAATACACAAAAAAATAAACACGATCTTCAAAATATTCCCCATGGAACCCACCTTTTTCGTTTATGTCTTTTTTTTTTTAATTCGAGACTTCTCCTTGAAACACAATTATCACGTGATCGAGTGCTGCCATTTTTGGCGCTCAACTTCCCTTCCTCTGGAAAAACTCCTTTCACTCCTTCTTATTCGTTTTATCTTCGTTTATCCAAATTAAACAACCCAGCTATATTGAACTTCAAGCGACCGCAGCCCCGTTCAGAATCGCAGGCACATTCCAGTCAACCTGGCAAGCAGACATCCAAACTTACACCAGCAGCCGCAGGTCAAATGCACACTTCAGTTTAGCTCTGAAAGAGGCCCTAAACATCAATCTTCCCCGCCCGAAAAACAACAATCAGACGATCGCTGCGCCCCCTCTCACCGAAACGCATTCTTTCGTTTCTCTGTTTAAACTAAAACTAACGACAAACTGTCCACACCGTAGTTGTTTCGAGTCCAGCAAAGCCTAGACAACACAACAAGAACAACGCCGCTATCAATCAGCTCCCGAAACCCGCTCGCTTCCGAAAGCCACATCAACAACGACAACACCAGCAACAAGCGACGAGAGCGCCTACGAAGGCAACGCGCTTCCCGCTCTAGCGGCCTGAAACAGAGGCAAATAAGCAGACGACCAGCAACAAAGCAGGGCCATCAATCAGGGCTGCCCAGAATTCCTTCAGCGTCTATACGGCCCTGTAACCTAGCGGCTTCGCTTCTTTCCCCAAGGGTGACATAACTAGCGACGTCAGCGCCACAACGACGCTGCGTTACGGGCCCTGGTGGCGCGCGGTCCAATCACGACCGTGTGGGGTCGATTACAGGTTTACGATGCGGAGCAGGCGCAGAATCACCGCGCGCTGAGTGCACGCGTGTTTAGGTCGAACATTCCGTGTTCTGTCTTGTTTGTTCTCGTTTTCCTCGCTAAGCCTTTCGTCGGCGTTCCCGCCTCTTTCCCCGCCCGCAGCGAGTAGATCATGCGTGTGTACGTGGCTATAGAGAATGGATGGAATGTTCCGAAAGAGCCTCTTCGGCTATTCCAAACCGAAGTTACAAGCATCGTCAGAAGTTTCGAGTTGGGCTCTCGGCAAATAGATAAAAGAAAACAAATCTTTTTTTTTTTTTTTTTAACCTTTTTATATTACAGCAACTGGGAGTTCTGACTCTCCAGTGCTATTTGGGAATCGCCTGATATACTCTAGCGAAAAACGGGCCCTAAAATAAGAAGACTAAGTAGTAAAATGTGTTCCTCGGTAAGATAGGAATCGTGTGCATTTTCTATCTTCGCTCAACGAGAAAAGGTAATTTGCATACGCTGCGTCAAGGTTGCAAACGGATTCAATTTATGTTGTTTTGTTGTTGTTTTTGTTTTGGGGGAGGAAATGGATGCGTCTTTATATTTCTTTACCTAGGAGGGCGTCTTGTAGCATTCGATACATACGGCATCTTGCTCGCAATCTGCTCCGGTACATAGCAGTGGGAAAACCTTGATATAAAGTCATTCTGCCTCAAACCAGCTCAACACACTGAATGGCGTACCTTACGACGTCATGTTTTGAGTTCGCGATAGTTTAAAACATTATTCTAATTGAATCAGAACCCTTCGGGCGAATGTCACTGCTTCCTATCTGCGAGCAAGGTCAATTAATTTAATTATATCCGTGGCTGAACTTAAACCTATAATACGTTGCCTAGAACACGTCGTTGGCCCCGAAGTTGCAACAAATGACGTCAAAGAAGCCGGCGCATCACGCTGTCAGATGATGCGATCCTGGCGGCTGGGCGTAAAAGTCCCAACAAGAAATACGAGCGGACGCTAGTGTCGATGTCGTTGTGCAGTCCCAACTCTTAGGTGCAGAAGCTTCCGTGGACTGTAAAACTGGAGCGACCCGTGGCAGGGCTAGGCGTCTGCCACATCCACTACCGCTGCTGTCACACCGCAAGGATCGCGTCAGGCGCTAACATGAGGCTTATATGACGTCATTAGGCGGAAAAGGAGGGACTACTTTTGAAGACGCGTTCCAGACACCATACTTTTACCGAACGCGTCCAGGCCTGGCTACGTGGATAATCGCGACAAAACATGAGCAGTGTGGGTACAGTAGCGGATGACAGGAAAAAGTTCAGGCGAGCGGGTGGCTTACACAAGGCCTGCCGCGCTAACCATCAGCAGAAAACTCGGCCATTATGGCTACAGCGGATGTTCAATTTTCGCCGTCACTCCCCACTTGACGAGCAGTCGCTGAGTCAATGATAACGTCGCCCAATTTAAGGGCGTTCCGCGACAAAAAGGTTTCATCAAGTGTGACTGAATCCACCAAGTCGGCATGTTGAGCGGTCAGTCTTCGGGCGTTTGATAATGAGTTCGCGGAATAAAGGACGATAAGCGGTTTTTATTTCATTTCACCGAGAGCTACTGCTCTTAGAGTTGACTCAGCAATTGTCTGTCAAGCGGAGAGAGACGACAATATCCAAGAGCCACTGAAATGTCGCCCTCTTCCATTCGATGGCACTAGAGGTCGTCGGAGTCACGCACTCGCCTGGGTTTTTTAATATCGACCGCAATGGTACATTTTTGTTGACGGTATGAAACTTCCGATACGGCTAATCACTGATGTATTTTCGGGCTAGCGCTTCAAGCGCGTGGCGCCGTTGAAATGAAAACACGAGGCTCCCATCGTACCAGCACACTAAATGAGATCAACACTCCCCCGGCGTGCTTCTTAGAAGCAGCGTCACCCTCTCCCACATTGTGTGGCGTAACTGTGCAGCTGTTCAGAACGACGTGGCGGTGAACACAAGCAGGATGAAGTACAAGACGTCATTATGCTATCCCCTCAAAATGTGCTCCGTCATGCAAGTCGGTTTGTCCTTACTTCTAAAACGCATTTTGCAGTATCAAAGTGCATAGATGGATTAATGCAACCGACTGAAGCCTTGCAGACTGTGCGACAGCTTGCGCCACCTAGCCACTTGCTTAGTAAAGTGATGACGATGATGACGGTGATTCTGCGGATTTTTCCTTTGCGTCGGTCGAGCTCGAAAATGTTTTGTGCTCAGCAAACGTTTTAGAAAATAAAATGGAAAGAATAACATAAAAGAACTATCTTGCACCGCTCTTGTATACTAGCGCCATCCCGTGGCAACCAGCTGAAACACAGCTGCCAAAGACGCAGCTTGTTAGTGGATAAGATGACGGCTCGGAGGCATCAACTCTGCCACGCCGAAGCGCCTATACTGAAGGTGTAACACCGAGACCAGCGAGCCCCAGAAACTTCACAAAGATGACGACACGACCCGACGTCGGGTCGATAAGCAGCAGACGCGGCTGGCAACAACAATCAACAGGGGATCAGGGAAAAGCAAACACAGCAAGCGGCGAAGAGCAAACATAAAACGCCCCATTTAGTCGAGACTACCGGAAATTGAGACTCCGGGAAAAGCCGGTGCCGCGCCACCAGCCCCCCCCTGCCCGCTATCTTCCACTTCTCATCTCGGCCAGCCTCTTCGGGCACAGCCGGAAAAAGACCAAGTAAACAGAGAAGAAGAAGGTGCGAGATATCAACACGAGATGGCGCACCCTCCAAGAGGAACCTCGCTGTAATAACGCGGGAGAAGGCGATGCGGCGTCGATAGAGAGCAACGCCTGCTGTCTGGCCTTTATAAGTTCCTCAGACTCCAAGGGAGTATAGATACACGCGCTGCTCCACGAAGTCTAGATAGCGAAATGGGGAAAACTCACGGGAAGAATCTAGGGAAGACAAGATCCCTAGCCATTATAACTTTTTCCAAATCCACCAGTGTGTGCTCGTGCTTCAGGAGGTTTGGGGAGCAGACTAGGGAAAGCGAGTTTTAATATCAAATTCGACAACATACGTGTAGGTAAAATGGGAAAAACCCTACTGACAATTCATGCGACAAACGTTTGGGTATTCAGTTCGTCACTGGAAGCGGAAACGAGATAAAAAAAAAACTCATGTGCAGTGCCAACATCTCCGAAGTACAAAAAGGAAAGAATAGTTAGCATAAAGCAACAAAGGGGACGAAAAAACGACGAGGTGTATTTGACCATTCTGTTACTTTTTGTTTATTAATTACTGTAAAATTACCAGCACGCTCAAATTCGTTTAGTTGAAGGGACAGTCTAGGAAAAAAAGGTTGCAGTATTTAGTTCATTCATATACAGAGGTGCAGAATAGGGAACTCAATCGGAAAAGATACAGAATTGAATGCGCCGAGAAAGTGAGGGAGAGGAGGAAAAAAGCGAGCGTGCGAGGCGTCCGAACGCCGAACTCTGGTTGGAACGATTAGTGGATAGAACTTAACAACCTTTGTATCCACTGCACCCGTCGAATCCGTTAGAACACGTAACGCAGGCGTCTGTCGTTTATCTTTAGGATTCTAACGCGTTCAGTGAGTGCCGGTTTAGGCAAAGGCAGTTAGCCTTAGCTCTACCCCTTATCCATTCAATCAGAGTTCGGCGTATTGACGCCCTTGAGTGCTCTCGTCTCCTCTTCTCGGCGCATATCGAAACATGGAGAAAAGGTAGTGTAGACGTAGGTAACGTATGTCGCGGGAGTCGCGAAAATCCGCACTATAAGCGGTACCGCGCTATAACCAAAACATCAATTTTTCAGGCCAAAATACATGCCATCAGACAACTTAGCTTTGTAAAAGAATTTATTTCTATGTTAGATGCAAAATAAAGCTTAGTTTGAGGAAAGTCTTTATTTCACCAGACTAGTACACTTCTCTCTCAAGTATGTCACACATTTTGAAAGAAATGAGTGACTTTTGCCTGGCGCAGCCTTTTAACGGCATCGCGGGCTGCGGACGGACGTTGCGAGCGTTCGGGAATGCTAACCCTAATCACTTTTCTCCGGCGATGAAAACGCGTGAAAATTCGCATCATTTATACGGTACACGCCAGTAATACCTTCAACTTGAACGCAGGCACGAAATGCTTCAAATAAGAAATCCGGGCGATGTTCGCAAACACAAATGCTTAGAAAGCACCACTGTAGTCGAAGTAAACAAACACGACGACACGGGCGTTTCTGCCTTCTTGAGAGTGCCGCCACAACATCGCCGCACGAGTAGGTGGATCTTCCCTTCTAGTACGTACTGGGTTATCATAGCGACACACAACGAAAATTCACAGTCAAGGATAGCGCTTTTACGCGGAACGATGAACTTCCACCATGCCGTCTACGACGACGATCACAACCGACGCCATGTTCGCGGATAGAAGCAGCCGGCCCGCGACCGGCATGCAACGCGCGCAAACACTTCTCCTCGACCTGCGATTGGTCTGTCGTTGCGGTTGTTTCCAACACAGCGGAGGGACGCACGCACGCACGCACGTGAACGACACGTGCATGCTTCCCTCTGTCGCTTTGGCAACTGAAGCTCTTCGCTTTTTTCCGCTTTTTCCAAGGCTTTTTCGAGCAACCTCCTTGCCCCGCGAGTGCCGCTCGCGGCTAGCGCCGTTACCTAGTGTCGGCGCGGTCGGCGGGCTGTTCGAGAAACCGCACTATAACCGGTATTTCCCTTCGCGCGCCTCCATTTTAAGCGGTATGTAGTTACATGGAGTTCTATGGGAGGCGAACCGGTGGTTTAAAAAAGCCGCGTTATACCCGGTCCTGCACTATAAGCGGTTACGATGTAAGTGGTCTATACTGTAGAGAGAAGTACCAGTTTCGGCATAGGGTTTGTGAACACACTTGGTAGTGAAGGAAAACAAAAAAGAAACTCTAGCGAAAAACGTTCCAGTACTGAGTCCGTCGAGGGATGTGGGATCGGAATAGGGAAACTCGAGGGAGAAGGCTAGGGAAAACGTTCTAATATTGAGGTCATTCCTAGACGCGCAAGCAGAATAGTAAAACTCTAGGGAAAAGGAGTGCCAGAGCTAAATAGAAAAAACTTCGTGGGAAGTTGTACCTATTTGCCACTCTAACGACCTATAGATGGCGGGGCGGTAGTTCCAAGATGGCGAAAGAGACGGGGATAGACTCTCCGGGATCTCCCGTGCGCCTGGTCGCCAACGCTGGTCAGTGCGCTCATAATAATTTATTTGTCTACAAATGCGAAGTGGTCAGAGCAGGAGCATATCACAGGTGACGGAGATGTTGATGTGCGTTAGTAAAACGAGCGTGTTGATATTTAAAAGTTGCGGAAATTTCAATTTGCGAAGCTTTGTGGATGTCGAGCGCGTTTTGGGCGCCAGCCAAATCACTCTTTGCGGCAATAATATTTTTGAGGGTGATGAAGATATCGTGGTGTTTGCGCCATTACTGCCCTAAAGAGTGAGCCGCGCACGGTGAACGTCAAGCTCCGGAAGAGAAGCGGTTACAGTATTCAAGTCCTCGTGTTACAGGCACACAACTCGCTGCTCACCGTCGGGGTTTTAGTGTGCTGCAACACTTGATCAAACTGCGCTATGGTTATTGATTGGAAGTTTTTAGATAGCGTGACCGCAGGCTACCGTACGGTGCAGTATAGCAACCGGAGGCTCGCGCCGCGCCTTTGAAACATACACTTTTCAACGCGCGCCAGGAACTTTACCGTGGTCACGGTAGCCTGTGGTAACGCTTTGCTAAAACTGCTTATTAACGTCATCGGCGTGTTTAAAGGATTTATTTACCTCTTTACCAAAATAAATATTTAAATGCACCCTATAGTTGCGTACCATGTAATTTGCAACATTACGACGCGCCTCGCCAAGACTGCCCGCTCTAACCTCGTCACGAACGGCTGGCTAACACAAACGCGCTTAAAATGCTTCGAACATTTTTTTTTCCAATGTAATTATCTGAAAGCAAGTACGGGCATTCTGTCTTTTGAAAGTTCTTGGAGCAAATGGTCATATTCTTTGTAAAAACAAAAATCATGAGCCATCCCACTCCATGAAGGTGGATAACCAGCGAAGCTGTTTAACACACGACACAGACGTGACACAGAATTGAGCGTAGGCTCCATAAAAGTTGTCAGATTAAGCAACATGATACAAACGTTTTTTTTTTGTTTTTTTTTTGTTTTTTTTTTTTTCTTATGCGTTCGGCCATTTTGCGACGTTCGTCGTCTTGCCTGGTTTGCCGCATGCGCTTGGCGTTTCGGGCACGATCTTCATGGGTGGTGTTTGCCACCCGCCGCCGCCGCTAACATTCTCGGTGCCGTTCCCGCCGTTGCTCTTCATAGACGCGTTGCTCTTCAAGAGTCCGGACTATACGCGGCTTCCCCATTACGACGAGAGACAAGTGAAATAGACATATTGCTAAATTACCCAAGCATCACGGAGAATGCTGGGAATGGTGTTCCACGCGCTGCACGTGCCGGCGTCTCCAGAAGTAACTGCTCTATAAGCCTCAATGGCATCTTGCACGCGCGTTCGTCAACGCTCTATTTTGGATATTTACTTCGAATATTTTATACGGGGAGGGCATGAGTGTGCGCCGCGTGAGGCAATGTAAGCGTAGAGTCATTGGTCACACACACCAAAAATCCACAGAACCCAAATCCACTACTCATACTTAGCGTGCAACGCTGTCAAAGGTAGTGGCGCGAGCGCGTGGCTTCATCTATGGTTTTGTTTGCGCGAGAACGCGTGCAAATGATCAACGAGATCAAGCCACATGCTCGCGCCAGTAGCTTTGACAGCGTGGCACGCTAAGTATGAAACAGAGTATAGCTATAAACAGCTTCGCTGTAAAACGCGAACCCATTCCCGGTGTCTCTTGTTCGGTATACCGTTGCGCGACCAGTTTTGTCCTACTTGGGGCAAAGAATCAACTTCTTTTCGTAGACGATACGCTAGAGCTCCACACTACTAGCGGGAGCATTTGCAGTCACGTTGAGCATAGATTCAGCCGGCGACCACAAAACCAGAAATCTGCGGCGTATGCGATGTACGAAAGGTTCCTAATAAAATTAGACATCCCGGTCCCTTCGCGCAACGCTGATGCGAGGCGGAACACAAGAATTTCTATTTTAACGCGCTCACTTTTTGTTGTTAAAACTGCTTCACACACGAACACACCGACCAGAACCATGCGGTAATAGCAGCAGCAAGGCACCAAGGCCGACAGTTGCCGCCGCTGTCGCCCCCGCTCCTCTGGTTCTCCGTTCGTCCGCGAGAGGGCGAGCGGCGGGCTGGAGTGGCAAGACGAGTTCAGGTATTGGGAGTCTGTCACCAGGTTCGGGAGCAAAGCGAGAAAGCCCAAAAGAAAGCTTTAGGGAAAACAAATTCCAGAATCAAGTTTGTCGACACATCGACATAGGGAACTCAAACAAAAACGCTAGCGAAAAGAAAAAAAAAAAAGTTATAGTGGTAAGACTGTTGGTGGACACGGCGTCAGGATAGGGCAACTAAAAGTAAACCTAGGGAAAACGTTTCAATAATTTAGTTCATCTATAGACACGGGAGCGGAATATATAAACTGCAAAAAAAAGGGTTCTAGTCCCGAAAAAAAAAAAAAAACACCCGAGGGGAAGTATGGGGAAAACTAATTGCAGTATCAAGTTTGAAAGCAGACACGGGAGCGCAATGGTGAAACCCAAAGGAAAACTCTAAAGAAAACAAATTCTAGTGTCGCGTTCGCGAACACAAGTGGCGTGATATACAAAATGAAAATAAACTGTAGAAGAGTTTCCCTATTCAGTCCATAGATAGACACTCAGAGCGAAATAGAAAAACTCGAAAAACGAGACAGGGGTTACAAAACATTTCCTGTACCGGAATACGCTAGGAAAATGTTGTTCAAGTATTGAGTTCGCTAAGAGGCACGAGAACCGAATAGTGAACACCGAAACGAAGTTTTCAGTAAAATCAGTTTCTGTATCTGCTATTTCCATGGGCAATGGCTGCTGGCAATTAGTAAATGAACACAGCAGCGAGCTTTAAAACACGTGATAAGTGACGTAACGTACGTGGATTAAAATAAATAAGGGATAACAGGGAAAAAAAGAACAATTTATACGGCCCCTTATATTAAAGCCAGAATGAAATAAATCACGTTGCATACGCTAAACACAAACAGAGTGAAGCGAACAAAAACATTTTCCTTCCTTTTTTCCGACTGGTGTTCGAAATTGCACAGGCAAGATGAGGTGAATAAGGAGCCCGCTCCCTAATGTTCCCTTTTTCTCGGTAGCGGCGCGAAAATGAAGCGCTTTCTGAAGCTACGCGGGCTTTGCCAGCGCTGCAAAAGCGAGCTGACGCCGAGCATATATAGGGAAAAAAATCGGGAAGGGCCATAGTAAAATAGGGGCGAGTAATATATTCTAGGGTAGAAACAGCTGTCTCAGCGCTTAGATTAATGCGTGGGGTCTGTCTTGAAGTGCCGCACGTTGCTCCAATCTCGAAGGTCAGGTTGAGGGAAGTTTTGGGAGCCCCGTAGAAAAAGGGGAGAAAAGGAATGACGGCCATCGTGTAAGTACGTCTGCACGCGCTGAAGCGCTTAAAACTATAGGGTCGGGACTTAAGTTTCGCCATAGTTTTTGGGATATTAGCTCGAGATTTTCTAAATAATCTTACGATAAACTATTCTTCCCAATGTTACATAAGAAGGAAACTCCAGGCACAAACGAATAGTAACTGTTTATTGGCAAATCGCGTCTCTATTTGAAAGCGGAAAGTACGGGCAATCTTCGTTTAGATATTTTGGAAATAAAGTAAGAAATGTTCCCATAAATATAAGAATTTTTAAGCATGTTCCAAAACATTTTCATGGGATCAGAGGTTACAGCGACGCCTTTCGAGAGTTTTTTTTCAGTTCCTTCGTTCACGTGCGTACAAAAGGAAAGCATTTCTGCTTCATGGCGACGGCAAGAAGGGAGCGCACAAAAGTGCGACGTGCCTCAGAAGTGATGACGTCACGGGATTGGTCCGTCGACGCAAAAAAAAAAAAAAAAAAACTGATTAACGGTATGCTTACCGTTAATCAGGCAGCCGTGCGATGAGATGTTCAGCGTTTCAGTTATGAATATTTCTAATACTATCAAAATTGCTCAAACATATCTTGGAAGGAGCATATTGCACACGTTCGTAGTAAGCTTTCCAAAATAAAAGCCTTAATGAATATATATAAAACATTTTATTGACAACTATAAAACTCCGATTTTATTAATCAATTTTTTTATCCCAGCTTATGACTTGCGCGTCGAGTGTGGGGATCAACTGGTTTAACAAGTTTAAATATACCCAAAGTATTATACAAAATAAAAAAAACTCCTCGAGCAGTAGCTAATGTTCCTTCTATTTCCCCATCATTAGCTCTATTTCTTAAGCATTCAATAGCCTATGTATAGAAGATGCATTCCCAACGATTAATGTTAACATATCAATCTACCATAAAAGGTAATTTCGAAACTTCTCTAAACCTCACTGACCTCCGTTTGCACACTTTATTAGATCAAACTAGTACGATACAACCATGGCGTGTTCCCCGATTCACGCAAAAACTTTGAATGCCAAAGAGTTACATATAAAGTCATGTTCCCAACCTTATGTCACGCGAGCTCCTCGCCGCTCTCGACACCACTCTCATCCTTCACTTCTACATCCACACAACACACACACTGGATTCGTGGCCACGCCCTGACCCCCAGGCAACAAACAAGCACATTCGATTTACCGAGTCACGTCCATTCTGGGACCTGTGTTCGACCGGCCTAAATCCAATGAGCCCCAACTACAACGAAACAAAAAAACACCTACAACGCGCCGATAATACTCCGACAACTCTGCGAAACCAGACTCACCCTCGAAACACCGCCAGTCACCGACTCCCGAACACACGCCACCACCCTGCACAAATAAAGATAGCGCAAAAAACGAGGCCTGCCTTCTACTTGTCCTCATATTTTGTTCTATCTTTATTTGTATAATGTGTAACCAACTTGACCGTCCTATGGACACCAAAAAAAAAACTTTCTTTTATAAACGCACATTACGTTTATATTACTTTTCAGAAAGTTTACTTACGTAAGAACAGATGGGTGACGATCAGCGACACACAGGATTGGTTGGCGTCGCTTCATTAAAAACAGAAAGTGCTCCCCGCTTTCTAGTGAACGCTATCCCGGTTTTCGCCGGTAGGGACGCCTCGGGGACTGCGTGCTTACTTCCGCTCGACGGGGGTTGGCTCTGGACGTCGCTCAAACGGGTGACAGGTGTCAATGTCGAGATGACGTAGGGGCGTCGAAAAGGGCAGAGCCGCGGTGTGTGTGTTGCTAGGATACGTTTCTCCTTTCCTTCACGTCACTCCCGTGACCCTTTTCTCAAATGTCCAATCTAGCGATCCTGAGACCAAATATTAAAAATTAGGGAACGTCAAAGAATATAAATGAACCTAATAGGTAAACGAGGCCTTGCTGCTGAATTTGCTACCTATCATATAGAAGGCCAGCGCGAGGAACAGAGTGGACACCAGTGCTGGTCAGCATTCGGCTGGGACCATACACTCTCATACCGACATATCGAATAGATAAACAAGGCCTTGCGCCGAAATTTGCTATGTCACATACTGAAGGCCAGCGCGATGAACAGATTGGACTCCAGTGTTGGTCAGCATTCGGCTGGGACCATAGAATCTCAGACCGACATATCTCATAGATAAACAAGGCCTTGGGTCTGAATTTGCCACGTCACATACTGAAGGCCAGCGCGAACAGACAGATTGGACGCCAGTGCTGGTCAGCTGGGATTTGAGTTTATTTGGTAGAAATACGATCGAGACAAGGCCGAACACTAACGCAGCACAAGACTTACACGGCATTCATTAAAAGTAATCAAATTACTTATAATCGATTACATTTGGGGAAATTTTGTGATCAGTTGAGAACATTGATTAGGAAGTGATCGTAAGAGCAATCAGACTACATTTAGAAGTACTCAAATTAATTACTCGTAACCGTTAGAATGCATCGTCCTGGTGGCAGATTTTGTTGGCACAAGTTTCCTCCTACGGAATCCACTAACCAAGTATCCAGCAGGAGGATGGTTTATCGAAACAGGTGGATTAAGAATATAAGTAGTTAATAGTACGGTGATTTATGCAATAATAGGGAGTGTTAGGGAACCGTTTTTGCACATCCGATACGGTACGATATGGCCTCAGGTATGAACTGCGCATGCGCGAGCCTTGCTGTTGTAGCACATGCGCAGTTTGTACTGGAGGGCCCAAGGTAACGTATCGGGTGTGCAAAAACGGTTCCCTAAAAGTCCCTAATAGAAAGTTTTAGGGAACCGTTTCTGCACATCCGATGCGGTACGATGGGCCCTCCGGTACGAACTGAGCTTGCGCTATCGCAGAAGGCTCGCACATCCGTAGTCCGTACCGGAGGGCCTATCGTACCGCATCGGAAGTGCAAAAACAGTTCCCTAAAACTCTCTATTAGGGACTTTTAGGGAACCATTTTTGCACACCCGATACGGTACCTTGGACCCTCCGGTACGAACTGCGCATGTGCTACCGCAGCAACACTCGCGCATGCGCAGTTCATACCGGAGGGCCCATCGTACCGCATCGGATGTGCAGAAACGGTTCCCTAAAACTCTCTATTAGGGACTTTTAGGGAACCGTTTTTGCACACCCAATACGGTACCTTGGACCCTCCGGTACGAACTGCGCATGTGCTACCGCAGCAACACTCGCGCATGCGCAGTTCATACCGGAGGGCCCATCGTACCGCATCGGAAGTGCAAAAACAGTTCCCTAAAACTCTCTATTAGGGACTTTTAGAAAACCATTTTTGCACACCCGATACGGTACCTTGGACCCTCCGGTACGAACTGCGCATGTGCTACCGCAGCAACACTCGCGCATGCGCAGTTCATACCGGAGGGCCCATCGTACCGTATCGGATTTGCAAAAACGGTTCCCTAAAACTCCCTAATAGAGAGTACGAAAGGACCCGTTTTCAAACCGCCAGAAAAGTTTCTCGCGTTCAAAATCTGAAGCAATCGGAAAAGTAACGATTACTTTTTTTCAAGTCATGGCCAATTACTCCTCTTCTCAAATAATCCAGAAATCTAATTGAACGCCTTTAACCGAGAGTAATTGTAATTGTAATGAATTTCAATTTTTTTCCGAAAAACGTGTACATGACTGCCCAGCACTCGTGTTCAATCTATGCCCCTCGCTGGCCACGGGAAGGGGGTATAGAATGCCCAGCAGTCAGTCGTGTACAAAGTGTCTCCTAAAAAAAAAAAAGAAAAAAAAATTGTTGTTTTCTTTTACCGCAAAAATAAACTACGCATCGCCGACGCTAGTTCTCCGCCCAAATGTAGCACTATAGAGGTCCGAACCAGCTGCCAAAGTTTCAGCACGTACCTATATCATATTCAAGAGGCGTAAGTGATTTTGTTAAAAACTTTCAATAGGAAAATGGCGGCCGACAGTGCTCTCGAATCAGACCTGTACGTAGTTCAACTACTCTACTCAAGTTACTGTAGTTTAGCTACTTTTCTTAGTAGTTGAGTAACTTTTAATTACATTTTTATTTCGGTACTCAGTAGTTTACTTTAATTACTTTTTCCGAGTAACTTCTTGTCAAATTACAATTTACGTTTGAATTTTAACGCTGGTATGCTGGTCAACAAACATTCCAGCACGAAAATAGAAAAGATGTTGGAGGATCAGCTGATATTTGCCAAGGGGGGAAGCATGTAGCGTAGGCAGGGGAGGGGGGGAGGTGATTTGGAGGGTCTGAAACCCTGTAAATTTTTTACGAGCCCTCCCACTGCAAAGACTCTGGTACGAGGCGCGGGGAATGGACAGACAAGTCGCAAGTAAGGCCCAGTAAATGCGGGATTAGCGCCGAAGACTGGCATTTCTTTCTGTTCCGAAGCTCAAGGAGAATGGCCGTATTTAAAGAAAGGGTTTGTCCCTGCTTCTCCACAACGTAGAAACTGTCGCCCACTACAGGAGGTGTACACACTGCAGCCCCACTCAAAGGAGTCAATAAAATGCAGCACTCGCTCTGAAGCCCATCTGGTGCTCCCGTAGTTTGTGCTGTACTTGAAGGATCGCGCGCTAAATGGTAACGCGAAGGTGGCCTTTTTGCTTTAGCTTTCCTCCCAAAACTCAGCATATGCAGGTCTTTCATGATTCAAAGATCGTTCGAGAAGCTTAAAAATTCCCTCAACAACTTTACAAAAAAAAAAGCTGAGTTGAGAAGTATTTTAAGACAATGGAGCTTAAAGTACTATTTCAAGTAGGACTAGAACACTTGTACTTCACTTAAAGAACATTCTTTGAGCATGTACTTGTACTTCACTAAGGTAATTTTTTTTTTCTGGTAATTCCTGAAAAAAAGTAAAATTCCCGACTTTCAAGTACATTCCCCATATTTGGAAACAAAACACGGTGTATCGTCATGTGAAAACGCGCTACCGTCTTTCGAGACGTCATCTAATCATTTTCCTGAGTAAAGCAATGGCGGCTATAACACCGATACAAGGAAGTGGCTTATAAGTGTACTGTGGTAAATAGTTCGTCAGCGAGAGTAAAACAACTACTCTGTGGCGACTTGCCTTTATCCAATATTTGCCGCCTTTTTCGAAAAAATTCATGCTCCCCCAATTACCTCCGGTGCAATGCATACCAGTTAAAATAAAGTAAAAAAAAAAAAAGGTAGAAAAGTGCATCACGAAAGGTCGTGTTAGAAAGTAGTTCTACTTTACTTTAAAAGTATGTTGTCTTTATAGTACTTTACGTACATTGCACCCGATGTACTTACTGCACCTGAAGTACATAACCTCCAATTGACTTTGTACTTCAAGTACTTTTTAGATGTACTTTACGCAACACTGTAAACAAGCAAGCACTATCTGCAAAATCAAGCTCAGGCAGTACTAAACCTCAAAGTAGAAATGATACATTCGCAGTACATCACTGACCAGAAAACAAAAAGTACAAAACAATTAATCACACAGAAGCAGAAGCAGCTATTAAAGCATTTATGTGAAATCACAAGCTGCTTTATATTTGGATAATAGAATTTCGATAACAGATCAAAACATTGATGTACTTTCTTGTTACTATAAAGATATAAAAGCAACTTGAAAAGTAATGCACTACTTTGTTACAGTAGTTAGAAATTTACTCAATTACTTTCCATTTGAGTAATTTCTACTCTACTCAAAATACTCTTGAGGCAAGTACTCAGTAACTTAACTTAATTACTTGAATTGAGTAATTTGTACATGTCTGTCTCGAATACATGGAGCTGTATGGGCGCCAGAAACCGAAAACGGGCGAAAATGGGTCCAATTATTTCGTCGAAATTTTCATAAAATCATTTATAACTTTTTAATAAGATATTGGCTGCGTGCTGAAGCTTTTGCACTTGTTTCGAACCTCTGGTGCTATATTTGGGCGGAGAATAAGCGTTCGACGATGCAAAGTTTATTTCCAAAATTTAAAAAAAAAAACTTTTTTCTTTTTTTTTTTTTTTGGGGGGGGGGGGGAGGGGGAGGACACATTGTACACCTCACTTAAAAAAATTAATCGACTACAATTTCAAATATACTCGGTTGAGATAAGAAAAGTAATTGGCCGGTGACTGAAAAAGTAATCGCGTGACTTTATCGATTAGTTCAGATTACTTTCGATTACTTCAAATAGAGTGGAATCTGCTAATGTGAAGCAAACAAAACTTAAGCGGTAAAGTGTCCTGCTTGTGCTAACAGCATGTCGCGCAATGCATACCTGAAAAGACAAGACATTTATTCATAAAAAAAAAAATCTTGGCAGAAAAAAGGATCGACACAAGAACAAAACAATGTAAAAATGGGAAGAAAGATTGGGGAAAAAATGAATACACCAGCTCGCCTCCCGAAACTTTCCTTTGTCCCCTGACAAGGCACGAAAGTATATATACATAAAACAAAATCCTAGATCCCCGTAAAAAGGTAAAATTAAAAACCAATACCATAAAAAAGAATCAATCATAAGACCATCTCCCCAAATCCAGTCCCCCCCCCCCCCCCCCAAAAAAAGAAAAAAAAAAGAAAGAAAAAGGAACGAAAACGCACCCTTAAAAAGGGGGCGAGGATAAATGGGGGCAGCTATGCGAACATAAAACCGAACACTGCGCTAGCAAGGTTTCTCGGCGCTACTATTTCATTGAAAAAATAAAAGTGCAAATTTAAAATTTAGACTAGCGGAAGCAAAAACGGGGACGGGAGAGCACGGGGGCACCCTCGATATATTTTACAGCGAGAGTGCCACTCATAAGATCGCGGGCTAGTTTTGCCGGAGGGGGGTGCCTGGAAATCAATGACCAACGTACCTGCGCCACTTTGTCGTAAGATTATATCAGATCTGTCGGGCCGTACGTCCCTCTCTCACCCAACTGCACCGCTTTTAGACGTCATGTTCTGACCTAAAATTCTCAGTTTCAACTACGCTGTTGCCATCATATTTTTTTTATTTGTTTCTAAATAACACACCTATTGAACAAAGACATGTAAAGGCTTATGCCATTTTTATTTATTTTGGTCACGGTGTGCGCAGAATAAAACCTCCACGGTCATCAAAGAAGACATTTGTGGGTCCCTAAAAGAACACATTTCATGTCTGAGAAGACTACATCACAAGTTACGAATCTCTACTCAGTGAAAGGTTGCGGAAGTGACAGCGCTGATTTCTTCGCTCAGAAAAAGGCTCAAAGATTGGACGAAAATTGCTAAGTACATCCGTCAGCTGCTTTGTTCGTAATGCAATGCGTTAACAGCAGGGGACAAAAAAGGAAGTATGTGGATCAATCAATCGTTCACGTAGGAATTTCCTAGTAAAATATTTCGAAATGATTTCAGAAATCGTATTTAATTCCGGAAAACACGGGATTCCCGTGAACGCCGTGTAATTGAATTAAATAAAATAGCCGTCGAAACATGGATAAAGCATAGAACACCCTATTTAAACTAAACGAAACGTGGAAATCTATAAACCGCTACACTGGACAAATGCGGACCAACCTGAAAGCATTCGACGACAAAACCACAGCCGGCTTGGAATCGAAAAGAGGATTTAAGGAGTGTAAGACACCGAGATTACATCATATCGTAAGAAATGGAACAAGGGAGAAATCCTACAAAAAGACAACGAGAACAAAATTGAAATATTCGCGTAGGCAGAAGCGGCTGAGAAAATGGCTCCTTAAAAACAGGATTGAAATCGAAAAAAGTCACTGGGCCTTTTCAGTTTCTAACTGGTTCAGCGATGATGGAACACGACCAGAAACAAGACGAACACCATGAAGGTGTGTTTTTGATGCTTTTGGATTGGTACCCACAGCTCGTTGCGTCGGCTGCGAATTGTAAGGGGAATCCTACATAAAGACTTACAAAACCATCAACAAACTCGTATAGTCGCAAATAGCCGAAAAGGTGCCTCCTTAAAAGTAGAGCTAAAATCAAAGTTGATAGTCTGGGGAATCTAGGGAACCAAAAGAGACACCGAAAACAAACCAAAAAAACATTGTGTAGTCAAAAAACCGCCAGAAAAAAAAATGGCTCTTAAATTTAGGGAAGCTAGAGGAATAACGACGCCAACCCTAAATTGGGGGCCAAAAACACTCAAAATAAAAAAAAATCACGCCAACTGAACGTCCATGGCGTTCCCTTCTTAACGCAGCCCAGAAATGAGAGGGCTTCCAGACAGGGATATACTCGAGAGTTAAGAAGGAGCGCTTGAGGGATCACTGGGGAACGTAGGGACAGGAGAGAAGATGATATAACACAAATCCAAGACAAACATACAAAAAAAGCACGCGCCAAAAAGGGGGCACACATAAGACGAGGCTCAATTCCCGCTCGCCTACGTTTCCCCCCCCCCCCCCCCCCCCCCCCCGTAATGTTCAAGATACCGAACGGAAGGAGCAGCAAGATCCACTGGCGATACAGGAGCAAGACCACTCACCCTTCGCCCACGTGCCAACAGAGCTCTGCAGCAGCAGGAAAGTGGGGAGAAGTTCTTCCCTTATTTCCTGCGAGCCAGCTGTAATACTCCCCCAAAGAATGGGAAGTCAGGCAAACGCGGCATGAAGAGGCGATTTATCACAACAGCTATAGCTCCCCCAAGTACGTGAGAAAGAGAATGGCGGACGAAATGATATCACTTCGAGACATCTCCCCCTCTTACGCTTGTGTGTTTGTGCGTGTGTATATAAGAGCTCAGATCTCCCTTCCTCCCTAATTTCTTGTCCGGCGGGCTTTAGTCACGTGATGTGACGTCACGGGCTTAAGTTGTATCTACTCTCGGGGCACCCGAGAGGTGCTCTAGCATTATGCCTTGGTGAATCTTTGTCAGCAGCAGCTAGTAATAAACTCCGGCAAAACCCACTAACTGTATCAGGTGAACGAAAGTGTTTAAATCATTGCTGTGAGAACACAAGAGCTGCTGTATTTTTATTAATCATCATTCCTAACTAAAGATTTAGGTAATTGCTTCGCTAAAACCAAGTTACTAACTGACAAAGATGTTGGGGGGTTGTGCCAAATCTCTCATGAAAATAACTCGTCAAAGACAATCTGCCAACCAACGAAGGGCTTAGGGTAACTCGCTAAATATTATATTAATGAACTAACGCGTAAAAAACATTCGTTTTGTTCAGAAGGTAGTAATTTATGTGTTATGAATGTTTAAAAAAAACGTCTATATTAATAACTTCACATTATATTCGTCGACGACCGTCTTCAACCAACTTTATTCATTCCCTAAAATGTAAAGTGGGAAGAAAAAAAATCAGCAAACAAACGTAGCTAGTCACTTCATCTCCGTAACTTGACAGCCTGAAAAACTGTCTCGCTAAATTCGGAAGAAAACTAAACCCCATAATCTTCCAAACACCAACGCACACAAATACAAACAAAACAAAAACTTTCAAGAGCCGTCAATTTGCGGGAATGGATTTGAAGAACCTCGACAAACAGACTGTTTGAAAAAAAAAAAAAAAAAAAAAAATATATATATATATATATATATATATATATATATATATATATATATATATATATATATATATATATTGACGTTGTGGACGATGTTTACCTATTTACTATCGATAAACTAAGCAAAATAAAATTAGGCTCTTACCGAAATTTTCATAACCGCACGCTCGAAAACGCCAACCGCGATGCTGCCCCAAAAAAATAAAAATACTTAAAAAAATCGTCGCTTCCTTGGCCACCGCGTCATAAATCTCATCCTCACGACCAACAGTTGACGTTCCCAAACAGCAGGGGGCGCACTAGAGCTCGCTCGATTGCGTCGAGAAACTTAAGGCAATCAACGCTCGCAAATTATGATTGGTCGACATTTGTCTACATCCATCACCACGCGGGTAAAAAGCAAATAAACGAGAAAATAAGAAATACAAAAGAGGGTAAAAATAGGGGAAGAAAAATATCTGGGGAAAGTAGGCCCGTGAACTTTCCCCATTATTAAAATCAATGAAAGAATATTCCTCACTGTCCCTTTTTTCCCCAGCTTTCTTCCCTCTCTCTTTATGTTATCAATTCATTCTTTGACCGCACAAAGTGATAAAGAAACGACAGAAAGCAAGATAACTGACGCACTCATCAAAAGTTTTTATACGTAAACTGTCACTAAATGCCTGTTGACACTACGTGTGAATTCGCCTCACAAGCCAACCAACCAGCATCCCGTACCCTGGAAAATCCTATATATCAAGGTCCCAGCGCCGGATTATCAACGTTACCTACAAAGAGGCGAACGCGGGACACGGATTGGAGACGAGTATGACGTCAGCGTTCGGCGGACGCTCGTCTCCAATCGGCGACGCCACGAGCCTCAGTCAACAGATGACGCAGCAATCGTCTCTTTCCCCTCCCCGCGAGCTCAAAAATAGCGGCGTCTGCCGGGAAGGGGAAAAGAACAAATATTTGAGGGTGAGGGTGTTTTCTGGGCAGGGGAGGACCCCTTCGGTATCTTCGGCATCCAATCAGAGAAAAGGGTGACGTTATGAATCCACGCTAACGAACTCGACCCGGAACCGAAAACGAACCGAACCAATCCCGAAGATGAGAGAGGGCAAAAAGGTGGACCGGAATGGAGACCGGACGAAATAATAACGCGACCGGTCACTGATTGTACATCAAGGCGTCGTCCTCGACGTTATTTGTTTCCTTCTTTCGTTCAGAAACCGCAAGTTTCACAATCCCCGGATGACTGGATAATCCCTCCGCACGAAAGCCTCCCTCGCCCTCCTCCATTTTAATTTCACGGGAGCTTAGGCCTACGCCACCCGTGAACCCTGGGATCTGCGGTCTAGAGAAACTCCAATTAAACTCGGACCCCCCCTTCCAACAAAAAAAACAGTTTTCGATATTTGGATTGGGGTTCGGCCTCTCCAAAGCGCGTTGCGAAAATTAATACCGCCGAAATGAGGAGCGGGAACGCACGTCGCAACTAGATATCTGGTCACCGAATGTCGCTCCAGTGGGGATCGGGTCGCTACGCTTGGGATCGTATTAAAGCGTAATGTAGGGCAGGTGGTTCAAATCTGAAAGAAATACGACGGTTCTGTTCTTATTATTTTATTTATTTTGTCCTAAGGGCCAAAACATTACAAAAAAAGAAGCTTTTTGTTTAGATATAAAGATAGGAAACATACAAATGTTTACAATATGAAAAAAATATATATTAGTCAAACGAGTGAAAGCAAATAAGCACTAGTTAAGCAAAAGAAAAAAACATGATTACTAAGTGCAGTAGAAAAAGAAATAGCGGAATCGACAACTGATGCAAGGGATGTAGGAAGGTAAGTATAGTCACTCGATATAGTCGAGGAATGAATGATGCGTAAAATGTATTAGAACAACGAAATGGAATGCCAACCTTCCGGTGACGGTTAGGACGTGCTGAAACGAATGGTGGAGGATTTATTAGCGGATGTTTGCGCATGGTGGAATATTTTTGTGAAAAAGACAAAGGCTTGAGATTCCGCGACAATGCTCGAGGCTGGGACGATGCGGGTAGGTTGATTCATTGACTAGTGGTGATGGCGTAGTTAGCCAATATAAAAAGTGCGGATTTGTTGTCAATCGATTTAAGTGAATCAAGAAGCCCCCCCCCCCCCCCCACCCCCCCAGCGCGTGCGCAGAAAGCAGATTCGCACGATATGAGGCGTCTGCGCATGCGCAGTGCCGACAGCAGCGCCATCGCACGGGCGTGACGTCGGAGAGTTGAGTTTGGTGAATAGGGTGGTGGTTCTACGCGACGTATGTACTTACGGCTCGAAATCTCGCCGGACGCCATGTTGGTGAACTCTCGCCTCGTGTTTTTTGTTTATGAGCAGAGGCAGCGTTTTCCGGGTTCGCGAGGCTTATTTTGCCGCGCGATCTACTGCACCAGTCAGAAGATTACGCTCGGGAAGAGAAAAGCTCATCGGCTGGTACTCGATTTTTTGTACGCGCCAGTCTTTCGTCGAACTGGAGACGATCCGGCGATTAAAAATTCGACCCATCCGTGACCAAAATGGCTGGAATTGATGCCGCCAGCGCAACTCCGAAAGGGAGGAAGGGAATAACTGGGGTGGAGAATAAAAATCAGTATGACTTAAATCGTGATATAAATCGTGATTTAAATCGTAATTTAGGTCGACTCAGTCTTGATATGATGATTTCTATCAAACCTTTCCCGCAAAACAAAAAAGCAAAAACTAAATTGAAAAAAAAAACTTTTTTGTTTATCATTTGATGTTTTTTATCTGCATTTCTTTTGTTTTTAAATCAAATAATCATGAAGCGAGAAAGATTCATATGAGGCTGAACACGAACAGAAAGAAAGCTCTTAGGAAATCGGATCGTCGAGCTTGGTTGCCACATTCAACTTCGTTCGATCGTCAGCTACCTATCGTCATATTTAAAAAAAATCAAAACGCAAAAGAAAGAAACGAAAACTAGAAAGCCCTATTGTAATCAAATAAAAACTAAAAAAAAATATTTTGAACTAACTAAAAAAAGTTGTGCTCTTGTTGTTCTAGTATGGCGGGATTTATAGCAATAAAAAAGTTGCTAATGCAAGTGCATTTAACGTTAACAGCAATTCTTCCTTCTTCACTGTTATCAGTAATCGGACGAGTTGATCAACCAATCTTCCATGTTGAAAAATACATCTAGTAGTAAATAATTACCATTTTCTAGTTACAGTGATTTAAATCAAATTAACCTAATTTACTGCATTTTTCAAAAAAAATGTATTAATTGAGTATTTATTAGTTTCTGTGGCCCAAAATACGGGCCTCCGGTCGAACTCACCAAGTTCAGTAGTCGACGGAGCCACTCGCCACGCTTGTGAGTTTCACCTATAGAGTTAACATAATATACGCTAGAGGTTCAAGTGGCGCTAGTGTGCTGTCTCAAATGGGAGCAGACAGAAACCAGTCGAAAATTGACTTCCGGTAATGCATTTTCTTATGGGAAAAAGTTATGCATCGATCATAACAGCAAATACGCCGAATAATTCGTAAGTACTAGGTAGCTTGGAACATTTTTCAGTCGGGCAGACAAAATATTTGGTCAGTTACGGCGGTTTTCTTTCAAATTTATTGCATACAAAACGGTGCTAAAACCGCTTCGTACGTTTATTTATGTGCACTGTCAGACACTCTTAGCGCGAACACGACGTCGGCGCTTTTCAGCATGGGGAATATACGTGCCGAACGAAGGAAGGACATCTGGAAAACAAAGGAAAGGCGGCAAGAACTACGCAAACACTGGATCAGTAACTACCCGTGCATGTACGATCAAAATAAATTGAAGGCCACGTAATCTATTCAGATTTTAAATAAGTACTACTTTATTCTTTCTACTTTGAACCGAAATGCTTGTTCTACGTTGAAAACATCACCCGCATGCTCGAAATACTTGATAACAAGTGCCTGATAAAATCTGCCGGGCATGGAAAATAATATTAGACACCTTTCATAGCCCACGTACTTTATTCTTTACATTTTGACTGTTTTTAACAGCTCGTAAAGATGCAAGACAGAGTGGTCATTGTCATACAGTGACAGGACTGGCATATTAGCGATGTATAAGCGTCACCGCAATGCTGGCGAACCTTAAACACACTCTATATTCCTTTCGATTATTATTTTCCTTTGAATCGTAGCTTGTTTGTACACACCTGCTGTGGAACGCAAGTTTAAGCCTAAAATATAACGAAGTTAAACATCGTTCACTGATGAAGAAAATGCGCTAAATAAAGCAATTGTCCTTTTACGATGCTCATAAAGATACATACTATTCGGTACGACCAAAATAATCAAAGTGTTGCACGTTATTTTCCGGCAAAGAGGCAAACTGCACGTGAGTTTTCTCATAGGAATGCACAAGAGCACCGCAAAAGTAGACTGTTTGCTGTTTGCTTCAATTTGCGTCACGGAAGTCGCATAGACACTAGCACCAGTTGAACCGCTAGCATACATTGTAATAGCTCTATTTTTTTTGCCAACACCAAAGATAAAACACCCATATCTAAGCGTCTGCGTGAAACCTGGTGGGGAAAATTGAGGACGCTGTCCATCGACGTGGTGGAACGCGGCTTACAGGAAAATAAAAATAAAAAAAAAGCGTCTGGTGGAACCACCCTACAACCATTGAAATTGACAGCTTAGGAAACGCAAGTCCCGGCTTATTTAGATCAAGTTTTCACTCGCCTCGTGATTCGATCGACGGCGTTCTCATCGGCTCATGTCGAAATCTCACTGGCAGCAGAGTGCACCGACCTCGCCAGGCCCGGCGTGTCCCAAGCTGTCAAGCCCGCAGCCGCCGAGTCAGGATTTCCTGCTTTTCCATTTCTTAACTTTTACCTCGAGTGCGTTTGTTCAGTGGAATCTTTTAAACCGTCAATGCACGTTCTTCGGCCACCCCTGCGAAAAATCCTAGCCTGATACGTTCAAAAACAAATTTAGACCGTACTTCCGAACAGCCCTTAATCCCTTCGACCGACCCTGCAGTTTTAATGGCACGTGTTTTTGTTCTAAGGGAAAGCTTTCGCATCGTAGCTACAAATATCGTAGTACGTCAAACACGTTCTTTTTCTGCGGTGGCGTACGCCTCGAACAGCGAGGCACACGTTAGGCTTAGCAGAAAGGCTTGGAAGCGTCGAACGTCGTACGTCAAAAGTCAGAGGTCGATGCAACGTAATCATTTGATAGCTTGGAATTGAAGATAAAAATGCACAGTTCCTTGGTTGTCAAAGGTCACTTACTGGGTTGAACATATACCCGCGAGGACAAATATCAGCTCAAACACACGCTCGGGCTCTCTTCTGCGTCTGCGGTTCCCACAAGCTTTATTATCTCTCGATTTGTCGAATAGTCCCAAGTACGGGACCTCCACTTGGCGTTCGATTCCTAGTACGGACCACAACTGCATTAAAATTTGGCAGGTAGACCAAAGAACCACGAAGGAGTGTTTCAACACATTGTTCGCGATAGTACGTTTTGTTATTACTTTCGTAGGAAGGAGGGGAAGGGGAAGGGGAAGGGGAAAGGAGGGGGCGGCAAACTCTAAAAAAGTATTCTAGATTAAAACTTGATAATGGTTTTCAAGTACATTCAGAACCGCCAGTATATTCAGTCTGCGCATGCGCGTTCTTCTTATCCTCGCTGCTTTGATACAAATCTTGTACATATGTTACTGGAAAGAAGGTAAGGGATTACAATTATTTTTGATTAAAACATAATTAATTATATTACTCGATTACTTGAAAAGCAAAATAATTGGCCGTTACTTAAAAAAGTAACAATTACTTTTTCCGATTTCTCTCGAGAAATCTAAAACACATTCTTCTATCTACAAAGCGTGAGTTCGTTTGTAGGTCCCTCAACACTGAAGGTGCCTCAATCCCCCGGGTATCTGTTCTCGGGGGTCTTTGTGTTCATATTCATAGTGAACTGGTTTTCAATGAACACGAGTCCATAACCGTTAATGCTGCGTTTAGAGTTCTAAGCGTAATGTCTCGACTATGTTGCCAATGTTCGTCGCCCTTTTGTTTGCTGCATTTGGTCAAGTCACCAGTTTGATCACAGCTAGAATTCAGTTCGGTCATCTGGGACTCTATATCACAGGCAACATTGCAATCAAAAACGAACAAAAACGAATGATAAGAGTAGTATATAACCGCCATACCGGAAGAGGGTGTTTTATCATAGTGAAACGCTACTTAGACGATTCGCGCTACATAAGCTTGCCGTGAGGTGACAGTTTAAAGATTACAAATTTATTCACAAAGTTGTCGACGGCCATGTCAATTCGATGGATCTATTACGATCCATAGACTTTCATGTTCCGTCGGTGGTCAGTCGAAAGATATCAACGTTTTATCCATCTAGCATGTCTCCTGTACCATCCTTGTCGCGAATTCAGTTGGCCTTCAATAAGAAACAACATCTGAATATCTTCATGGCTTTAGAGATTTTACCTTGCTTGTTCGTGAATATATGTAAATCGCCAAAATATGACAAGACGATTTGTGTTGTGTTTCAGCAATCTATGGGCGTTCTTACTCTTATACGTGCACCACTGTGAAGACTGAAAAGTTGTTTGAGGCGCACAAAAAATAAATAATAATAATAATAATAATAATAATAGTTCTTCTTCCTCTTCCTCCTCTTCTGCTTCTGCTTCTTATTTTCTTCTTCGTTTTGTTTGTCTTCTTCTTTTTCTTCGAGGATTCCTCGGGTGTAAGCTTGTACAAAGTGCACCATTAGGAAGTGTAGGGGGAAAAAGTAACGGTTATAAGTAATCGCAATCTTTCTAAAAGTAACACCGTTACTCTAGTAATTACTTCCTAGTAAATGTATAGGAAGGATTGCAAAATTACTCCATGCAGTAGTCAGTTACAAGTAATATGATTACTTGTAATGAGCACCACACAAGTCGGTCTCCGTGAGCAAGCAACGTTCTGTAGGGGGTTTCTATACGACACAATGCGGACCACAAGTTCGTCTGCTTCTTTTGCAGGGGTTGTGGTAACGCCAGAATGCCGAGCTTTGATCGGCTTCGATTGGAAAGATAGAGGGTAGACCTCGAGGCAGCTTGCTTTGAGGTCTACTTACTATCCTTCCAATGAGAGCCAACCAGAGCTCGACGTTGTGACGTCACCACAACCTATGCAAAAAGAAGCAGACGAACTTGCCCGTATCGCACCGTATCGCTTTAAAGAGAGTGAGAAGTTTCCCGCAAAACCTTCATTACCGCCAACCAGTGTTCTTCCGCGATGCACAAATAGTTCGCTACTGAGGCGCACGTTATGCTGACGTCACGTAACTCGTCATAGCTACTACCGTTCTTGGCTGATCCGTACAGAGCGATTCAATGCCGTACCTGACGGTGCTTACTTGGCGTGTTCTTAACTTATGTTGGTCTATGGAAGTGGAATGGGCGAAAAAGCGACTCCGCAGTAGCCGACAATGAGCACACCTGATATTTTGTTACCCTAATGTCGGGTTCAGTCAAGGCTACATGAATGAGCGAGACTTTGGCAAGTGCATCAGCTGCACGACGGTGCAGCTGATGCATCGTCATGCATCAGCTTCATTGTTATGCAGCTGCAAAGAAGATCCTCGAAAATATTGTTGGCGTGCCGATTGCGAATCACATTGTCCCTCAGTCTGCACATAATGAGCTTCTCGTCTTCTAACTGGAAACCGTCACACACACAAAAAAAAATCTGCAGCTGTATTTGAATATATTGAGCGAACCGTAATATCCAGAACTGCGCTTTATGAAGAATGCATGGGACGTTCACGTCCAGTCTCGGCCTACGAAAAGAAGCACCGCTTCGTCTTTTCGATCGAAGCATCGCCACGTCCTCCTTTTATGACATTCCTTTTCTTCTTTTTGATTCCGAAAGCCTTCGCAGATGGCAATGTCTTTTCGAAGCCTCACGGCATTATATCTCCCGCCTGTCTTGTTATCCCTAGAACGTTACATTTTTTTTTTTTTTTTTGCTGAATATGTGATAAACGGTGCAATATACAATTTCGACTATGAATCAAGTTCGATGTGCACTTAAGAACAGTTCAAAAACACTCACACTCACAGACTTTTAATTAAGCCTGATGAAAACGGGTTCGTCGACATTCTCCGGAAAGAGTGACCTCCTTTGATTGTTTAGAATAGTATCTGCTGCGCTAAACGAGCACTAGCACGACGTTGAAGTGGCCAGAACACGTGTAACGATCTGCACTTGACTAAAATTACAAATCTCGCCCCTAGGTTACTTTAGGTTTAAAATTTCACTTAAAGTTTGCCCTTCAAATAGGTGCACCGTCCACGTCTGCTTGGTGAAAGCGTTTTATTTTTACTTTCCTTAGGTTCGTCAAAATTTTACCGATTAACCGGTTAAAATGTTAGTCGCAATTAAAGCACTAATTGAGTAATCGGTAGGTTATTATAACAATTTCCAAGCAGAATAACTTTCTGAAAAATACTTCGGAGGTCATTTCACATCGGTCAAACTACTCGCACTTTTTCCCAGCACCATCTACCCCGTCAAAAAAAAAAAAAAAGTAGTCCGGCCGCTGCTCCCGGTGCACTCTTTTTCTCCGCGGAAGCTTACACACGGGGAGAGAGCAAAGGGGTCGTCAAGAAACGTCGGCATCCGAGGCGTCTGCTTCCGGTATCTCAAGTCGAGGAGAGTTCAACGACGTCAGCGACATCTGGGGGCAACGGCGTGCGCCTGATGGTTATTTAATGGTGGCGTCCGAGGGAACAAGTTTTCCCCGACCATATTGCCTACTCTCGCGTGGTCGTCGTGAAGGCGTACAAGCTTACCGCTTCGTCCAATAACCTCCTGACCCCGCTGAGAACGTCGTCACGGGATAGCGGGTTGCGGTGGCGAAGCAAAGAGGGCAAAAAAGAACGCAGCGAAGCTGCAGCTAGAACCGCCATTTCTAGTCGCTTGGCAAGTGTTTAATCAATGCCGAGCACTATACTAGACATCCAACTATCATACTCTTTCCCCACATAAAAACTTGTTTATATTACTCTCAATTAAACGAAAAAACATTCGACAACTTCCGCCGCAATAATCAACAACTGCATTTGTTTTTAGAAAAAAAAAAAAGATAAAACACTGCATTTAATGAATCATAGGGCTTCGAAGTCCTATGGTGCATTAAATGCAGTGTTTAAGAAGTAATCTTTTTTAATTTGTTTAGAAGACTATATATACAGTCTCAATGGTTTTCAACTACTGATGTTTCGCGCACCCCTTGTGGATCGGCGGAGAAGATGGAGGACGCCGTATGTGGTGAGGGGAAGGGAAAGGTATAAGTCATTTATGATAATGATTTAATAAATGGATATAGTTAAGGGCTAGTGTAAAGTAGGCTCGTCTCAATCACATACACACGAGAGGACTCACCCGAAAATTGAAACGTTTCTTCTGAATGTAAAAAAATACAACTTTTATTGCCGGGCTTGAGTGATCGGGCAGGGGTTCGTGAACCACTTGAATGCCTTCGCGGACCCCAGAGGGTCCGCGGACTCCATTTGAGAACCATTGTTCTATAGTATAGGTCACGTCACGTCGTATCACGTCGCGTCAATTTTCTCGCTAAATTTAGCGGAGAAACTACATTGGTGTGTAGTTCACGTGAAGCGAGGTTACATGACATCAATTTCTTCGCCAAATTTGGCGGGGGTAACTGAATTGGTGCATAGGCTCCGTGACGTCAAATCACGTAGCATGAATTGTTTCGTCAAATTTAGCGGGGAAATTAAATTGGTGCATAGGTCATGTGGTTCCAATTTTCCCGCTAAATTTATCGGGGAAACTAAATCGGCATGATGTCCCGCGACGTCAGGTCACGTGATATCGAATTTCCCACTAAATTTAACGAGAAATGTTCGGACGGACAAAATTTTGGGATTGGGGGTAGCCTTAAAAATGATTCCATGCTTTAAAAAACATTATTCCACGTGTCCTATAACTCTTGCGCACCAAGTTAATACAACCGAGCTCAGGCGGTGTGAAGTAATATTAATAATAATAATAATAATAATTCTTACATGTTGACTATACAAAATACAAAGGCTTTCCCACACCAGCACAGACACAGTCATGTTCAGTATAGGAACTGCAAGTGAGGGTCCGCCTTCAAGTTCCAATGCGAGCGCACCATTTTTCTGACGACACGTAAAAAAAAAACATCCGTCTGAGTCACTTTATTTTTCTTTTTTTAAGGGCTGGTTGTAACAAAAACAAAGCTCTATCTAAGTTTCATAGGCGTATGTCGTTAAACGTTTTTCTTTTTTTTTTTTCTTTCTTTCCTTTTTTTTCTTTTCTATGGGCGGTACTTTTTTGGGAAGTTTTTGCTTTACAGATGCGGTGACGTAAGGTGACGTAAGGTTGTAGCAAGTGCTATGGCTGAAAGCGTGGCTTAAAAAAGATTTTCAGCGGGTGAATCAAGTTTTACGAAACTATCCCCCGACCAATCCGAAATTATCCCAGAGCATTATCCGTTGCAAAACGGAATCATTTTTCCTTCAAAGCTGCGAGAGGTGTCGAAATAAAAAAGAGCAAGATATGATTCAAGTGAGCATGATGATTCCGGTCTTCGAAATATCACTGGTTGAGCCACCCTACCAACTAACATTGCTATATTCATCGCTCCAACCTCGTGTCTTTAATAACCCTGTTTCACATTTTGGCCACCAGGCCGCGCAATTCTTCGCAGCGCACTCGAACAGGCGGTATCTTACCGCTGCTCTCATTCACGTCTTTTCCGCTGGGTGGAGTAGCCTCCCCTCAAGTTACGAATAAGAACAGAAAAGTAGGCATGTTGACAGTCTTAAAATTGGAAGAGGCTTCGATAAGAAGCGAAAAATGGAGCCCTCTGTACACGCCATTCAAAGTTCTGCCCTTATTTTATTTTTATTTCTTTTAGGGTCGCATGTTAAGAGTTCATTGAGCGTGCGCTAAGAAAAGGCAAACATTAAGTTCGAAACAAAACAAAGACAAGTAAAAGAAAACAGTCTATACCAAACATAAAGGAAGGAAACGTAATCCCACGGGAAAAGAGATGAAATACGAAACTCGGAAATCCTTCCCCCCGAGTTAGATGCGCACTGCACTCCCGATATGTGGCGCCACCTACGAGCACCCTTAATGGCGCCGTCCCGTATTTCAGTCGGGCGCTCAGTCTATACGTTTCGAATTTTCTTTTTACTCCGTCCACCTCTCTATTACCGTCTCTCGGCGAAGTTTCCTGTTTGATTTTTACCCCCCCCCCCCTCCCCCACGCGACATTTTCGCCGAGTTTTTCTCCCCCTTTCTCATTTGCCCTTTTTTTTCCCCAAATCAAACAGACGACTCAACGAACGACGACAGAAACAAAGAAATAAAAAACTAAAATATAAAGGTATAGAAAGAAGAAGTGCGCACTTCGTTGACGAGTTCAATGCTTGTCCCCCCTCATCGCCCCCGCACTCCAAGTATCGAGTGCCTTCTTGTGTACCTCGGCGCACAATAACCAAGAAAGGAGAAAACACGAGGAGCATATATACGTCTCAAAAGGAAGCTACGGCTAAAACTACGTCATTTCCACGGCGTGTCCTTTCGGGAGGGGGGGCACAAACAGAAACAAAAAAAAAGATGCCACCTAAATCCCCCCCGGGGTCTCGTACCCATACTCAGTATCAGCATACGATGGACCACTTCCGACGCTACGAGCCAAACCAGCCAATCCAGAGCGCGGCTACCGTACCACGTGACCACTACCCGCGTCGCTGTGCCCTACCCTAAGGTCAGGTGACACACACACACACATACACAATGCATTGCATTGACTTTGATGGCTCGTTGTGGCGTCCGGTGCGGTCCATCCTAAGTTGAAACGGAACGTAGCTCTTTTTTGGGCGCACCTACAGTCGGCTCCGTCGAGCGCACATCTTCGGAATCAAAGTAGCTGGGCCTTTTCTTTTTTTGTGCCCAGAGCTGTAGCGAGTGCGAGCAGCGAGCGTAGTGCGTTTCCTAAGCCCCTCAAATGGGTATTACTTAAGGTCCTTAGTCCTTCTATATGTACACAAACAGGCGACGTAACGAAAACAGGATAGGCTGCGAGTATAGTGCTGGTGTAGGCTGCGACAGAAATCAGAAAGGAAAAAAAAAGGACGAAGTCGTCTTGTCCACCCATCCGTGTCTTTTACCTGAGATTTGTATTGTATGTGTGTGTTTGTATGCGTGTGTGTGTGTGCAATTCATGCGATTTTTATTAGCTGTATCGCTCGTTCGCAAACAGGTAATTTTTGTTGCCGGTTGGTGAAGAGAAGTTGCCGAGTGGCTCGTCACATTAGTCGAACAAACAACAAACACTCCTTAACGACCTGCCAAGGCTTTTGTGTGTGTGCGAGAGAGAAAGAAAGAAGAAAAGAGACGCGAATGTATTTAGTAGTGTGCTGCCCACTAGCATACTAGTCTTTTTATATTTATTTTATTGCGTTTTCCGAAATTCCAAAAGGCTGCGAGCGAAGGGCGCTACAAGTTACGACAACACCTCGTCCAAACGCCGCCTATATGGCAAGGCCGTATAGTGCTGACGTCACCAAAAGAAGGCCAACGCGAAACACAGATTGGACACGATCTCTGCATCAAGCGTCCGGTTCGGACCCGTGCCCAGTCGGGACGAACACGAGCCCCTGCCGAACGCTGACGTGGCAGTCGTGTATCATCTGCGTCGGCCTCGTTCGGGTCACGCAGAAGCTACATGCCCGGCACCGCGTCTCGTCTTCAAACACTCTTCCTCGTCAATCTGTGTCGCGATGGAAAGGTTCACTAAAAGAACTTTTTTTTTTTTTATTACGAAAGCACTAACTGTCCCATGGTACGAGCCGCCGTAATCAGCTTTGAAGCCACGCCAAACGGCATCTAAAGTCCTTTGTCCAAAAGAAGCCGCGATCTGTGGCCAGCTTTGAAGCCACGCAAAAAGCCTCGCCAAACGGCACCAAGTTTCCCTGATCTCAAAGGAGCGGAGTGAAGCCGAAATCTGATGGATTTCGGCTTCGGTCCCATTGGCTGGCGCGCGTCACAGTTTCAAGAAACGAGGCTCCCATTGGCCACTGCGCGTCAGTTTCAACAACCACCACCCCATGGCGCTGCGTGTCCGTGCCGCCAGCGCGCAGGTAACACGAAGCGTCTCGCCGCCGAGCGAGGCAGCGGCAGCAGCGGCTCCACGCCCAAGGTAAGAGCGGCGAGGAGAGCGCGCTCGGCCGTCGACGCAAGTACGCCGGAGACCAAATAAAAGAGCCGAGGAACGACGTCCATGCTTTCACATTAACAACTCATAAGAAGTGCCTAGGGGTACCTCGAGCCTTCTTAACGCGAAACGCTTATAGCTTAAGTTTTCGGATCAAGTGAAAACCACAAAAAGCGTAACCACGAGTTAATGGAGTTAGCACCATTAACTCCACTAAATCTAACTAACACTAAATCCCCTAAACACTCGGTTTAGCGCTAAGGGTTTAGCATCACCAGCGCTAAACCAACGACGTTTCAAGTAGCAACACAATTTCAGGGCAATTTGCGATACCTTTTTTTTTTATTCGAGCAAAAGTTTAATAATCACTGATTTACCTCAAAATCAGTTCAACACATTAACAGACTCATCTCGATTAACAACCCAAATTACCTTTTACAATATTCTTTCTTTTTTTTTTTTGCGCAGTTAGTGAACTTTTAAATATGGTCCGAGAGGCTGAGGCTCTACTTGCAACACTGAAAGCGTCACGTAAGATGTCGTAATTCGGGACGAGTTTGAACGGTACAGCTCGTTCCCGACACGGGTTACACGATGTCTGACGGCGCGAAATTCGCGTCGGTTAAATCCACGCCATCAAAAACGCAAAACAAAATTCGCTAAATACCGCGTTTCTTAAATTGCCCGTGCTCTACTTGTAGGGTATACACCGCGTGACGTCACCCAATTTTTTTTATTCAAATTACGAAGCATATTATATTTAACCAATGGATCGATTCGAGTGTTGGTTTCGGCATAACCTTCACTTGCCGTTTCCTCCATAGCAGCTATGTATTTCAAATTTAGAGATAATAAATAGCTTGCCCGGAGAGTGCAAAACCTGGTTATTCCGAAAACGTGTTTCCGTTTGGGTAACTCAAAGAAACCAAAGGAGCTCTCCCTTAAATCAGTTGAACGGCCTGAAACCCAAAGGACACTGACAAAAGTCTTACTTCGTCGTCACACTGACGACTTTACGACCTGTTCGAGCCCAAAAATGCTTGATCGCCTCTTTCGCGCCGCACGATGTGCAGTTCACTCCTCCCATCGCTTCCGCCCTACTAGTCGACTTAACGCGCTTAACGGTGCCGCCCCCCGAAAAAAATTAGAGCGCCCAATTATAAAACTAATTTGACGCTCGAACGCGCACCACTGCTCAGCTGACCTAGTTTCCTAACCGTTAGTGAGGGACAAAATTATATAAAGAGACTGTTTCTCGATATAAAGCGTTTTAAATACCGCAATTAAAAGTGACCCCGGAAAACCCGGCTTATTAAACTTCCCAGGTTGAAAAGGCGGATCACCGTAGAGCAGCATTGATTTTTGTTTTCTCGACTTTCATTTTTTTTTTTTTTCGTGTAGTCGATTGCTCCCAAGCTCGGTGGTGATTGGAAAATCCACATAAATTTTTCTTTGCTAGTTTAGAGGTGGGGGGGAGGAGAGGGGAGAGGGAGCTTATAAACTTATATTTTACTTATCTACGTTCCCCACGTAATCTATAGAACATTCCAAACATTCCATCTTCCATTTATTTATTTATTATCCCGTGGGACGAAATACCTTTCACTGGTGGCCTTGTTTATTCGTAGCAATCTGTTGGTGAAGTACCATGCTTCGCAAGTTATATAATCAACAAAAAAGTGACTGATCATTACGATCACGATCGGAAATCTTTTGTAATCGCAAACAAAGAAATTGCGAAGGGGACATGGACGCGGGCTTGCACGTGTTCCCCCTTCTTCTTGACCGTCTCTGCTGGCACGTACAGGTTCCACGAGCATATCGTGAACCAACAGGCCACTCCAGAAATGCGTGTCTCCCTCGCCGTGTTTTCGGTGCATTTTATAACGATCCGATATTAGGGCCAACATACGTCGCAAGCGTCAAGCGCGCCGTAAAGCCCCCAGCGAGCCAGAGCCGAGCTTAGCTAGGGTGTGCTTGCTGAGCTAAACTCTAGCTTAGCAGATGATCTTCCGAAACTTTTCATCATACCGGCGCGCATCTCTCTAATGAACAATGCTGAAGACGCAATAATTTATCGATTATTATTTAAAGAAACAGTATAGGAAACAGGGATGAAAGTCTTTCGTCGCCCACCATTTTTGGCATACAGAGATGACTGGTCGAGGCGCACCATACTCACGTGTCTCATGCTGTGCCATCTGTCGGCAGCACCAACAACAAGGCGAGCACGGTCACGACATTGTCTGCGAAGGCGGCCGTAGACTGTCAGAAACAGGTTGTAATGAGTTAAGATTAGAACGCTCGTTTTCACAAAAATCCGCCGGTGTCAGTCCGTGTGTCAGCACCATGCATGACGTCGCGAGGAGAGTGCGATGGTAAGGAGGTATCGTGTTTAAAGATTCAATGTCTCACCGCGGAGGCGGGGGGACAGGAAGAGGGTGACGCGTGCTGACGTCAGCGCTTCGGACCAATACGAGTGTCGCACAGCTGGCGCGGAGCAATAGAGAAGCAGGCGCCGCGCCGGTTTGGGATGCGGCCCAGCTCAGTTGCCGCTCCGGCGATGACACCAAGAGCGACGACGGAAGAAAGCAGAGGCCACGCGTTCATTGAATTGAATTCGATAGAAATGCTAACGCATTTCCATCGGATGAATCCCATTGGTCCTCGAACCAGTTTTTTTTATTATTATTATTTCTTGAACCAGGTGCGATTATCCATTGATATTTTCACTCCAAGCTCCCACCACTCAGCCGCATCTCTGTAGTGAATCGCAGCGCGCTATGTTAAGAAACCGAATTTTGCGGCCCTTCTAAAGTGGGTTCGAAGCTTTTGCGTACATGCTGTAGATGGCTGTATAACACGAGAACGCACGACACTAGAGCGCCGACGGGAAATCGTGCGACAGCAAAACGCACGACAGCAGAGCGCCACAACAGCAGAGCGCACGACAGGAGAGCGCCGTGACATGAAAGCGCATGTCATTAAAGTGCGCGTCACGAGAGCGCATGTGCGCGCCATGGGAATGATGAATACTGGGGTCTTTAAACACATATATTCACGGAGCTGAAATTTTAAAACCAAAGGGAGTCGCATTTCGAACGCTTGGAGTCCTTTATTGGGATGAGTACGCATACCTGTGGGAAGACATTACCGCACAGTTGTTATCGCTGCCGCTCATAGAGTTCTCCTTTTGAAACGTCACTACTTTCGCTCTCGAGATAATTTTACTTGTCATTTTTCTCTCCCAGAAACCAAAAATTCGGTTCACATATCAACATGGGTGAAAAAAAAAAAATTGGTTCGGAGATGAGCGTTTCTTCGGGATTACACATGTTAGTTCTTTACTGAGAACAAGGAGGAGTCTACCGTGCGTACCGGTGTTACATCATTAGCATGTTTAATTCCGGCAAACGTCGGGAAAACGTCGAATTTCGAACGCGCTAGAAATCAATCCGTTCGTTCCTATGTTCAATGACGAAATATGGAGCTGCACTCACATATTTTATGGTGCTCGCTACCACGGAACAGTTCATTAAAATTGATAACAACCCTTTTGATCGAGAAGGGGATTCGATACTTGAACGTTCTGCCACGGGGGAAAGCAGCTTAGTGACTGCAGCTCTTGTTCAGCGCTCTCGTGGCACCCTCCTGCCGTAAATACCATCATTGTAGGCACAAAGCTAGCTAGCTTTGCGTCCCCCTATTAATTAACGCTAATAAACAAATTTTGTTATAAGAAAAAAAAGGTTGATGCTTTGTCTGACACTTTATGGTTGCACAAAGCAAAAGCGGCAGGATGGTAAGGAACCAGCAGTACATATCAAATTTATTTTACGTTCGTCCTATTTTCTGTGTTCTCAGCTCACAAAGGACACGGGGTCGTGCAGCTTCGAGGATATATATACAAAGCGCCTGAGTCAGCCTGATCATACATCGGAACAGCCCCACAATTCCCGGCGTCACCCGTTCCAATCTGAGATTGTCGCGAAACCTTCTCGATTATTTTTTCTAAAGGTGCATTAGCCCAACAACAAGTCTCGTTGAGCTGCTCATTACTAACCCGTCGACTATTTGTTTATTACCTTTCACAACCGGCAGTCTTTTACAAGAATCCGTTTTGTGGTTTGGCCATCTGTGAATCCACCACGTTCGATGGACTATCTGAAGCTGCACAGCCTGCACCTCATCCTTGAGCACGCAGTTCGCTCGGAAACTGTCAGGTACGCCAAAGAAGCACAAAGGACTGTTTCAGCTCATGTTATCCGCCATAGAAGCAGCGTGATTGCGGATTGCCTAGCTAGCGAACATGAGCAAATTATCATTCCTCGAGTAAGCGATAACGTGTAAAAGCAGATTGACTCAATTCGTTCGGCTTGAGGCGGATGTTGACCTCAAACGTTCGTTAGAACATTCGTTAAAGCAGTACCAGATAATATCACACGATTTCCTAGATAAAGAAAAAAAATGGCCAAACAAACGTGTCATAACGTGTGACTAGAACCAAAACAAACATTTAAAACAGAGCGTCTCGACGTTCGCCGAGGTCATTGCTCTTATTATTAAACGGAGTTACAAACCCCTCTCGATTTCGTAAAAAACACTAAAGGGTAATGTCGCAGGAGGGACCGAACACAATAGCTCGAGAAATGAACATCAGAAGACAGCATAGATGAATAACTCGAAGCGGGTAACACTACACTGTGCGGAACGTCGCTGACGGAGTCCATTCACTGATTACGCATTGTTCCCGGTGATCATCCATCTACGAGCGAAGAGACAGTGTGTTCACTTAATGTAACTGTTTAGATTGTAACAGCCCCCCTGTTCCTGCTAATGCCCGAAGTGAATATTGCGGGCCTAAGAAGATTGCGAAAACTTTCCACTAATCTAAGCGAATAAAAAAAAAAACACTGCTACGATGTACCTAATGTTGCATTTTCAAATCATTCTTTTGTGTCCAAATAGTCAGTGCATTATCAGAGGATGTAGCCGGTTAATGGAACTTCTGATACGATCTCCAATCCGAGCTCCTTCTTAAACTCAAGGTTACAGTAAGCTAAACGGCCGCTTCAGTCGCCAATAATCTCCGCTTAAAGAGCACAGAACTTCTGGAAATACAGAACGCCGTGCTAACGTAACTGAACGTAAGGTGCTTCATGTCATACTAGAAGACAGCCGAAAAACTAACAAGCAGATGTGTAAGGCTCAACGTTACAGTCGTCATTATCCCGACGACCAATGCACACGATATGGTAAAAAAAAAAGAACCGCTTAAAGAAACGTCAAGTATAATCACAGCATGCAAACATAGACACCTGGCATGATAATTACCAGGTGTAGAAGGTTTAATGTTACAGTAAGCGGAGAACCGCCATATTCCCGGTGTCGAATGCACATAATGCACTAATAAAAATAAGACCGCTTAAAGCGACTCCGAATATAATCACAGGCACGCCGACACAATTTTAGTCGACATTAATCGAAGTGCCACGGTGTTCTCAGCAACAATGCGCACTCCGTGTGCGAGCGGGAAAGCTTAACGCAAAGCTCCGTGGGCCTTCAATCGGTTCGAGAGAGCTGATCGCCTTTCGTAATTTCCCCCCATCGGAACAAAAGCATTCGACCGTCTGTGCTTTGTTTCGACGCAACAATGAGCAACAATAAAGGCGCGAGAGACAAAGGAATCGCACGAAGGGCACAATCCGAGTACGAAGAGAATGACCTCGAAACAACCTCTACTGAAACAAAAAAAAATATACAAGTTTCTACAATAACCAGTATACAGACACCGCAATCAGCTCGAAGAAAACAAAACCATCTGCTGGATGAACCTTACGAAATATTTACTGCGCGACGGAAGAATAAAACTGCTACGGAAACATCGCTCAGTTACTGGAGTTTCATTGTTTAACAAGCGGGGGAATTTAATAAGCGCCTTCCTTTTGCGAGAGTTAGTGCGATCAATGAATGCACTTTCCAAGGCCGCGCTGTCGCGCCTGTGTATCTATCTCAGTGTGTGAAATGAAGTCTAGGCCTGTAAAGCGTGCTCCACCGCACGACGGGTGCTTCAAAGGAGAAGCTCCTTTTCAGGACACATTGGTAGAAAGTTAAGTCGGGATGCGCGGTCGCGGAGATAAAACATGTGTTTCAACTAAAGTCGCCACTGCTCACCTGATCTTGTCTCACCGAGGTGCCGAGTCGCTAAAGCGGGCGTTGACGAGCCTTCACAGAGGCTTACACATGAAAGAAGGACACAGTGGAATCTAAAATGGCGATAACCTGTCCCGCTGGGGTAATGAAGAAGTGAAGTGAACGGAATAAGAGGAAACAAAAACTGAAGCTTGCACCTTTGCATTTAATTGCATTACAATTATAAATAAGAACTGAAGGTCAGTTATGCCGGTGCCTATGCACAGCTGCCTGAAAGCACGGATACATGTTTCTCGTTTACTATATAAAGGGAAACTCCGCTCAATACCGAATATTTTGGGATAATTAGTGATTTTACATTTAAACAAAAAAACACTAATAAATGCCCAACGTCATTTGCTTGGCGAAAAATGGGATATATATTGTTAAATCTTACTTTAAGCATGAGTCAAAATCGAAACCGAAACTTCGGCTCTGACTGGCAACACTGGCCTCGGGCCGACAGAAACATGGGGCGGGCCGGCGGGCCACCGTTGGGGCGGCCGTGTATCAGGCCCCAGTGTCGTCTGCACCGCACCCTTCACCACGTTTTGGTGTCTACGACATTCGACGAAGTCTGCACAGCTGCGACACCAGACTGCGCACGTATTGTGAACGAAACTCCGAGACAATATTCACAAACGGTGAGGGCGATGAAATGCAATTAATGCGAAGGTGCAAGCGAGCTGGACAAAGATGACGAAAACATTCCCTGGAGAAGGAGAACAGGCGGGACAAAGGACAAACAGTGAGACGACGAGGCTGTTGGGATGGGGGGAACGGCGGCAACGGCGGGACGCCCGGACGGCTCCCAAGAAGCGCGCTGGGCAGGCGGCACCTTCCCGTGTCCCACTGTCGTCTGTAGCGAGAAATCTGACGGATAGGCACCCTTTGGCTGGAGCGCGTCATCAAGGAACGAGGCTCCCACTGGCTCTCGTGCGGCGTACTTCCAAAACACGCCACCGGAGAAGCCTTCGCCATGGCGGCGCAGCGCACACAGCGGCCCGGCCGCCGGTAAAAGGGAGGGATGGCCGCAGAGCTGGCAGGGCCCGGCCGGGCAAACTCCGGAGAGGCTGCACGGCCCAGCTCAGCGCGGCGCGGCCACTTCACGAGAGCGCGCAATCGGCCGTCGGCCGGCGAAACGCGGCCGTCCACGCCACTACGCCGCAGACGAACTAAGGGAGCGGAAGAACACCATTCATGCTTTCGCATTCACAACTCATAAGAAGTGCTTGGCTAGCCGAAGTGCTTAGATGTCCTCGGAATTTTTTTTTTTTCTTACCGTGTTTGTCTTTTTTCTTTTTAGTTGCTATAGCGGCGGAGGTGTGACCTTAGGGGGGAGGGGGCGATGCGGGGAGTGCCCCCGGGATTGACGGTGCTCGTCATAGAGGTCACTATCCCCCCCCCCCCCCCCGGACCGGGGGTTCTCCGGGAATCAAAATTAGGGGGCGTGTCTGGACGGGGGGGGGGGGGGGGGGTAGGCACACGGAGACAATTTATTTTCTGTTTTAGGGGGTGCCCTCAGACAAAATAAGCAGGGTGGGTAGGGCCCCCGATGTTTTTTTCTGTTTACCGTCTGGCGCAGGGGACACTACGGCGAGCCTGGTCCGGCGCCTCTCTGCCGCGTCCAATGAACTGAAAGCTGCGAACTTCTGGGGAGTTTCGAATATATGGTCCGTTGGATCAGTAGTCGAAGGTCTTTACCGGTGACCGGTCCAGTCCCGGTCACATGACAAAGTCACATTTGAACTGATTGGTCGTTATGTCAGTGAGAAAATGAAAGGTTGAATTTTTAAGGAAAGAACGGCGGGACATTTTGGGGGGACTTGGGAGAAGACTCTGTTCGAGTAAAGATAGTCTCCCAGGATGGGAGTGTAATCTGGACTTGTAAATAAATGTACATAGTTAAATACTGGCAGCGAGTCGAGTGGTCACTCAGCGACGTTCCAGCCACGTCACGCTCGAGACCGTCATAGCGGAACCTGGCTCCCATAACACCGGGAGAAGAAACAACTTAACTGACGGGTTGGAGCTTTCTTGTTCCTTTACATGCTGGGGCCCGAACCGGCACATCGGTAGTTTAACTCCATGCTGCGGTACAAGAAACTTCGCCCAAATTGCGAGCTAAAGACGGGCTTTTCGTATAAGGCTCGTTCAAATATTAGGCACTGGAGAAAATCAGCCATCCGCGTTAAGTCCTTATTTCGAACTCTTTTTATTCACGTTCCGCCCATTGAAAGGCACGGCGAAAGAGCCCAAGTACACATCTCACCTCGCCACCTTGCCGTCTCCTTCGCGCACGAAACATTTTAGTCGAAATAGTTTAGTTAATTAACTAATTAACTGACCGATTTCGCCTCTTTTCTACTGGTATGCCAATCTAGCTCCTGGCCTAAAACACCCTAACGCAAATTCTTTTCTTTTAACAGCGGGGCTGTTAAGGGCTAGGTTCCCCAGGATCATGTCCGGTATGTCGACACAAACCTACCTGGACAGCTACCGCCATCTATAAGCGGCGGCGGCAAGCACACAACCAGTATGGTTTCCGGCGTCGCTCGTAGATGGCGCCAACCTTTCCAGCTATAATAGAAGAATGGATAGTTGGGCGCGTTGGTGGGAATTCATCGTAGGAAACAGCGCGAAAAACAGACGACGGAGAAGAAGCACACAGAGTATCGGCTACAGCTCCGCTGATCTCCTTCTTCACGAGAGTGGAAAGGCTGAACGTTTTTATTAATTCTGAACCTCTATGAAAACGCCCTGCATAACACTACATACAGGCATGGCATTATTTCTACTACCAATATACATTATCTTGATTGTGCCAGATGCGCGAACAAAGCAATCTGTTTACGTTTGTCGGAAGCAGCGAGTTCGTTTGCCCGTTAGGGAATCCTACTGTGGTGAATACTCTTTCAACAGCGTTAGATTTTTAATGTTCAGTTTGACTACGGCGAAAATGACACCCATGGTGACCTCATAAACGGGTTCGCTTTTAACCGGTTAATAGGTTAAGAACTTGATCGGCGATTCACGCCTTCATCGATTAATTTGTACGTTCTTAGATTAATTTCACAATTAACTGTAGTCTATTTCTAGGGTTCCGTGTTCTCAGAGAAATGCGCTAAAATCCGAAAAACACTCGCCGGTAAAAATAAACGTAGTCAGTCCAGATTTGTCCGAAAAAACTCCGAATTTCAAAATTACGATAATGAAAAAAAAAAAAGTAGAAGAACGACGGTAAGTTTGGTCAGAACACAAGGTCAGTAGTCCCAAGGATAGGCCACTTCAGTTTTCTTTCAAATTTTGAACTACTGACCACAGGGGGTATATTGCGTGGTGAAAGAGAGAAAGATAGAGATGAGAGAGAGTAAACGAAGATTGTGGAGTCGGTGGCAGAACGAAAGTTTTGAATGCATGCTTTGCTGATGACGATCATGGAGTTGTCATGTAAACAAACTAAAGGCTGATTTATCCCAGGTAACAGGAAGCATTTTTAGAATACAAATTTTGATACCTACCTGGTTAAAACACAGATCATATCATTCCTTATTTTACTCCAAAATTAGTTACGGTGTTTTGATCAGGGGAACGATGACAGCAGCGAATTATAAAAAAAAAAACGTATCATTTTGCAGAAAATAAAAATCCTGCGAATATGTGAAAGTTATAAAGGGTATACCATAAATTTAGTGACGCAGCCACTCTTTATCAAATATAAAATGCTTAACCCTTTCAAACGCTATGTACACACATTTGTAATTCTAAAACTCTCACTCTTTTCGGGAATATATCCTATATTGAGTGATTTTAACAATTTTAGAGGAATTCTATACTTTATGTCTGGAAACAGGAATATGTCTAAAAAATTTTAGTGGACATTTTCTTCACAAATTAAATTTGTAAAGAAAATGTTTTACACGATAAATGGCGAGCGGCGTGTGAAAGGGTAGGCAGACCAAGTATTTCATTTCAGATTTTACAATGGATACCTAATACACTTTACATCACACACACAGACAGCCAGGGCGCTTAGCGATTACAAACCCAAAGCGAAAGATGCCTAACATAACAACGAACTATGGCCGGCCATTTAACTTTTCAAACAACTAAAATTCGAAATAAAACGGATCGAAACATCAACTTTAATAACTCGCTTTTCTTGTTTTAAAAGAGATTGCAGAAGGTTCTTGGTTGGCAGTGAAATCGGATTTTCATCTGGACATAATCACGATATATGTATAGCTAATTTCAAGGATGTTTTCATTGCAATTCCATCTGACTCTGTCGTTGCTAACATGTCGGAAATCTACAAAATTAAATTCTAGTTGTTTTTGTTTATATTTTTGCTTGTTTTCGGTTTTTACACGACTAACATTTACTAACGTTTATAGTGTTGTTTTTTGTTTTTGTTATAACGCATGAATGTAGTGTTTATATTCCCTTGTCGCTTTTACTTGTGTCTTCTCTTAAATGTTTTATGTTTTGTAGAATTATTGTGTAACTGTCTCGAGCTGCTTAACTTTAGGGGCAGAGGTTTTGTCAGGCAACCCCCCTTTATCTCTGCCCCCTATGCGGCGAATGTGCTGTCTGATTTCCAGTTTAGGCCAAACTATTTGTGATTCTGAAAGAAGGTATCATGTTTTTATAACGGGGAAAACCATGAGCCCATAAATTACATAGGGGGGCGCCGGGAAGCAGGAGATTCTATGTTTGCCAGCGACCACGTCCAGCTGTTTAGTAGTGGTTTCGAAATATTGACGTTTACTCAAGCAATAATCGTTTGAGAGTTTCGTCGTGGGACAACTAGCGTTTCCTATGGTGAGGTCATCAATGCCAAATTAGGCTAAAGAGATATCATTCAATGCAGGTGACTTCAGGGTATCTTTGTGTTTAAATAATATTTATTTTTATGTTAAATTTTGAGAAAATTGTGAATACAAGAATGCAGTAAACTCGGAATTTAACAGAATTGCGAATCAAGCAAAGAATAAACTTCAATAAACCCCGAATTAATGACAAAAAAAATAATAAACTCCGAAAAACTCGAAAATTCACGAAAAAAGCTCGGAAAACATGGAACCACGCACACTGTGCATGCACGTTGACCCTACACGCTAATTGAAGACGTAATTTGGGTTCGGCGCACGCGCAGTTTGGGCTCGGCCATACCTTTTCATCCTCCTCCGCATGGGCGCTGCCATCTTGGAACCACGTGACGCCGCAGCCATTAGGTTGCTTCAACTTGCTGCTCCGCTCTCCCCTCCGCGCCTTGGCGGATGCGTTGTCTTCGTGTTTTTCGTCGCGTTTCACGGCGCCAGTGCTTGCCTTACTTCGGAAACTGTAGTCCGATACGTCTACTCGACGACTCCCGAGGTTTGTTTATTAATAGTGGCGGAACATTCTCAGTAAGAAGCGCGTATATTTATATCGCGCATTTAGGATCGGCGAGGCGTCAAGAATAGTCAGCGCAAGGAGACTATCTGTGTTCCCTGAAAGTATCGTTCTTTGTATTCATAATATATCGAGAACAGTTTCTTTTGATTATGTGAGGAAACTCGCGGAGGAGATAGACAACGAACGGCTAACTTGTATTTTAGCTGAGGCTAAAAGTAAAGGTACGCCAACATCAAGCAATTTGTTTGTTCATAATATCACACCTACATGTGTATGAGCTTCTCAATCTCTTTTTTTGCGACGTAGACATTCGGTTGGTCGGTTTACTTATGAAGTTGAAGAAATTGTATACCGTGCTCGCTCCCATTTCGACAGTCATTTAAATGATTAATTGAGTACATTTAGATAACCAATGCCCTCCACTTAATTTACTTAACACAAAGGTTGGGACCTCCCGCGTAAGAAACTGTCACATACACTTAACAGTAGCGAGTTTTAGAATAGAGCGTGCACAAAGGAATAGCGTCGTTTCTATTTGCAAATCCAAAACGCGGTTTAGGTTCGGCGCATGCGCAATAATGACGACGCTTTTTTTTTTATTACGTTTTTTCAACTTTTGCCAGTATCAAAAATCCGCAATAATTGACGCCCCCCCCCCCCCCCCCCCCCCCCAAAAAAAAAAGAGCTGTTTGCATAACAGCTATTTGAGTCCAGGACTGTCGGTGGCGAATAGAGGTTTCCTTTTCGTGGCTGGCTACGCCGAAATTTATAAAGCGAATTTGTTCAAAGGAATAAATATTTGTTCACACAGGTCCGTGAAGTGCTGCCTAGCGCTAGAATTCAGCCAAACTTTCCAAGGTATTTCTCCTCCTGCGCCCTTTAATTTTATTTGGCCAATTTTACGGAAGACAAATGCCAGATTTAATTTGACGGGCCTGTCACTTATATCATATCCTGAGTAAGCAAATGTTCATATAAAAAAAAAAAATTTTCCTAGGGCAAATATTGCGAAAAGCTGCTTATGAGACTACTTTAGCAGGATTGATAATTTAAGAAATTTCCTACTCAGGTTGTCACAACATGCTCGAGTACTAAATTTAAAAAAAAGAGGCCGAGACAATATTATTTGTTTATATCAATTATCTGCGTCATTACACGATACGTTTTTATTCTGCGAAGTTCACTAAAGGTTGGGTGCCCACGAAAAACAAACAGTGAGTTGTAAACTCGCGATTTCATCTGTTCTGGCCGATTCAGCACATTGCTAATCAAGCTGTCGATATGTTTCTTTACGTTCACGTGTTAGTCTCTTCATTAGTTTGTTTCGCTGGAAACTGGTGTCGTCGGGTACGGCCCTACACGATGATAATCTTCTTTGTACATCAGTCAGGCGTTTCGCAACCGACCATAATCAGATACATCAAAGGAGTTGGTAAAGGCAGATCGCCGCGAGAAGCGGCCGGCGAAATTGAAAAAGTAGAGCGAGTAACAACGGATAGGAGAGCCACGTGACGGACGCCCCGCTGCGGCGAGACGCCGAAACACACTTCTCCCGATCGATGGAATGTCCGCTCGTGCTCCAAGCGTTCCTCGCGCTACCGCTTCTTTTCTCGCCTGGTTTGAAAACTATGTTTCGTTCCTCGCCACTGCAAAAGCTGTGCGCTGAATACCAGGTTCCCCGAGAAATGCTCTCTGCTACCAGATCCTCGCGCTCCAAATCTGCGACCGGGCACTCTATGGCTCCCTCGTCGAACTGCCAGGCTTCACGAGTATAGAGGAGGCTATGGCTCGGCGCACGCGCAGTGTGGAACACTCAACGCTAACGCAAACGCACAGTGCTTGCACTTGCTCACACACATATTATAACTCACTATTAAGTAGCCAGCCTGTCGTCGTACAAAGAGAGCGCGGCACGGTCCAAGCGTGAGTAACTAAAGCGGAACCAGAAACACGCGAACCGCCATGCGCACACAGCAAACACAACTAAGCAAGGCCAGAGACAAGAATACAACAAAAATACCCCCCCCCCCCCCCCCCCCCACCTTCCCAATGTTTGCGTCCTAGCTATTCTTGTTGGCAGTTCGCTCTTTCCCTCGAGCAAAGTATCTTTCAAGAGCCGCTGCACACCAGGGAAGGGTTGCTGACGAATGCGGGTATCTCTCCCAGCGGCTAAAATATCAACAAGAGGGATTTTCGGAACATATGAGGGACAAAATACCTACATAAAAAAACTGCGGCATTTTTTTTTTTTAACGTTATTTAGGCTAGCGTAACTTTAAGAGTGCTGCAATCCAGCACTGCTGCGAGAGCACGGGGCTTCGTCTTGCGTTTTATTCGCACAAAATTTCGCGTGGAGGAGATGACTAAACGAAGCGACTCGCTCACGCAAGTAGCTTCGACAGCGTTAGAGCACCGCGGAAGCTGCGCCAGCCTCGATGACGCAGCACAAAATAGTTGACGCCAAGACGGGCAAATGGCTGCCGTGGTTACGTCCTCGCTTCGATTACTAAAATTCGATTCCGCACAGACAAGAAAAAGCGGGTGAAAAGGCTCGAAATGTAAGTGATATGAACCGTATTTGGGGTGTTTGTTAATGGCGGGGGGTAAACTTATTTCTGTGGAAAGTCGCGTTAAGTGAGAACTACAGGAATTGGCAGGCAAGGCTTACAGGTGACCAAGGCCAGCTGCAACGCTAGGCCCGAACCGAACCGTTATTTTGAGCCAAACCCGAACTGAACTAGCCGAAATCTTCGCCGCCATCTTGGAACTGAACCGAAAAAAATTATAACGGTAAACGGTTGAAAACGGTTCACGGTAATTTGTTTTATTTTATTTTAGTATCACAAAATGAATATTTGAGAATAAAAAATTGGCAGCTGTATTTCTATGTATTGATCAAACCGTCAACATACGAAATTGCAATTCATGAGAAATTGTGGGTTTTTTGTGGCGCTTTTGCATTAGTACTATGATCAATCATGTTTCACATGGTCACGTGACGTCAAGACATGCTGTCAAGTAATGTCACGCCACGTGACCCCGTGACGTCACTCGAAGTACTCACGTGACTCACTGCGTCACGTCGATTTTAATTAAGAACGTCATTAGAGTCATTAGCGTTGCTGACACCCTGACATCACATGACATCAAGACTTCGCACCGCAAGTCATGTTGCACCCTGACGTACTCGATTGTCATGAGCCCGAGTCGTGTGCTCGTGTTCATGACAATCAGCATCGCTAAACATTCGCGTAATGGCTCGTGTTCAATTAAATATGAGAATAGCCAAACTCTAGCAAAGTCTGAAGCTCAGCCCATGTCATATGTTTTGCCAACCCCGGCGCATGATGATGAACACAGACAGAATATAATTAGCGTCAGTTCACGTGTCCGTTTATTCTAATTGCGAGTTGAGGAGGGGAAGCTGTTTCTTGCTCTTATTTTTTCTTCGTCTGCCATTGCGTAGAGAGGAAAAGTAATGGGTGTTGTTGCAAGTTATCAACGTCAGGCATTAGTTCGTAGCGGTATTTACTGAAAGCACAAGAATCGTTCCACGACCCATTTTACAGGCACACATTCGGAGGCACCTAAACATGTTTTCGTTCTTGCTGAAGTGCTTCAGATAGTTGTCCCCGAGAATAGAAGCGTTGAAAGGTCTAAATGTGACTTTTTAATCTGACGTTACATAGAACTACAACTGTGTACGGAAGGGATACCTGAAAAGAAAGATCCTAGTGGCCTCAGGCGGACAGCTGGACGTTCCCAGCCGCTCTAAGTCTCACAGGAGTGGAATTCTCAAGTTCTTCCCCAAGCTTCGAGCACCTCCGTATTTTGTTTAAACTTCAGTTTGTAAGCGCAAAATAAAAGCAATGGAGGATTACTGTTAACAAGTGACACAAGTATAATGTTCGACTCAACACCCCCAAATGGAGGAGGGGGTCCCTCAGGAATAAAAAGTAAAAAATTACAAAACAAAAAAAAGGCCCGGGGGGAGGGGGGGGGGGGGGGTTTAAAAACATACCGTTTTTTAAAGGTTCCTCTGCCCGCTTCTTGGGCACAGACCAGAGAGAGTGGCCCCAGAAACTACTTCCTTTGCGAAAACACTTTTTTCCGGAAAGCGCGTTTTCGTGGTACCAGACGCTCGCGCCGTTCCCTAAGACGCTGCACCGAGCAAGAATAATTTGTGTCTCTCAAATACATGACTTGATCTGAGCGCGAACCTTCCGCACTGTGCATTTTGCACGACCTGATTTGATCTTCTCAACAAGGACAAATCGCAACACTAGCAAAAGTAGATGCCCAAATTGAAAAGTTGCACAGTATTGGTCTCGAGACCCAGATTGAAGTATTGTATGAAGGTGGGCTAGTCGGTGGTGCATAGTAAACAAATAATTAAAACACCGCAAAAAAACAAACAAAAAAAAACAACACAAGGACAAGTAGAAGTGGAACGATGTATAACTATTTTTTCAGTTTTTATTTTTTATTTGCTTTATTTTTTTTGTGGTACTTTCTTGTTAGAAATTTTTCGGGAGGCAAATGACAGTGAAGATAGCCTACATAAGGGATTCTTTTTTTTTTTTTCTTGCCTTCTTGTTTTGACGTGTTTTAAATAAGACGAATAAGAAAGTGAGCCGTGAGTCAGCACTGTGTCAGTGTCGCTCTTTTACTTGTCTATGTGTCTTTTTTGTACTGTTTTAATTATTCGTTTACACAAATTGAAATTAGAGGAAGCGTGCTCATTTATTCATGGTTTTATTTAAGGCACGTGGTCATTCACTTCGTCCCCAATGTGGGTGGAGACAGAGCATCCATACTAACCGCCCATTCACGCTGGAAGCGGACCCGCGCTCGCAAAGCGGTTGCGAACGCGGTTGTATAAAGATGCAGTACAATTGCACGTGCACTCAATGACATCAAGTGCGCGTGGCGTTGTACTGAATCTTTATAGATCCGCTTCCAGTGTGAATGAGCGGTAAGGCAAACTGAGGGCGCAGAGCAGCGAACGCAGCAATGGCCCCTCTCATAGCTTCGGCCTTGCACACAGATTCGTCTTGCTCCAAGTGTAAAACAAAGTGTAGTTCTGCTTTTCACCACATATGCCGTGACGATCGAATCTCGAGGCTGGCGACGTGCGCGACCGAAAGCGTCGCTGTGGTCGGCCTTCCACGATTGGCCGAACGCTGACTATGACGTCGGAAAGGGGATTTATCATCGACGTAAATAAGAGGAATGAAAGACCTGTAATTTTGACGGTGTTGGCAGTGTTCCTTTGAGAGCGCAATGATTTCAAGCTTCCACCATGCTAATAACAAGCACCATCAAACTTGTTGTTTGCGAGGTAATGACGTCACAAGGGGAACCATAGGAGGGCGCCACCAAAACATCTCGCCGCTCATAGGAAGTATTCACTGGACACTATACTTGAGGGCGATGTTTAGAGCGCATGCTCACGAGTTCACATTAATAGGCTGCTAAGACCGGCACTCTTGGTGCGGAATGCACGTTGCAAAAGAACTGTGGAAGCTGGTTGTCAGCACGCGCTCAGCAGTCGCGCACACAGCTATGGCCCGCCAGTGAATACTCCCTATATAGAACTCTCGGGTTGATATATGGCAGCCCAATAAAATGTTAGATCGCATGACTGATCAAGCACAGAGTTGCAATGTGAGCGCCAAATACAAGCACGTCAAACCGACGTGCTTGTTTTTAGACTGCAAACAAGAATAATTCTGCATTATCACTGAGAATGACAAAGGTCGAATTCTAAGTAATCGGAGATAACTAGATTACTGATGCGCTTTTCAAACGTTTCTATTTAGTGTATTCCCTTTCCTTTATAACTAGTATCTCCTTTCCCTCTTTGAGAACATTGAGACCCCGAGGGGGCGGTTTTATCGTTGTGCCATTCTATGTTGTTGCTAAATGAAAGATGTCCTGTTCCCGTCCTCGTCCTCTCTGTTTTATACTTTCAAGTTTTGTATGTATTAACCAACACGTTCGGTTTTCAATTGTATCAAACCGAATATAACATTGCCCCCCCCCCCCCCCCCCAAAAAAAAAAAAAATATTTCGCGAAGGTTTGAGTTTATGCAAGCTGATGCCCAACTTTTATTTATGTTAAGATTGGTATAACAATGTCTGTTCTTCGAGCTATTTACGTATATGTAATTAGGAGTATCATTACATCTCTATAAATTTATTTTTGCAGTAAGGCGTCGTGCATCGGATTCTTGTAAAGAGAATCATTTAGTATCTTTCCCTTTCTGCCCATTTAGTCTATATGACTTCAGGTCCATCATATGAGCCTAAAGTCCTTTTTTGGCATATCCCGTGAACGGTGTTTCACACGGCCAAACAGTGAACAAAAAAGCACGTTTCCCCATACTCAACAGCTGGCGTATTTTCGAGTGTCGTATCGTTCTCAAGGAGTTACGTAAACTCATGCAGTCAAATGTGTTGATGATAATAAAAATATATTTAATTACTGACTGAAAGTTTGAAAACATAAATGAAGGGCTGATCACTTTAAAGATACACATCACAAGTAAATGCACCCGCAAATTATCTGGAACATGCTCTGCAAATCGTTTTCGGCGTTTTTGTCCTCGACAGGTTCAAACTGAGTTGGGAGAACCTTAAAAACTATGTGTTCCTGACACGTATATAATTTCTCAAAATTATAAGAATCTGTTATTATGTTATGAACAGCAATTTTACGCCTCCGCGGGCTGCACAAAAACAAATTATACACAGGGACGCGTAGCGGAACTATGACAATTACGCACGCAGATCGACAGAAAGTGAGCAATTAAGTAGCTGCCATGTCGAGGAAAACATGAAATACTATCTTGTTCTATTTAATTAAAAATCATCCATTGGGAAGGGTGATGCTTATTTGTAAATTAAATTGACCGGCATCCTGTCAAGAACCAACCTCAACAGCCCAGGCTATGCCAATTGATCCTGCCTAAGAAAAAAATTTTCACTTGAGTATGCGCTATTTTAGGCCAGGTTTGATTTGATTACGAAAGTTCGTATAAATCAGAGTGAACAATTGTGATCACTCCTTTTTTTATGATATTCTTTGCCTGCATCACAGTGCTGAGAGTAAACAATGTTGGTTATGAAAACAAGCATTGTGACTGCCGCAGTGTTTTAACAAAAAGTAGACTGAAAGGACAGTCCTAAAACTTTCGTGACATTTTGAAAATACTATTGCTTTTAGCTAAGTTGCGTCATTATCATATACAGGGTGCAACCGTAAGGACTAACACATTTGGCGCGTACATACCTGAAATTGGGTACGCAAGCATAGTTCTGCAAGAAGTATTACGACTACGTAAAATCCCGTAAGGACGCCCCCTCCCGAGAGATCGCCCATCCCGTTGCTCTGGCTACATATCTGTAACATAAAAATTCCGAAACATCGCCATCGTTTCCCCCCTCCCCCCTTCGATTCCCGTTGAACGTCAAGCGATATCCGACAGGAATAGCGCATCAACGGCGCGATCTGCGGTACCGGTACGTCCGAGAAGCGATATCTGCAATATGCGCGCATGATATCGGCTCCCGTAACACGCGAGTTGTTCCCGCGTGTATATGGCATCGTGAAATGCGAATCTGATGCGTTCGCGATTTGCGGTATCCGTTCCCGAGTTTGTAACGGATTTCAGTGTTTGTGTCCGCAATCTGCGCGCGCGATATCGATTCTTAGCTGTAACACGCGCGAGTTGTTTCCGCGCGTATATTGCAACTTGAATGCTGCGTCTGCGGTATCCGTTCTTGTGACACAGGAGACTGCAGCGAATTCCCGCGTGTTTATCACATCGTAAAATGCGAATTTTTCCTGCCTGCGATATGCGGTATCAGTTCCCGCGTCATGGGGTTTATAGCGGGTGCACCAGTGCTTATCATTAATTTTCAATACAGTTTTGCTGTGGCATCCCTAAAGATAGCCCACCCCATGTTTTTCACCATTATCTCTTCATTTTGGGGTAAACGTTCTTACGGGATTTTACTTTTTCTCTTTTTTTTCTAGCTCAAGGCAGAGATGATAAAATATAAAAAATAGAGCAAAACCAGAGGCTGTACATTTCCTGCACCCTATACCGGATGTTCGTCGTCCTCACTGGTTTGTGAGCTTGCTCCCAGGTGAGCATTGTTAATAGATGTCATTAAAAGTATTAATTATCGCAATCACCTTGCTCATCGCCAGCCTCTGCCATTGATATTTAGCATTTTTGCGTTCAGCAAGCCACCTGGGAGCGAGCTCATAAACAAGTGTGCAGACGATAAACCGGCTGGTATAAGACACAGAAAATACACGGCTTCCGATGTCGCTTTATTTATAACAGTTCACTACCGCAGACTTCAGCTCTAAAACAATATGGGCACAAAACATCTCGCGAAGCTATGTTCCAGTGCCCAATTTCAAGTGTGTATATATGGAATTCAAATTTTACAAAGCGTGCCAAATATGTTGGTCCTTACGGCCGCACCCTGTATATTGTAAAGCGTATTTCGTAAACTATATTTCAATATATACATGGCGACAATGTCCCTTTTCTGTGATTTTATGCGCTGCAATTGATTGTTCAAAAGCTAGTTGCGATGCAAAGTTGTACCAATCACGGGTATCTAAGGCGACCTACCAGACTTCATATAACCTTTCGACTGAGGTAAAATATATGTGACTGAGGTAAACAAATGGATGTTAGTGGTACAAAACATGATGTTTTGTATGTTAATCTAGATTTTATTGTACTGTTGACATCAAAATTAAATAACGCAATTTCTTATCTTCGGTACCTCAAAATGAAAGTGAATTGTACGAACGATAAACAAGCTGCCGGAAACGGGGCGAATTGGCAAAACAATGCGCAAAATTCATTCTCAATTTAGCGGTGCAAACCGGTTCAAACCGGTTCGAACCACTTTGAACCAATATATTTGCGCCCCGGAACTGAGCTGGAATTGTACTGAAACCCGTAAAACTGAACTCAAACCGAAGCGATAAAAATTTTGGTTCAACACCCTGGCTAGGTACTGCACTTCGTGCCCCCGAAACCGGCCACCCAACTTCAAAATCGCACTCAACAGCAAACAGTCCCTGGAGGTCACTGGCCAGTCTCTTCGCTTCCATCAATGGCTGCCTGAACAGCCACTAGATTGCACCTTTTCTTTTTGTATTTGCACACTAAATTATGAATATTGGAAAATCTTTTGGCATGTTACCATGTTCCCAGGTATCAGTTTTAGGTGCCCTAAAGTGGCTCATGTGAACAACGAGTAGAGGCCCCCATGGAACCTGTGGGATGGCCACCTTGCGTTGCTGGGGGTGTGAAGTATCCACTGTGGTCACATCCAATCCAATCCAATCTAACCGGATGTCAACCTGGACCACTTACCTGAAGAAAGAGAACTCAACCTCCCAATCTTTCTTATGGTTTCAAGAAACACCTTGTACATTCATTCTTTTCTTTTTTTTAACTTTGATTGTTACAAGAACCCCAAAGTATGACACTAAGCAAAGCAGACCGCGTGTTCATCGTTGCTCTACTTCTTGTTGTAAGGCCTTCCAATTCAAAACCACAACAAATTGAAACAAACACAAGCAGGCAGAATGATTTGCCTCAAACTAGATCACTGCCAAAACTTGGAAAATAGGCAAGTAGAAACATACTTATAAAATAACTTGACAGAATTTCATGACACAGATAGTATATGAACATTTGGTTATGACAATTAAGTTGCAGAAATTGTAAGAGTCAAACAAAAGTACTATAATTAGTTAGATTTACCTTGGTATCATTATTCATGTCAGAATATCAGATGAATTATGTGAAGACGTCATAGATGGATATTATGTAGCATAAATAACAATGGGTATATCCTGAAACATATATGACACAGGAGCTATTGTGTAATAATAAAACTAACATATAAATTGGTGCAGTTAATAATCCCATTAAAGAACAAAAGAATGAAGGCATTTGGTGACTCATTGGCAGCCTTTATTGTGACCGTAAAAGAGAAAACACTCAACAGTACCTGAAACATAGGAGGGCAGAAAACTTCATGCAAACAGAAACAGAATTATAAAAACCTGTCAATGAAAAACAAGTAGCAATGAAGCAATCACACAAAAAACAATACTCAACATGCCAGAAAGAAAGAAGAACTGAAAAGATAACCCAATGAACAAACACACCTTAGAGCATGGTATCATTCTGTCCTACTATGAAACAGCTCATAAGTGAAATTTCATGAACAGGCATTGAGAAACTGAGAAATCAGTTCGGCCCTATATGTGCAATGTTATCTCACCGCTGCAGAGAGGGACATTTGACCAGTATGAATGGTAAGCTGACATATTTAAGGTGCATCATGTGGTATTCCTTCTTGCACAAACACACACCAGTATAATGTACATCAACATCATCATCATCAGAATTATGATGATGACGATGGCAATCATCCTTGAATTCTGCCGTACGCACCCTCACTCCACGTACTGCGAGCCTTGGTGCATTGATACCCTCGACTCCCAATACAGTCGAGTGTACTAATTCATTAGGAACTGCCTTTGGCATTCCCTAATTAAAGGAGAAGAGGCATAAAATTTTTGGGTCGTGTTTCTTAATTCATATAACACGTATGGCATCACTAATCATGGAACACAGCCCAGAACATGCCACTATTCTACGACTAGATTCTTATCGAGTATCCCCCGTGTAACATCCAGAAACGGGGCTTTAAGGTATATATATATAAATAAATAAATAACATCTTGAGGTGATGTCCTTGACCAGGGAGTACAACAATGCCAACGACCGCCATACCTGGACTTTCTCGTCTGTCACAACATACCGAGATCTCGGCCCCAGTGGTCCAAATCAAAACCGCCGACTAGAAATAACGTAATATTAATTCAGCGTATCAGCCTATCCTACGTCCCGTTCCACAACAAGTAAAACGAAATGTAACTCCAAACTTTTTTTGTCCCTGCACCTTCAAAGGGGCGGTGCAACGATTTTCGGACTTTGGGCAATTGATTGCAGGAATCGCTTTACGACACCTGTAAAGTGGATAAAAACATTTTTTTTCTTGCGCAAGCTAGTTTTTGTTTTAAAAAAATAAATAAACAAATCGGAGGTCGGAATTAACTCGCATTGTCTTTCGAGTGAGATGCGCAGCGACTTCACTAGGAGTACCATGTCCAGCTCCAGCTTCGATGCACTAAGCCCTCCCTCCGCAACTGTCGACATTTCAAGGTCCGATACGGCTACGATAGAGCACCACACCCCGTTAGTGTCGCCGTAGGTTGCAGTGAGCGATCGAGACAAAACACAATTTACCACAGGAAGGATGAGGAGGGTAGCAACGCAGGAGAAACGGCTTCGTTGACTTTTGACAAATGGCACCCCGAAAACTCGTGTACTCCCAATGACGTAACACTGTAGTTTCGACGACTGCCGCAGGCAGCTGTAGATCGGAAAAAACAAGAGAGTTTTTTCCGTTGCGACTACGCGGCGAAGTGGAAGTATTTCGGGGGAAGGTGGCACGCTTTCTCTCGCTCATGCCGAGACAAATGATATGCTACCTACAAGCTGCAAATTCTTTCTACCCGAAAATCTTTTTCCCTTTGACACAAATGTTACAGACGGTCTGACCCTCTTCAACGACTCACCGACGGTTACTTTACGCGGCCCTAACCACTTTTCTGGAACGCTTCGGTCCTCTGCGACGAGAGAAAAAGAGACCGCTCACCAGCCCTACGTCTTCGGTCGGCTCGAGCAGGATCCGCTTGTGCAAGAGGTCGTCTGCAAACACCTCCCCGGAAGGATCGGACGCCGACGACGGGGCGCAGAGGGCGAGGTAGAAGCGGACGAAGCGCGTGCGCTGAAGCACCAGCCCATGCACCACGAAGCACAAGAAGACCACCAACACCGAGACTGAGAAGAAGAGAAGCGTGTTGACGCGCTCGTCGCTGAGCAGCGCCTTCGTCAGGATGCGGCTGGCCGAGACCAACACGCCGGCGGCACCTGGAAGCAAACGGTTCCACCCCGCACCGAGTTACCGGAAGCCGCCACCATCTTGCGGTGACGCCGGGTGGCGAAAAATGCCGCACTTCGTCTTTTGGTTTGCGGGATCGGCGGATGGAACCCTCGAGAGCTGGGATTCTCAGACCTTTCAATCGCGAGGAACTTTACCTTTGTATTGATGAGCTGAAGAAGTACAGGAGCCTGCAAGACATTGTAAACTATAATGCACGTATGGGTGGGTACCTTTGGATGATAGCTAGGTGCATTAGGTGGCTCAAATATGCTAAAAGAGTGCTTAAAAGGGCACTGACCACCAAAAGGTCGTAATTCTTTTGTTTTCTGAAATGGTGGAAATTGTAGTCATAGATATGCAAAAAAATACTGCAATGCAAAAAAAAAAAAAAACACTTTCCCCCGCACGCTTGTTTTTATTTTTGGCGCTTTTCTCTTTTTTCCCCTCCTCCCTTCTTTTTATTTGTGACGTAATCGACTACATAATGTTTAGAAGCTGTGTAAGCGACATTTCAATATCTAAAAATGGTATTAGTAAGATATGTTTTTTAACACAGTTGCGAACATACTGCACCCCCTTTCGAAATATTGAAAATTGGAGTTCGGATATAACGTCGTCCCCTGGCTTCTATACTCCCTCGGAAAACATGCTGGCGCTCGGCACAACCGACACACGGAAGGCCCGCCAGACTTTCTCGGCAATTTTGGGGTTGCTGGCGGGTTGTTCCTTAGCTTTCCCTAGATCAACACGAATTGCTGACATTGGGTCCGGCTCCAAACAAGCGAGCAACTCGGAGCAATTCAAAGACGTTTGAAGCGGCAGCAGCTAATCAGGGACGGAATATTTTCACATGATACTCCGTGCCAGTGATGATGACAACTGAAAACTTAATTGAAAGTGATCGTTTTATTTTAACAAACCTTTTTAGAAAGATGAGTTAGTACTGTTAAATGGGTACTCCACCGGTTTTTTCATTGTCTCCGATTTGCTTGAAATTTTGCTGAACTAACCAACAAATATTGCTAAAATAGTATCCCAAATATTAGGTCAAAATATTGTTTTTTTGCGAACTTATTGAATTTACAGTTTTGGTCTTCACCATGTTTTCCAAACTGAAAGTCTCTACTGGCAACAACAACAAAGTGACGTCAGTGGAAGGCAGGGGTTAACTTTTTGGACTACAGAAGTTGTTCCCAACGGATTTAAAGCAGTTGCTTGTTGTCAAATGAGTGCTTTGGAAGCTCGCTCCGGTATCCGCGCTCCAGCACGGAACAAATGATTGGCATATTCTATTTTTTAGACTACTTGCTCGACTGACAAGCTTGCCTGCCACTGACGTCACGGCACTGAAAAGTGCGCGAATATTTGAATATTGGTTTTTGCACCATTTTCATTTGCCGATTTCACAATACCTATTATGAATTTCGCGATGCTAAATAGCATACCGGAAAGGCTAAAGGCCGGGGAGTCAGAAAATATAGTTAGTTGAGGTAGCTCAAAAAATCGGCGGAGTACCCCTTTAACGCCATTTAAATGTATAAAAAAGTGAAAGCCGCTTACAACTCCCTGTAACGCCGAATTAGAGCGCAGCTCTTGAGGAGGAGGGAAGGGCACTGGGGGGGGTTAAACTAACCAGGGGGGGTCACGTGACCTTGGGGGGTCACGTGACTTTGGGGGGTCACGTGACCTTGGGGGTCACGTGACCCCCAATGCCGACGATGTCATCACTGACGTCACTGATGACATCATCAGTGACGATGACGATGCGGGTACCGATGACGTCATTAGTGACGTCGCTGATGACTTCACTAGTGATGATGACGATGATGATGCGAATGTCGGTGACGTCATCAGTGACGTCGCTGATGACGTCATCAGTGATGATGACGATGACGATGCGGATGTCGGTAACGTCATCAGTGATGATGACGAAGACGATGCGTTTGCCGGTGACGTCATCAGTGATGATGACGATGACGATGCGGATGCCGGTGATGTCATCAGTGATGATGACGATGACGATGTGGATGCCGGTGACGACGTCAGTGACGTCACTGATGATGTCATCAGTGCTGATGACGATGACGATGCTGATGTCGGTAACGTCATCAGTGATGATGACGATGACGATGCAGATGCCGGTAACGTCATCAGTGATGATGACGATAATGATGTGGATGCCGGTGACATCATCAGTGATGATGACGATGTGGATGCCGGTGACGTCATCAGTGATGATGACGATGACAATGTGGATGCCGGTGACGCCATCAGTGACGATGACGTCATCGGGGGGTCACGCGACATCGGCGGGGGTCACGTGACCTCGAGGAGGGGGTCACGTGACCTCAGGGGAGTCACGTGACTTCGGGGGGTCACGTGACCCCGGTGGGGGGCTCGCGCGATGCATTATGGGACATTTCCCATGATGCACTGGGGTCACGTGCCCCCCCATGAGGTCACGTGACCCCGGTGGGGGGCTCGCGCGGTGCATTATGGGACATTTCCCATGATGCACCGCGCAATTACGCCGACGGCGACGCCGACGCCGCTCAAGCCGGAAACGGGCCCCTAAGAGCTGCGCTCTAAATCAAGTTTGTAGCACGTAACTGTGTGTCTACATACTGCAAGAAAAATATAATTTAATGATGATGATAGCAAATTGCAGCAATTGGTTGCTGCGTGTGAATGTGGCCAGCTCGTGTTGCTGGTGTCGCTCAAGTTGCTGAAGAGAAATTGCTGAAGAGAAATTGCCCCGTCTGAAGTGGGCCTAACAGTGAGAAGGATCGGGGAATTGGGAATTTGGACGAAGTTCTCTTTTCAGTGCCCAATGACTTCTCAGATTTCGAAAAGGAAATCGTCAAACGGTCGAAATTACTGCGTTTGGTGTGTCACGAAATCCGGCTATGTTACATTATTCATGTCACAAAATCCGGCTGTGTTACGTTATCCATTCCCACAGGCTGGACGCGTCCTTTCAAGAAATTCGTGGGGTGTGAGGGCTGGGAGCCAGCTTCCACGAAAACGAAGCGATGCTGCCTTTGGGGAAGGATGAAGGGACGAGCGGGCCAGCGTCCTGGGTTTGGTTTCTTTTTGTTTTGTTTTCCACACCTGCGTGCTGGGATGCAGGGGCCCGTCGAGGGGGACTCTTTGGGGCAAAGGCGGGCAGTGTGAGCGGGAAACTCGGAAGCAACAGACGGGGAATCGAAGCGTCAAGTTCGTGGAGCTCGACAGTAGCGGGCCAGGTCCAGGCTGGGGAAGACTTCGACGACGAAGTGTGTGTGTGTGATTGCGCGGCCGCTTCAAGCCGCCCCACCCACCGTGGTACCACCGGGACCATTCCTTCCCCCTTCGGACAGCGCCTCGCAAGACCGTCACTCCTGGACACTGTGAGACGAGATTTCCCCTCCACTCGCACTTTTCTTTATAGTAATTAAGGTAGCGGTATTTCTGAAGTTGGTTTTTATTCTCACGGGTGTCCGATTGTATTATTTGATAACATTTAAGCTCCGAAGTTGTTATTTTTTTTCCATATTCGGGGAAGCTCCCGCATAAGAGATGGTTAATGCATTGGTACTAAACTGCAGATTTTGGTTTTTGACTATAATTCGTTGTGTGTTGAGTGTTTTTATCTTCGCCGCCCGTGCACCGGCCAGATAAAGTGCATTTCAATCCTGTTATTTTCGCTGTTCGGCAGGTTTTATTTTTTTGTTTGTTTGTAGTATTAAAACTTGTTTTGTTGCAAAGCTGTGGGTCTCCACTTCATTGGCAAGATTCCACCGTGGCATGGACCTATCACCTGGTCGGCAGTCCTTTGTGTTTCAACAGAGAATATCAGCAAGCCTGTGACAAAACTGGCGTCTGCGACAGGACCTGGCTGACCATGGTGAAGACTTGCCTTTGGAGAGCTGCGAGTAAAAACCGCGTAGTTTGAAGGAAGTGTAGTTCCGCAGTTTGCCCAGTGGCAAGCTTGGGTAGGTCAGAAATGGAGATTGGAAGACTCGTACCAAACTAGACTTCTCGGGAGCCGAACTAAAGAAGTGGACAGAGGAAGAGAGTGCCAAACAAAGAGAGGAGAGAGCCCTAGAGCGACCAGGGAGGCTACCGAGCGGGCACAAGAGGCGGCGAAAGCAGCCGCCGAGAGGGAGCTCGAGATACTGAGGCTGAGGCTAGAGCTTGAGAACAAGAAGGAGGGGAACCGCTCATCCGGAGCAGGAACTGACGGCAAGGGTCAGAGCGTTCTGAAATTGAGTCCGAACAAGCTCTTACTCGCCTTCGACGAAAGAAAGGACGACCTCGACGCTTATATAAGGTTCGAGGGAATCGCCTTAAGCCAAAAGTGGCCAGAGAGCCAACAGGCCACCGCCCTAAGCACGTGCCTCACGGGGGAAGCCCTCAGTCTGTGTGGGCGATTGCCGCCCGTAGATGCAGCCGATTACGGCAAAGTGAAAGCCTCACTGCTCAAGAGGTTCTGGTTCACCGTTGAGGGCTTTCACGATAAATTCCGTGATGGGAAGCCAGTAGATGGAGAAACGGCCACTCAATACGTCGCCAGGCTCGGCCACTGCTTCGACCGGTGGGTCGGGCTGGCTGCAGTGACCAAAGATTTTGAAGGTCTCCAGGAGCTGTGCATCAAAAAGCAGTTCTTAAAGGGTAGTCATCCAGCACTGGCCATCTATTTGAAGGAAAGAAAACAGCCACATTTGGATGGACTGTTGGAGATGGCGGACCAATTTTTGGACGCGCAAGGCCATAGTAACCTGGGGAAAGCCGGGAAAAACGAAGCCGAACCCTCAGCGAAGAAAAGCAGCGAAGGGGGCGGGCCTCGAGGCCCGCTATGAGGTGCTACCTCTGTAATAAGACGGGGCATAAAGCTGCACAAAGTCGTAGCCTGTACAACACCAGACAGGTGCCCACATGTCAAAGGTGTGGCAGGAAGGGACATAAGACGGAGGTCTGCCGGGGCCAGCGAAACCTCAGGCGTCAGGCATCTATATGCGCCGACAAGACAGAAAGGACGAAAACGTCACGGATGGGTTCTTAGAGCTGAAGGATGGGACGAAAATTCCGGTCGTCAACGCGGTAATGACCCCGCGCCACAAGTTTCTGGTCGAGGGAATGCCAGTCGTTGAGGGCACAATCGGACAGAAAAAAATCACGGTTCTGCGCGACACAGGGAGTAACACGGTCATCGTAAGAAGAAAATTGGTCGACGACGGCCTCCTCACTGGAACCAAGAAGCCGGTGTATCTCGTCGATGGAACCGCGAAAATGCTTCCCGAGGCCCATATCCACTTTAAAACGCCCTACTTCGACAAAGGACTCAAAGCCCTGTGCATGGACAGGTCCCTGCACGACCTCGTGCTCGGCAATACTCCCGGTGCTAGAGAACCGGACGACCCCGCGACTGATGTGGAGGTGGAGGACGACCCGATGCCGACAGAGCGAGTGTGGGAGGACCCGGCGGAACGTGACACACAGGAGAACCAGGACGAGCCAGGACGCGAAACCCGGGTGGAAGTGGAAGATACCCTAACTCTGGTGTGTGCCGTGGAAACCAGGACCCAGAGAGAGAAACAACAAACTGGATTGAAAAAACTACACGTGCCTCAAATCGAAGGGCTGGCCATCGACACGCCGGGCTTTGCAAAGGAGCAGGAAGAGGATGACACCCTGTGCCCCTGCTTTAAGCGGATTGGGAAAAGGGCCAGGAGAAAGACGGCCACGATCACTTATACAACCGGAGAGGGGCAAGGGCTTCTTCATTGAGTATACCGGGAGCGGTCGGGGAGAGAGACGCGCCAGCTCGAGGTGCCTCAGACCCACCGAAAAACTGTGCTGGAGGTTGCCCATGAAAGCATTATGGCGGGACACCTGGGGCAGGCGAAAACGAAGAGCCGTATCCTGGAAGAGTTCTTGTGGCCGGGATTGGGCTCGGACGTACGGCGGTTCGTGCTATCGTGTGACGTGTGTCAGCGAACAACACCGAAGGGAAAGGTCCCTCGCATCCCACTTGTTGGGAGCCCCTTAATAGATGCCCCATTTCAGAGGGTTGCTATCTACATCGTGGGACCTGTTGCCCTGGCTTCGGGCCGAGGGAACCGGTACATACTGACAATGGTAGACTATGCGACTCACTACACGGACGCCGTGGCTTTGCCCAGCATCGAGACCGAAAGAGTGGCAGAGGCCCTGGTCGAGATGCTTGAGCGGGTCGGAATGCCACGAGAGATTTAAGCGACCAGGGCTCGAATTTTACTTCCAAGCTAATGAAAGAGATCAGCCGGCTCCTGTCGATAAGGCAGTTGCACACGTACCCCCACCACCCCATGGCAAATGGGTTGGTGGAGAAGTTCAATAAAACACTTAAACTCATGCTGAAGCGAATGTGCTCCGAAAGACCCAAGGATTGGGACTGGTATTAGCCCGCATTGCTGTTTGCCTACCGGGAAGTGCCGCAGGCGAGCCTTGGCTTTTCGCCTTTTGAATTGTTGTATGGTCGCCATCTCCGGGGCTCGCTAGCCATTCTGAGAGAGGTGTGGACCAACATCAAGCTCGACGCAGAGCTCCGGACCACCTATGAGCACATGCTCTATCTCGAAATCGCCTCGAGGAGACGTGCAAAATCGCCCACGAGGAACTCGCGAGGTCGGGAGCTCGTTACGCTCGGTACTACAACCGGAAAACCAAGGAGCGAAGTTTCTAGCCAGGAGAGAAGGTGCTCCTACTGCTCCCCACGAACAACAACAAACTTCTGCTGCAGTGGAAGGGGCCTTTCCTCGTTACGAGAAAAACAGGGGAGGTCGACTACGAGATCCAGACAACGACCGGCCTGAAATTGTTCCACGCTAACCTACTAAAGAAATACAAGGAGCAGGGAATCGAGAAGGAAGACAAGCGACAGGCCTGCGCGGTTCTCTCGCTGACGGAAACCGAAGACGATCAGCCGATCCCTCTACCAGCATTCCAGAGAGAGGAAGGCCCCCGAAGACGTGAGAGTTTCATCGAAGCTTAGTGCTGAGCAAAAGTCGCAGCTCGACCGTGTAATGCGCAGCCACCTCTCCGACGTTCCGGAAAAAACCCCATGGATACAGTGCGAGCTGAGACTACAGATACCCCCATCTATGTGCAGCAATACCCACTGCCATTTGCGACCCACACGAAGGTTGAGGAAGAGGTGCAGGAAATGCTCAGGCTCGGAATAGAAAAATCCAGCTCTGCGTGCAACGCACCCGTCCTGCTCATCAAGAAGCCGGACGAGACAAATCGGCTGTGCGTCGATTTCAGACGTCTAAACGGCGTCTAAGTTCCAGACTCCGAACCCATGCCATGAGTCGACGCCGTTTTCGCCGTTGTCAGAAACAAACGCTACTTCTCAAAGATGGATTTCGTGAAGGGTTACTGGCAGATCCCACTCAGCGACGATTCCCAGCCCAAGACTGCATTTTCGACGACTTCGGGACTGTACCATTTTCGGTACATGCCATTTGGGGTCAAGACCGCTCCGGCGGTATTGACCGAACTGATGCGGAAGGTGGTGGATGGAATCCCAGACGTGGCGCATTACTACGACGATGTGTTGGTGGCTAACGACAGCTGGAAACAACACCTCACTGCACTGCAGACGCTGTTCGGCCGTATCCAAGCGGCGGGACTAACCATTCGCCCAACCAAGTGCGAGTTTGGGATGGAACAAATTGACTTTCTGGGTCACCGCATTGGAAAGGGGCAGCTCGCCCCCCTCGGAAAGACGCCCGACAAAATCGAGAAGGCGAGTGTGCCGACCACCAAGCGACAGGTGCGGGCATTGCTCGGACTGACGGGATGCTACCGGGATTTTATTCCCGACTACGCAAAGATCAGTGGGCCGCTAACGGACCTCACGAAGAAAAAGGAAAGGAACCAGGTTGAGTGGAGGACCGCTGATCAGTCGTCGTTCGAAGAGCTGAAAGAATGGATTGCTAATCCGCCGATCCTGAGACTCCCCGATTTCGGAAAAGACTTCGTCCTCCAGGTCCTCCAGACCGATGCTTCCGACACAAGTCTCGGAGCTATGTTAATGCAGCAGCATGATAGCCGCTTACGTTCTGTGGCTTACGCGAGCCGGAAGCTGCTTGCTCGTGAGGCCGCCTACAGCACCATCGAAAGGGAGTGCTTGGCATTGGTCTGGGGGGTGCAGAAATTCAGTCCATACCTTTACGGTAGGAAATTCCTCGCACAAACCGACCACCAGCCGCTGAAGTGCATAAATCAGGCGAAGCATCTGAACAGTAGAGTGCTGAGGTGGAGCCTCCTTTTGCAGGGATTTCCTTTCACAACCAAACATATCAAGGGCAGCGAAAATGTGGGTGCTGATTTCCTAAGCAGCTTTTAAGTCCGCCTCACTAGTTAGGCTTTGTTTTTCTCTATTAAGCCAGTATATGTATGTTGTGTTTACTCCGTATTTTGTTTGTATCCTCCGAATATGAAAACTTCTCACTGTTGGAATGTGCACGACTATAATCTCACACGGAGCGCAGTTTGGTTTGCTTAGTATATGTACTCTTGATTTTTTTTTGTACACGTTATTGTTCGCCAAGTGTTTGTGAAGAGTTAGTTTAAATATTCACGGGTGAACCTTCTTAAGTGAGAGGCAGTGTCACAAAATCCAGCTATGCTACATTATTCATGTCACAAAATCCGGCTGTGTTACGTTATCCATTCCCCCGGGTTGGACGCGTCCTTCCAAGAAATTCGCGGGGTGTGAGGGCTGGGAGCCAGCTTCCACGAAAACAAAGCGATGCTGCCTTTGGGGAAGGGTGAAGGGACGAGCGGGCCAGCGTCCTGGGTTTGGTTTCTTTTTGGTATGTTTTCCACGACTGCGTGCTGGGATGCGGGGGCCCGTCGAGGGGGACCCTTTGGGGCAAAGGCGGGCAGTGTGAGCGGGAAACTCGGAAGCAACAGATGGGGAATCGAAGCGTCAAGTTCGTGGATCTCTACGGTAGCGGGCCAGGTCCGGACTGGGGAAGACTTCGACGACGAAGTGTGTGTGCGTGTGATTGTGCGGCCGCTTCAGGCCGCCCAACCCACCGTGGTACCACCGGGACCATTCCTTCCCCCTTCGGACAGCGCCTCGCAAGACCGTCACTCCCGGACACTGTGAGACGAGATTTCCCCTCCACTCGCATTTTTCTTTATAGTAATTAAGGTAGCGGTATTTCCGTAGTTGGTTTTTATTCTCACGGGTGTCCGATTGTATTATTTGACCACATTTAAGCTCCGAATTTGTTTTTCTTTTTTTCCATGTTCGGGGAAGCTCTCGCGTAAGAGATGGTTAATGCATTGTGCTAAGCTGTAGACTTTGGTTTTTGACTAATTCGTAGTGTATTAAGTGTTTTTATCTTTGCCGCCCGTGCACAGGCTGGGTAAAGTGCATTCGAATCCTGTTGTTTTCGCTGTTCGGCAGATTTTATTTTTTTGTTTGTTTGTAGTATTAAAACTTGTTTTGTTGCAAGGCTGTGGGTCTCCCCTTCATTGGCAAGACTCCACCGAGGCGTGGACCTATCGCCTGGTCGGCAGTGCGTTGTGTTTAAGCAGAGAATACCAGCAAAACCTGTGACATGGTGCCGGTGCACCGTAGTGTCAGTTGTGACTCCGCCAGGGCAGCCTTTCACGAAGCGCCGGCGTGACACGGCCCCTCTTGTCACTCACAAAAGTTCGCTGCACGTCCCCTTCGACCTCACACCGTTTCAAAGAATTTGAGATCGCTGAAAAAGCCCTCAAAGAACTTCAAACTCAAAAGTGAAGCGTCGTCTGCTCACAGCGATAGGTGGCACGCCTGGATAAGCGTGGTCGATCGCGGGACGCGGGAGACCACGACACTTCGGGCTGGGGTCGGAAATCCGGAGGAGGGAGAGAAACTCAAGTTACAGCCCGACTCAAACTTTGATGTCACTGCACTGGCGCGAGTCGCGCGGGAACTTCAGATTTCACGTTTGGAAATTGCTTTTTTACTTCACAAATAACGAGTTTCCAAACTTTGAATTTTGAGGGTAATGTAAAGGCATCTTTTTCAATCGTTTCGGATAATAAAAAAAATATAAAATTTTAACCTGTCAGTGCCCCTTTAAGCTGCAAAAAAAAATCACTCTACTTAGGCGCAGGGACATTCTAGAGAATGGGATGAGGACGATTCATCACGTGCGCACTCATCACAGGACAAGTGATCACAGGACGATTCGCCACATAGGAACATTCGTGACAGGATGACTTGTCACGCGGGCAATTGGTCTCATCGAGTGCGCAGGGGACGATAGAAAAATGTAAATTTCCACAAATGCCCACATTCCGTGATGAGGAGTTTCACGACTTCCTGCTGTGACATAAACCAATGGGTAGAAGAGAAAATCTTACAATACTCAACATGGGAAAGTTTTTGGCACTCAACCACTTTTTTTTTCATGATGTGATGAGTCTTCAGCAGGTTGATCTCAGTTGGGTCCCCAGCGTGCCTTTGCTAGCTTGAATGAGCAATTATCCGACTGGCAGCCAAATCAGTTATTACTTTCGCCTTGCATATACTTCTTCTGTAACAAATCCAATAACAAGTATCCTATATCTTTTCTGCTGCATGTGTACGAAAACCCCTCAAGAAAAAGCAGAGCTCTCTATTGCGATCACCTCCATCCTTTCGAATGCAGTCCCGAGTTCAAAAAAGTTGTCGCTCTTATATGGCCTCCGCATTCACCGTTGGGGACGGAACCAGAAGCTAAAACGTTTGCTACAAATTCTTCACCCTTGAGAAGCGAAAGACATGCTAAGGTAAGAGGTGACCCACTTTGTCCGGCCGAACCAACATTCGTTGTTCGGGAACAAACCAGACACTAAAACGTTTGTCACAAATTTTTCGTCATTGAGAAGTGAAAGACACGCTAGGATGATAATGCAATTATTGCAAAGGTGCAAGCGAGCTGGAAAAGAATGACGATAATAATCCCCTTCTCCAGGGCTTATTACCGTCTAAGATAAGAGGGGACCCACTTTGTAAACCAAACCAAATAGAACAATAATATTTTCTTGGGGACGAACTATTGTGAGACCAGTTGCTTACGTGACGAGTCATCCTATGACGAATGTTCCTGCGTGATAAATCGTCCTGTGACCAATTGTCCGGTGACGAGAGTGCATGCGACGAATGGACCGTATCCCCTAGAGAATATGGGACCTTGGGGACCCAGCTAGGGGACCACGGGAAACCCTTGGGTCCCTAGGAACCGGGGACGGTTTGCCGATCGATGCAGCTATCTCTCCCAGCGACCACAATTTGCTGCGAGAGGCATTTCCTGGTCAAGTGACCGGCTCTGAGGGCTGGAAGTACTTGGCATTCCAACGCAGACTCCGCTCGAAAGACGTAAGCCTTGCCCGTCATTTTCTTTGAATCTCACTTACCCAGAAGTAAATTTACATGCCAGGAATAACATTTCATGCAGTCAATTCGCACTTGTTCGCAGTTTAATCAATAGAGCCGACTGATCAGTCGGCTAACCAGTTTATCAATCAGTAATCGACAAACCAATTTAAAATCAAGTCGGTATGGTGAGTTCACTTACTTTCTCCCGTCATCACTGCCTGCGTGTAACGGGATGGGAGCATGCTTGTGTAGCCGTAAAAACTTGACTGCTGCACTGCAATCCAAACGTTACAGATGTTTGAGTCAATCTGCTTTTCCTCAGAGGCACAGTGTGACAAAGTAGGGCGGCCCTCAAGGGGACCGTGCAAACAAGTACAATCTAAAAGAAATTACATATACACCGTAAGAACTTAAAACGAAACCTTTTGGAAGCCTCGGAAAAGAAGTCAAAGGTTCGCTGGCATGTTCGTGTGAAAATCAGTCCAACTGGAGCGACATTATGCAGCTGGCCTGTAATCTGGCTGCAGATAAGCTGGCTGGAAGTGAGACTTAATCCCGCTGGAAATAAGATTGAATCCAGACTGATTTTCACTTAAGGGGCTCAGCTGCAAAGGCAAAGAGTCGGCTGGCGCTCTGAAACTTACGACGAGTTTCTTTTCATGGAGGTAGTGAAAGACCATCTTCAAATATCTCTACGATCTTTTTGAATACAACGTAAGAGGCCCATATTATAGCGTCAGTTTGGAAGGTCCTTAATCCTTTGGCGGTCCTCGCCGTAAATGTATGGCGGCGATTGTGCGTTTGGAATTGCCAGTCTAAACACGAAATAGCATGCACTGCGGGAGGTGCTGCTATTTGTTACGTGTCTGATGAACTTTAAACGTTACATTCGCACGGTGTTTCGTTTTGCCGGGGCCATTTATAGTTTTGAAATTAGACGCTCTGCGCATGCGATACGTGCAAGATGGTCGCTTCGCACGTCGGCTGCTCTGGTGGTGGTGGTAATTGGAGCGCCGACTCTTCCGACTCTGACATTTAACACTTTTCAAAGTTTAATTTGGAAGATAGGACCTTACCGTCTGACAGAGAAACTCTGTAAAGTACCTCTGGTTCAAAGCCTGAAATCGTCACAATGCTGCAGAATGCACCAAAATAAAACCGAATTGAAAAAAAAAAAGTGAGAACTTTTCACCTTCAAAATTACCATTTCATGCTTCTGATCCTCAACAGCTTGCCAGCATCGAACGTGTTGTTGCAGTCGCTGCGGGTCGTCACAGTAATCGTTCCATGGTCACACAACGAGCAACACTTTAATATTTACACCGCTGAGAATAATACATCGACATTCGAAAGCTTGCAAGGTCAAAACGTTCAATCGTTCACGTTCATCGTCGTCGTCGTCGTTCTTCTTTTTCTTTTTTCCGCTTTTCGTACGCACGTGCCGGGGCAGCTTAGCAGACTTCTTTCTTTTCTGCTTCTACTCCCTGTTCGTCTAACGCCAACAGAAGTTTATCCGACGTTAGTTGCAACACGTGTTCCCTCTAGCTCATTGAGTAAAAAACCTGCGCATTGACCCTTTCTTTATAGCATTCCCCTAGAAACGAAACCACTAAGGACAGACACTGTATGGTTGGGTTCTCTCACTGCCAGTCTGACTTACTGCCCATCTCCACTATGTCCGGCCCACCTCTATATTTTGCTTTTGCCGGACGAGACGATGTTAATTTTGAAAATGTATGACGCCCCAGAATTTTGCGCTTGGCAGGGTTTGGGGTGCTACGCCACAGAACTGCATAACCCCTGCAAACAAAATCGCCGCTGTGCGGTCAAGAAAGTGCCATGGAGCACCAAAGTTGCGGCAATCACCCCCCTTTTCCTGACACCCTGGAAATTGTTGGATGTCCGCATCTCAAATATTTCTGGGGAGAACCGTGCTGTATGGAACGAAACAAGCGTGGCAAACAAGCATTTTTTGCCCCTGGAAACTGTACTGGGATGTAAAAAAATAAAATGAAGTAGGTGAATTAACATTTTGTGCGTACGCGAGCACCACAACCAATCTGTACATCAGTCAGCTCAACGCAGAAATTATGTGTATTTGTATTCCGTAACACTTTTGAACATGTTAAGCAAAGACATACACAACAATCGCGGGAAAGCCCCATCCATTTCGTGCATCCGAGTCCGGCATCACGATAAATCAGAGGTTAGAAACAACAAATCGGAGGAATGCATTCCGACGATACATTGTCCCACGTCTTGCCACGACGCTGACCAGAACAGCGGGCCACATCTGTTGCCGTCTGCCAAGTCGTGCAAACAGGAAGTAAAGTATTAGAGAAATCGCAAGTAGCGCTGCGGTGTCTCGAACGCGTCTGCCGCACACTCGAAAGTACCGTAGTCGTTCGATTTCTGCCCGACAACACCGCGGAAGCGTCCCGCCGCCGCTCGTCCGGAACCTAGCGGTGCGACGGCAGCAAGGGCGGAGGCAGCAGACCCCACTCTGCCGCAGGTGGCTTTCCAGCTCAACGTTTCTGGGAAGCTTCAACGGTCGGGAACGCCACTCGCTCGTGCTTTCTGCCAGGACTTCCGGCACCGACCTCCGGGATCACGATATTCAACAGCGCGATAAGCCAGCTCTCGCGAGATTGTTTCTTGCTGATCCGGGACCACTCTCGACGCAAGTGCAGTACGGGATGCCAAAGAATACGCACCGGTGCATCCCAGAGCCACGACAGCGACGGCCACGAGGTTTGCCCTGTACCCGGAGTCGTGTTCGAATGCGTCCCAGTAGACCTCGAAGAGGGCCACGAACAGCAGCGTGCCGAAGGACAGGAGGTAGCCGAACGTGATGCGGACCTGGAGGGGAAGCGTCTCCACCAGGAGGTTGTTGACCACCACCGCAAAAAAAGCCATCAGGATGTAGACCTGGGTGACAACGACGAGGATCGGGGTGTAACCGGGGGGAGTGTGATCGCCCTTCGAAGTGTCGTCTCCGTTTCTCCTTCTTGCACACGCCGTCAAAACATGCAATTGGATGTCCCACGACGAGGCGTGGAGTCGGGCCGGACAGTTTGGCACAGCCCGAGCAAAAACGTTGCGGAGAAAACTGGACTCTGGAAGATGAGGGCACACAAACACGGTGCTGACCGGCAACTGAAAATTTTAACCCCTGCACGAAAACAGCAAGTAAACAAGAGACGGGAAAGATGGGAAGGAAACAATAGATCCGATAGAACATGCCAACGCGGGCTCACACAAACTTGCAGCACCTCTCGATAAAATCTACCCCGTCACTGGCTTCCAATCAGCACCACATTTGTGTGCTCCTTCATCTCATCCTCCGTTTTTAAGGGGCGAAGCTCCCTAGGGTTAATTGCCATCCCCATCTGTCTTCTTAAAAAAATAAAAAATGTTTGCGCAGTCGACAGGATTCGAACCTGCGCGGGGAGATCCCAATGGATTTCTAGTCCAGCGCCTTAACCACTCGGCCACGACTGCAGGACGAGTAGGGGACTCTGAGATGTGGTAGTAACTCAAGAGCTGGGGATGTCATGAATGAAATGTTGCATGTAGCCGCTCAACATCTATACAGGAGAGGGCGCTGTGGTCAAGTGCGTATATAATCACGTTAAACTTTGCGTGCATTGACTCAACGTTTACCGACAAGAGGGCACTGCGGTCAAATGCTCAAATGTGTATGCACCATCAGCACTACCTATAAACAAAATCAGTATCATAGCGCCACCAGAGCTTCGCCCCAATCAACATCATTCACCACGTGGAGATGCAGTCATTTTTTTTTAGCCGTTTTTCACTCAAACGATGGATATCCTACTACATTTACAATGTCACTCCTTTCCTCACATCTTCTTCCAAAGAACTCTTCTGCTTTGATAAGAGTCCTTGTTCTGAGCCTGATGCGAGTATGTTAAGAAGTCGCAGGGGAATACAATGCACTCGAACACACTAAAACGTAAATGTGTAAACCAGACTTTATAGGCCGGAAAACACTGTAACAAAATTGCTGGTTCATTGCCAATCCCTGCAAACGAACTGCGGCAATCACCGAGGTGCTGCACAATCTGCTGCATACAGCTACGCTGCCGCATGTAAATTTAGTGGACTTACATTCCACTAAATTTGGCGGACACAGTCCATGCAGCACCGTTGGATCACATGACACCATGACGCCGTGCCGTCAGTCACGTGACTTGATCATGTGACACCACGACATCACACTGTCGCATGACACCATGATGACACCGGCGTGATCACGTGATACCATAACACAGATGACACCATGACCTCAGGTGACACTGTGACGTGCCGTGACAGCAGATTTCTGCTACATTCTGTGGAGGTATCGTTCCATCTCTCGAACATGTTGCTGCGATTCCCTGCCAGACATATCGAATAACTTTTGCAGCCAAATGTAGTGGAAGAAATTTCCCGACACATTTCCCGCTAAATTTAGCAGGAAATCGCATTGCGATGTCACAAGTGACTCCCTGTCAAACTCAGTGAAGAAATGTTTCCGCTAAATATAGCGGGTTACTCAGTGATGTGATTGGCCTCAGCCATTTTGGAGCACCTTTCGAAGCAGTCAAAACAGTGTTTGGGAGCAACAAATGTGGCATCTGGAGCAACCAAGACAGTGTTTTGGAGCAGCAAAAGTGGCTTTAGGAGCAGCCAAGACAGTGTTTCGGAGCAGTAAAAGTGGCTTTTAGAACAGAAACTTTTATAAAAATAAAAATATTTGTTTTAAGTGCTGTACAAATAAGAGCACTTTGTGTTGTGTTGTGTTTTGATGTGACATGTTGTGTCCCACAAGTGTGCAGTGCTGTGGGCATTGCCGAGCAATTCCGAAAAAAAATGCTTGCTACCGTTTTACTGGTTCCCGACATGCCAGATCTTTCGTCAAAAGTAAGCAAACGTAATGCAATAGATTGCAAGCGTCCCGGCTGGTGCCTTTGTCGTGTAATCATGTTCGCATGCACGTGAGGGCAACTTCAGCTGGCTTGCAGTTGCACGTTCTTCGTCGTGCGAGCGGAGAAAGCGGCTGTTCGATTGAAAACAAAACCATGCCACTCCGCTCTGTCGCCAACTGATTCCCATGCAAAATGTAACTGTCGAGCATACGACACAAAACAGTCCAGCGGTGCTTGCTTGCCAGGCCGGCAGACAAGGTACAAGCCCCCCCCCCATATTTTGGCAAAATGTAGCAGGATGTAGCAGGGTTAGCCCCTTGGCAGTTTGGCGCAATTGGCGCAGCAATCACATCACTGGGTTGCGGCATACACGAAACACGCGGGGATCTACTGCTAAGCCTCGCCAATAACGGCCATTGCCACGAGCATGAACGTTGGTCCTCTCACAAGGCTCATGTCGAAGACGATGGTGGTGCCAGGGTACTTGGCCTGAAAGTAGTCCACTGCAATGATGAAGCTGTTGTAGGGCAGCAGGAACCCGACACCAGCCAGCACCAGAGCCAGGTAGATGCAGTGGCAGCGGTCCTCGGGTGGCTCCCCCTGGTGGACACCGCCACCGACGCCAGCCGACACGCGGCGGCGTCTCGCAGCGACCCTGTCCACCCAGGACTGCTGCGATTGGCCCAGCTGGACGTAGCCCCGGCTGAGGTTCTCGTCCATGGCTTCGGATCGGATCTTTCTGCGGCTTTGGTGCGAGACGGGTATGGATACAGGTTAGGTTCAGTTCCAACGTTACTAGAGCAACTCAGTTGGAAAACTGTCATAGAGCCTGCTTCGAAAAAGTGGCTTCGAAAAAGTGGATCCGTACTCACAATGCTACCATTTCTCCCGCAACTGCGACCACTCCGGCAACTGCACGTATTGGTTTCGGTCAAGTCGCGCAAGAGCCGGTGGCACCATCTTGCAGCACCATTTCGCAAAAGCAATATAAATGAACTTTCATGTTTTGACTCGACGCTAAAGGGTGGCGCTGTTATGGTATTTAGTTTGGTCTCGGTGGATGCGAGCAAACCGGGTTTCAAGGGTGAGTTTCCCAACCGACTGTTTTAGTAACGTTGGTGCATTCTAATGTTACTGCATCGTGTACACCAACGCTTCGATGACACTTTGGACAGTCCACCATAAATCGGTTTCTCGACGTACTGCGCCGGTATTTGCAAGAGAGGTGCCTGAAGGTGGTGCACTCATTAATTGAGTGTGAATACATGAAACCTCCAGAGTCAAAAGAAAGAAAATAGAAACTGGTTTTGTCTATAAAAAAATTGTCGCCAAGCCTTTTTTTCTTAAAGTCATCCAAAAAATCGTCCTGGACTATTCTGGCATTCGTTACAGCCGAAAAATGTGTGAAATGGAAAGAAAATACAATTGGCTTACCTATTCCTCATTTGATTTGGCCCAAATGAGTGCCACAGTGACACAAAATAGTATTTAAAGGGGCCCTGCAAGGACCTTTTTACTGGTCTTTAATTTGCGCCGAACCTAAGCGCACTGAACGCAGTAACTTGGTGAAACATTTCTTTTTTCGAAATTCGCTTTATTTTAAAAGTTATACAAACCGCAAGACAAAGCTTCTCGCCGAAGGCCTTTGGAACGCTCTGAGCCGGTCGGATCCTCCTGTCAATACGACCGCAGCACCGCAGCATTCATCCGAGACCTTTCCGTGTCGGCGCCTGATCCCACTATTCCTCCTTTCTAGTATGCGCCGCCTTTTCCACCGCTTGGTGGCGGGTATGTCGACGGGTCATTTCTTGTTTCCATACTTTATAAACTGCATTCGTTTATTCTCTGATCTAAAATACTGAACAAAAACTACTCTTATAAATAATTGAAACAGTTCGCGCCACTTATATTTTGTATTTCGACCAAAAAGAAGCTTTTAGCGGCTCTGACCAGTAGTAAGCCCAAGACCAAATACGTCACATTTTGCGCGCCTTCGGTACCGCGGGTCGCCCTCGTCGGTGAAGGAGGTTTCCGCGTCGTCCAGTTAAAATATGACGCACTGATATTTAGTTACTCTTTCCGTGCCCGCTGGCCCGAACCCCAAGAGACGTGGAAACCGCAAAAAAGGTAGACGCTTAAATAAGATTGCAGGGCCCCTTTAAGTGTACACACAACGTATAGAAAAAACATAATCCGACTATTCGTGATTTACTCGGGTGATCCAGTCTTTCCACATTTTTAGCGAAAGCTCCCACCACCTTTGGGAACCTCCGTGGACCGTCCAGAGTGGGATCGAGGCATTAGTCTACACGCTGTAGACCAAAGCCAGTTTGACAAGCTTCCTAGAGGCGCCTTTTCGTGGTGTGTCAGTTTGACGGCATTCGCTACGCTATCAGCCCGCCCCACAAAAAAGTAAGGGCAGAACTAGTGAAACATTGGATGCACATTATCTGCAGTGAAAAGCAATTTCTATGGCAAAGAACGGCCCTTCTCCGCTGACCACAGGAGGTGTGGCCGCCAATAGCACAAGGAATGCTATCCGCTGGTACCTGCTCGCATGCAGGCAACAGAGAAGAACTGTTTTCAAATGTTGCCCTTCCGTGGAGCTTGTCAACTGACAGACCTAAGAACGTTGATGCGTTCGCTGGACGGGGTCGCTCTCTTCAATCCACGAGTCAGGAAACTGATAATTGAGTACTGTAATATCACGAGAGATAGCCCGCCCAAAATCGAGAGAAAATCAGGCGAAAATAAAGAGTGAGCTAACTTTCAATCTGCAATGAAGAAAAGTTGGAAAAAAATTAGATTATGTGTTTCTGCTAAACTTGTTATCGCTGCGAGGGGCAATAAAGCAAAGACAACCATACTTCCCAGTCGGCAATGTTCGATTATATCCTGCCATAGCTAACTAGACGCACTTACGCCGAAATCATTGTTGACCCCAAAACTATGATTGCAAAAAGTGGGGTATCTTTTGGCGTTTAAAATAGCTAATCAAGCCAAAAACCGGGGTGGGTTACCGTTGGGCATGGGGCATCTCTTGGGAATTTACGGTAGTGAACTTATGCTCACTATATCCACTGACACGATCAGAACGGCAAGGAGGAGCTTCCATTGTCCCGCCCCCCACACGAGTTTCGTACTTTTGACAACGCTTCGGCGTGTCGCAAGCTTTGAACAGGCCCGCGCTGGAGGCCAGATGTGCGAGAGAGAGGCCCTGCCGTTATCATCTTGTTGGCGACTCTTGCGACACCCAAAAAGCATCTACCACAGCAAAAATGTAAGGCCATACAATGCAATAACAGATGACCTTGTGCATTTTCAATTAATATTTATAAATCGAAGTTTCAACAATGGTTTATGCAACGCTGCTGCATTGGGTAATGACCCCAGGGACCGCGCCCTTAATATCGGAGGCATGCCGTTTCGACAGCTTGTCTTTTCACCACTCATGGCGAATGATTGAGGTAACGTGAATGGTCAAGTTTCTGCTCCGGAGTGCGAGAGTTTGGCACTCCGTTCACTAAACGAACAGCAGTGCCACTGACGCTCGAACGCGCTCTTCGTGCACCAAGTATTTCTCGGAGCGCGAGTGACTTCTTTGAGCTCCGTGACGTCACATCCATAAAGAAGATGGCTACGCTGTTGTCGAGACCATCGAGACAAAAGGCCTAGCCGGACCGCTGCCCCTTTTCAGTTGACTAGTCTTAATCCAGCAGGTAAAAAGGATTTGATCTGAAACCCAAGACAGCAATTAGCGTTCCGGAAAAGGTTTGTTCCGTGCACCTCGCCTTTAAACGAATTCAACAATCAAGTGGTAGCATGCCGATAGCACAGCAAGAGAAAAGTTGTCGAGATGAGGAGACATTCGGACCGCTGCCCCTTTATAATGCTCAGCTCAGCAAATAAAGATATTTCGATTGGAAAGCCGAAACATCAGTTAGCGTTGCAGAAAAGGTTTTGTTCATGCGTCTTGCCTGAAAACAAATTGATTTATCAAACGAGCGTGCCAATAGCTCAGCAACAAAAAAGTTGTGATGAAAAGACAGTCATACCGCCGCCCTTTTTAAAATGCTTAGCCCAGCTGCAGCGAATAAGGACGATAGAGATACTTCGATTGGAAAGCCGAAACATCAGTTAGCATTGCGGGAAAGGTTTGTTCATGCATCTCGCCTGAAAACGAGTTGATCTATCGAACGGTAGCATGACGACACCACAGTGACAGAAAAGTTGAGATGAGAAGACAGTTGGACCGCTGTCCTTTTTAGAATGCTTAGCCCAGCGAATCAAGACACTTTGATTGGAAACCTAAAACATCAGGTAGTGTTACAAAGAAAGGTTTGTTCATCATCTCACCTGAAGACAAAATGACGTGCTATCTTTTGAATGACTGTGTGCCGGTATCAGCGTAGCTCCTATCTCGCGCTGCGAGACGGAACCGTAAAATATCTGACAAGTTTCAGGGTTTCCTGCGTCGACGAGAGGGTTCTAGAATGTTGTCCTTAATTTAAATCTGAGCAGCATGCATGGTCAATAAATAGATTGGCCAAGGTAACTTCCCACATATGCGCTCGATGCGAGTCCTCAAACCTTTTAGGAATATTAAAACGTCTGTAGAAACTTCATCACGTCGCTATCTCTTTTATTATACACGCTGCCGTTCCACACGGACCTAACTAATTTATCTTCGAAATAATATTGGCTTCTGCCAATTGTATCCAGGAGATGCCGGGCTCATCATAACCATGCAATCAGAAGGAGCTCGTGTGGCTCATCGATAGTTTCGGTGTGTCGCACCCCTGTACACCATGCACCGTTTAGTAGCTGCGCTCGAAGCAGGAGTAAAGGAGCGCGAACTTAACGCGCCCATTGGCTCGTGGTGTGCGAGCACTAAACTAAATCGGCGAGTGTGCACATGCGAATGTGCAATCGGAAACGTGTGCACTTACACACACTATTTTAAAAAACATTTTCAGCAAGGTGTAAAGTTGAGGAAGTACCATGTGGAGAAGACTGATCATGAACTCTGCACAGAGCAAGTCGTCTGCTTCTTGCGCAGGAGCTGCTGTGACGTCAGAACGACGCCGAGCTCCAATTGGCTTTGATTACAAGGATAGTGGGTAGACCTCAATGCTAGATGCCTAGAGGTCTACCCACTATTGTTTTCAGTCAGCCAATAAGAGCTTGGCGTTCTGACATCATCGCAACCGTTAAGCAAGAAGCAGATGAACCTGCGCTCCGCATAACCTTTTTTTGCTTTATGCAGATATTCACAAATACATTGCAACTGTTACTGATAAAACTTTTTTTTCTTTCTTGGAAAATGGAGGTTTAAATTTAAAATACAGGCAGCTTGTAACAGTCACTTCAGCATCAGTGAACAATTGATTGCACTGGCTACCAAAAACCGAACCATACAACATGCTGGGCCACGATACCAGTGGCTGCCGTGTTCGAAGTATAACCTTACCTGCTGTAATGTCATTTCAGCTTTCTTATTTGGAACAAAAAACCTGTATGAAAACCTGTGTTTCTTTTTTAATATGGTTACATTATAGAATTATGTGTACCACTCTGTCATTTCATTGTTTTTAAAGTGCTTTCTATTAAAAACAAAATTAAAACAGTCGGCAAGAAGCATTATGAACATTTCTGTCTGTTTTCTTTTTTCTGGGCCTCTAAAATGGAGTAATTAAAATAAGAGCACCGACTTGACACAACAGAAAAAACAATTTCATTGGACGTTTAGCCTCCCATGCGGGAGGCATCTTCAGTAGTTACAAAGCAAATGCAAGGCTCAACCTCAAGTCAACGCTATTTATCACGAATGTCCGTATAAGCTTCGTGGAGAGGGCCGCGGCTTTTGTTACACACGGATGTGTCCCTGCGAACAAACCACGATTCTAGGAGCTTTCAGGACCCCTATCTGTCCTCCCTCGCCAAGGTCGTCGCAGCCGGAAAGTCAAAAGAATGCCCCATTGTCCACGCATGGTCCACCAGTTCAGTCTTCAGTCGCGTTGCATGGGATGCGTACGTGACGTCACGCTTGTGCTCTTTCCAGTCTGGTATCTCTCCTCCGTCCGGTTTCACCAATGTAGGACGCTGGGCAGTCACTGCAGGGGATCTTGTAGATAACCCCTCTCTGGACGTTCGCCGGGGTTGGGTCCTTTGGTTTGGAAACGGAATTTCCAATAGTTCTGTATGGCTTGAAAACAGTTTGAATGCCAAGGGGCCTCAAAGTGTGACTGAGAGGTTCGGAGACTCCTTTGACATAGGGGATGCACACTAGATTCTTATATCTTTCCCTTTCGCACGGTTGCACACTTTGTTTCATTTGGTTCTTGACCTCGTCAACAAAACGCTTTGGGTAGCGACGTTTCATTAAAGCTCCCTGAAAGCTCCTAGAATCGTGGTTTGTTCGCAGGGACACACCCTGTGCAACAAAAACCGCGGCCCTCTCCACGAAGCTTATACGGGCATTCGTGAGAAATAGCGTTGACTTGAGGTTGAACTTTGCATTTGCTTTGCAACTACTGAAGGTGCCTCCCGCATGGGAGGCGAAACGTCTAATGAAATTGCTTTTTCTGTTGTGTCAAGTCGGTGCTCTTATTTTAATTATGACTTTTCCCGGCTTTTGGAGTATTTTTGCATCTAAAATGGAGGTAGCGAAGACATTAAAATTTACGAGACATCAGCTCACATACGTCCAAGACAAAGAACAACAGCTGTGACGTTGGAGGCCTAACCCTAGAAACGTATCAGAATGTTCATCATCACAGATTTTATAAACAGTCATCCAGCAACGGGGGATGTGAATCATTCGCAGTACGTGATCGGTCCCCGCCCATTCAAAATGCACAGCTAATTTCCAAAAAGTTGGAAGCTCGACCGTCTCACCAAAACGGTCGTTGCGTGGGTTTAGTTTTACTCAAAAAGAGAACTGTGGACCTGTAGCCAGCTGAACGACAGCCAAAAATAGAGCTCGGCAGCTTGACACACGCCCACGCACACGCCCATGTTTTCGACAGCAAATTTCCCCCAAGATCGTTACGGACATCCGAAAGAAGTCATATCAAAGAATCAACTCCTTCGTTACTCTCTTATCGTAATTTTATAGATACGACTGCCCTCTGAGATGCGCATACACGACACATACCAGGTTTACTTCGGAGGAGTCATCTGCCAGACGACGGTAGGCATGGAAGCAGCCATTTTGAAATCGCGGTATCTGCGGAGCGATACTGTTTACCGTTCTGCCCATGCGCGCTCAAAATGTAGTTCGCTGATCACCTATCAGGGGATTTAAAATTAGTGTCACTAAGTTCCAGGTAAGTTATTAATGCGGTATATCGCCAAGATCTTATAATGTTTAGAAAGGCGCATGAAAGGTACGTTTTAACATGGTTTATTTTTGTTCGCGGCGGAACGATTTCAGGACAAAGGTGCAGTATACCGAGGCCAAGCTAGCTCCCAAAAATCGATAAAATTTTGTCGCGCGTCGTAGCAGCAGCGAGAAAAAGGGAAACAATGAAAGGAGTGTTCATGCGACAAACTAAACTAACAAATTTTTTAAAAAAAGTCAGCGATTACGAGTTGTGTTTAGTAGTGTAGTGGTTACAGCTCACCTGCAGATTGTCAACACTTGTTGCTCTTTCGATCAAAATAAACACATGTTTTAGTCTTATGTTGCTCATCAGACCTCTTTTTTTTTTTTTTTTTTATATAGTGTTTAAGCTCTATGTTCGACAAATGTTTCGTTTTTTCTAGAAGGTAACGGAAGTGACGATATCGAGTCCGATTGGCTAGAGACTCTAATGACGATAGAGGGGACTTTCTCGTCATTTGAGCCTCTAACCAATCAGATGCAATATCGTCACTTCAGTTTCTTTACAGAAGATACGAAACATTTGTCGAACATAGCCCCCCTGCTTAGTAATAGCCTAGGAACTCTACAAATAAATCCCCTCACCTTTCAGGATACCTTGTTTCAAGATTTTCTTATCTTTGAAAATATGATGGCAGATCTTTTAGACTCGAACACAGTGGCACCAGCAAATCGTCATAGGGAAGAGATGGAACTACAAAATGTCGCTCAAACACGATGCCATTTCGACACCTTTATAATACCTTTCTCCCAGTTTCGAGTCTACGCTTCTTGACAGCCGAGATAAATTATGTACGCTAGACCTTGTAACAAATCAAGACAAAGTCAAAGTCAAATTTGGGGGTTTTACGTGCCAAACCTACGACGGGCATCTGGCACGCCCCAGCGGAGGACTGAGGATTAATTTGGACCACCTGGGGTCTTTTGAAGTGCAACCAAAAGCTCGGTTACACGGCGCCTTCTCCGCAATAAGCCTCCGTCATTGCGGGCACTTCGGTCAGGATTCGAACCCGCCACCTGGGGATCCGTAGGCCGGCGCTCTCGCCTCGGAGCCACCGAGGCGGCTGTAACAAATCGAGAAATGAGAGCAAGAAGCCAGTCATATAGATCCAAGAACAATTTATTATGCCTTGTTTGTTGGTTTTATTTTAACTAAAACAATTCTGAATAATAACAAGCAAGCCGCAGAGAAATATGACTAGCAGAACAATATACTCAGCGGGAGTTATTTGACGGCAACTCATAACGCAAAAAAGAAAACACTCGTGTTCCTCGATCATTACTGGAAACTGCACTTGTAAGCAATGGACGCAAAAACCTTCAAACTCCAACGAAAAAATGTTGACATATTGCAGTTGCTGCAATTGTGTCAGCAAGCAAGGAATTAATGTCAGGTCTCTTTTTTATGATGAAAGGATACTATTGGAGAGCGAAATAAGACACCTGCAGAGAGAAAAAGGTCAATGCAGCATTAACAAATGCATTTTTTTTTTTAAATATGTGTATTTAAGTATATGTTTACGTTAGAAGGTTAAAGACGTTTGCATAGTTACATTAGATCGTTATACTGTATTTGGGAGGAATGCTTTACTTTCACAGATATTTGTGCTCCTCAAAAACATGGAATCGTTCCTCCTAGCTTCAGAAACGTCTCTTCATGAAAAGCATGGTTCAAAATTTTTAAACAGCAGTTTCAAAGCATTTACAATAAAATGCCAATCTTCCACACTACAATGCCTCTAAAAACACAAACCTGACATTAAAACTAAGCAGAAACAAAAAGTTAGAAATGAAATCCATCTAAATTCAACACACAGTTACACTCCAAACACAACTCACGAAAAAATTTAAAAATTCAGACTTTAGGCAAAATTTAACAATTGTTGAGCAAGAAATCTATGCAAATGACAAACAGCACTTCTAAGGCTTAACAAATGCAAAAAGAAGACCATCTGATCAGACACAACAAAAGAAAAGGCCTTCAGAAGACCAAAGACGATTATGAGTATATGCTGCCCTTCATAAATGACAAAAAAACAAACAAAAAAACAGGAGTGACTTATGATATTTGAGCAATTTCAGTGCAGCATTGGGGTGAAGGGGTGATATTACTTTCTCTTGAGAGATGAAACTTTGAATTTGCAGCTTATGTTCTTACAGCTTCCTCGAGTGTACACTTCAAATCGCTCTTAGCTGCTCCAACTAAAAAGACTGACAAGTAGTCCCGCCGCTTTGCCAGAAACATTACACTTCTTCCTCACAAGTTCATCCACAACTTGCCACTAATACTGTTGGCAAATTTCAAAAGGCTTCCCTAGAACAGTTTTGACTGCTGGTGCATAACCAGACAGACGACATAGAGAATTGCCAGAAAATAATACTTCTGATACAGTTCATACCAGGGCCTGCAAACAATCGCTGCCCAAATGTCAAAAGTCAGAACACAAAACTGTCATCAAGCACTCTGCTGGTTCAAGTGAGGCATTTGTTAGAACACTCCCTACGCTGCTCCAATTAGGCACATTCGAGCACCCGACTTGCACAAACAAAAGCAAATTCACAGTTCACTTTGCAAGACACGCCGACCCAGACATTAACATGTTTAGAATGTTAATGCCCATCAACTCCCTCAAAGACTGCGTAAGCAGACATTCACAACATGTTTCAGCACTTGTCTTGTAGCAACCCGTAACACTGAAGCAACTACTAGTTGCTCCAGCTAAGGCATTCCATTGCACAACAATTAACCCAACTGCACCCGTTTCGAAAGCCCTCCAGATGGAGAACCGCATTCCTACACACATTGTTTCGGCTGTCAGAAATGCACCATCACACCCCCTGCAAGTGTCAGCTGATACAATTACTAAGGCATTCCGTTCAGTCTTGCAGACAGTTCGGTTGGATCACCTCCCAGCTTGGGAACATCCTCACTAGCACTACAGCTTGCAGCTACACTTGCAGCAACGGTTGGGCGATTCAACTAAGGCACACCATTCTTGAATTAGTTTTCTTCCTTTCGACATTGCACACAAGTCATTTGGTTGGGCAACATGCTTAAGAACATCCCTGCAGGCCTTGCCTTTAGTCGGAGCAAATGTTAGCTAATCCAACTAAGGCTTTGCATCACCTCACGTAAAGGCCACCACAACAAGGAGCCAGCCCGGCGACATTGATGCGACTTCTGGAACCATGTCGTACAGTCAAAGCTATCGTTCACTGGTCCAACAAAAAGGAAGTCCTTCGTGCCCATACAAGGCTAGTTGCCTTACATGCAATGTGCCAGCACAAAAGCAGCAACATCAAAGCGATAAAAATGCACAAAAAAAATTGGTACAAACTTTAACAGCCATGCTGATACTGCCAAAGTTCCTACAGCAATGCACCGGTCTGTACTAAATATATGTACAACGCTATTTACAATGCAAGTGGCCGGACCGACAGACGCAAGAACGCGCAAGCCCCCACAGTGGTCCCCCATCCTAGACTGTTGGCATTGTATGCCTAAAAAAGGCATAACATGTTTAAATGTTAAACTTCAGGCAGTCAAGCGGCAGTTAGTGGACAGTGGAAGCAGTCCTACGACGAGCGGAACGAAGCCAACGCCGCCGTCGATTTGCAACGCAAACAGTCGTTGCCATTTGCCAAAATACGGTCCCACTTTTGTGCGCTTGGGCGAACAACGACAGAAAGGCATTGAAGATCTGATGCTTGTGCAACTTAGTCGCCCTACCAAAGAATCAAGCATTAACTTCCGGCGATCTCACTTTCAAAACGCGTTGCACACTTCTGTCTCCACACAAACGAAGAGCAGATCCCCATGACAATGCCCAAAGGCCACGTAGAGAGGCCATGTAAAGAAAAGATTCCGCCGACTCAATTGCCCCACCGTCACATTCTGCAACACCTCGGGGAAGCAGTGGAAAAAAAATTCAGTACGCCGCCGAGTCGCCAAAGCGTCGTAGTCGAACGCCGCGACGAGGAATAAAAAAAAGCACCACAGTTCATCTGTCACATAACAGCACCCACCACTCAAACGTAAAAAAGAAGTCTTAAATAAAACGTTGCGTAACAAAAAAGTTCCTCGCAGAGACGACAAATGAGGGACGACGACTTGCTCGATGCCACTGCCTTGGAAGTTTCGAAGCGGACGCATCGGCAGTTCCACTTCGCAGATCCTGTGTTCTCAACGTTTTTCGTTTCCTCTCAGGGATCGTTTGCAGACGACGAATTCCGACGCTGATCAGTCCACGCGTCGCCTGATGCAGAGTGCTGGTCACGGACGACTTCGTTCACCACACCTTTCCACTGTAGCATGCACGCTGCCGTGTTCGAGGAGATGAGACAACGTCGGGAAAAGAAAAAGAGAGTATGTTAAGGCAAGCTCTTCTCGGAAGCATCTAGAAAATGCGCCGACGATTAGCGCCAGAACTACCTATGGGTTGCTCTGCAATGCCTCACCAAGACAAAATGCCTTTTACCACTTGCAGCTTAAATATATTTATAATCGGGCAGATTTCAGAAGAAAACTGAGTTTTACGCTAATGTCACTTTGCAGCTGTGTATGAAACCTCACCTACATGCTCCTCTAATCAGCTGTTCTCCCTAACTCCTTATCCTTAAGAGGTACCATGGCAGAGGCTAGAAGCCAGAGCTCGGAGCCTTGGCAGTTGCTCCTGCTGCGCGAGAATGTGGGCAGCCAAAGGGCATCCGTGAGCAAGCACGCATGCAGCCTTCACTGCGTTACACAGCGAGACACTGTTAGCACAAACATGAAATCCCCGTTTCTTTTTTCTGCTTTTGTCTTAGAGTCAAAACTAAAGAAGAACACCAAACTTGATGTTTGTGTTTATGCAGCGTAAGGTAGGTCTGACTTCGAGGCGCGGCGACACTGGTTTACACTGCAGACGAGAAAATTTAGCCAGTGCAGTACAACTGCTAGCCTGGTGTCTTTAACCTGCATCACGCAGTAGTGATACACGACCGCACACCAGTACAATGCTTGTCCAGATCGAAACGGGGGGGGGGGGGGGGGGCGATCAAACCCAGGATCCCTGGGTTCTTCAGCGCGAGATTTCGCTCCACGTGGTCCGAGCTGGTGTGCACTAACAGACTCGGCCACCGAGTGTGTTACTAGCCACTACTGTGCCGGAAAGTGCTCACTCGAGACACAGACCCAAACAATAAAGATTGGAGCCCGCCAATACCCTTTCGAAGTAAAGTGCAAAAAAAAGTGTTGATGTTGTGTTTGTGCCAACAGTGTTGCACAGTAAGTGTCTTAAGGTGACATGGAGTATATGAGTTGAGTGATGGTATAGTCTATAAAATGCCTTTCAGACATTTGAGTAGAAAAAGTATGCTCAAATTTTCACACAAATACATTAACATGTCTGAAATAATGGAAAGTAATTAAGCTTTCTTAAGTGAAGGAAATGTGCGCATGAGTAATGAAGTGTTATGAAGTTATTGTACGGGCTGTTGAACCTGGCCATACCGTATGTTGGCACGCATACAGTTTTCATTCATACTGCATTTTGGTCGTAATACATACAGTACACTAACTTCTAGCTAGGCCCTTGGAAGAAAACAGCAAGCCCTGTAAAATAAGCTTGTAAATGCAATCTGAGCAGTGATCCTACTTCCACCAATTTGAAATTAGAGTAATTTTTTATACTTTAACTGAATTCTGAAACCTATTGAAATTTTTGCCCTTGGGAAGTGCTTCGTCAAATATTTCAGCAGACCCAGCTGGCATCTCAACTTTAACAAATGAAGATTAAAAGTTTTCCCAAGTCAGGTTGACATAGTGCACAACCAACAGCAAATCTACTCAACAACATAACAGGACTTGGACAAAACAACAATATATGCACTCAAAAGCACCTAGCCACAACATCGAAACACGGTGTTCATGCTATGCCTTCGAAATCATGTTAACATGGCCCGGGCCACACATCCCACAGAAACATGCAACGAGACACATGAACAGGCAGTTTCGGACAGAGTGACACGCATGCACATTGTACATATTCCGTGCATGACCCAATGTTGTTGAGACATTCCTTTCCATGTAGTACCCACCTACTTTCACGGGTATTTTGAGAGCAGCAGTATTTGAGTCACTTTCACTTAGTATCCACTTATTCCAACAAGTAATAGATATGTAGTTCTATTTTCTCAACGACAACAAACTGAAGTCAGAGTTTAAGGTGTTTTCCGCATGCAGGAACATTTAACACAATTTGATAGCTTCAATAAATCAAAAGAGAGGATCTTTAGCCAACTTTCTCAGAGGCTTTTTTCATTCCCAGGTTTCTTTTCTCACAGATTTCCCATACGACTGCACACATATTTAAGGACAAAAATGTGTGAATCAGCCACCCCACCTCTTGACACAGATCTGTCCCCACTCATACATTCTTTTCGATGAACCGTTATTCTTCCCAAACATTGTATCACATGTGTAACGTCAAGCAATGTTGAGGTGCTATGTACGAGGGCATGTGGAACTCCTAGCATTGGTGCAGTTGGGTTAGATTGAACATATAGGAGACTCCAAATACCCAGGCTCCCTCTAAAATCGACCTGAAAATCCTCCACTTGCACATGGCAGTCTCAAATTTTTACCAAAGGTGTATCAAAACAAGGGTTGCACTTGTCGTGCCGTTTTTCAATGCGCAGAACAAGCAGACGACTCACTCAGTCGAAAGCAGACAACGGCACTGTCTGCTCACTGCACCTATCAGATGGCACCACAAGCACAGCTTTTGCTAACGTAGTCATCTTTGTTGTCGTTTTCCATTTACAGTGGCAAGGGTGTTGGTCTCATTTTTTCACGGGAAGGAAGCTATGTCTTCAAACTTGTTAGGGTAAACTGAACCACAAAAACACACCTATGATGAAAATTTGAGACTGCTACAAGGCACACACTTTTCTGGCCAATTATAGAGAGAGCCCAGATGTTGAACACACCCTATAAGGAATACCAGAGTAGCAACAAATCGAAATTAAGAACACCAAAACTGCAATGCACAACACATAAAAATGGCTGCCTCAATGCTAAATTACAGTAGACTCATTATTTCAACTCTAGGAAGCCACGAATTTTGTTTGAATTATCAGAAGCTTGAATTACAAGAAAAATTATTTAAATATAACGAGGTAAAATTATGATTTGTTATATGGATCGCTACACATACAAAGCAAATATATTTGTTCCTCTACATAGGCCTACTATGGTAATCATCTGCAGGTACGCCACACATGAAGCATTGTTGAAATGCATGAGATAAGATTATTCAGCCCTGAAAAATATTGTCTATCGTGGGCTGTTTAGATAGCACATGACGCCTCAAAACAAAATTTAGTCTGTTCATCCAGCAAAAAAGCTGTCTACTGTGGACTATTGGCCAGTTGAGCGTGCTTATTAAGCATTGGTGCACTGCGCAGAAGCAACACCTGCAGAAGCGAGCTCCATGGATGTTGCCTTCCTGCAGTGCACAGGTGCTCGGTAAGAAGCGTGCTCAACGGGGCTGCGAGAACAAAAAGTATGAATCGCACCAAAACTCCGATGGAATTAAGTGGCTTATAAATGTGTTGAAAACATGATGGGTGAACCAAATTTTTTAAATATCTTTGAACTAACCAGGAATATGAAACATCAGAGTTTGAATTATTGCGCGCCTACTGCAACTCGAGCTCGTGTCAGAAAAAGCTTGCAGGTCTACAACTCTAATGCTACAACATTTGGCTCACATCAGGCAGAGTTTGCTCCCTAGCATTAAACCATCCAGAAGGTCAATGTGTTGGCACTATCCGCCTGCAACATTGAAAGCTTGTTGCAAGCATAACCCTTACTGTGCAACCCGTGTTCCCCTTTATCAGTGCAGTTGCTCCACCACATTGCCAAAGTGTTTGTGGCAGCATTGCAACATTCAACAACACCAAACTTAGAACGTTAAACTATTGGACTCCACACATGCAGAGGTTGCAACGACCGACATGCGTCATGCAGTGTTAAGCTAGCAGTACGAACCAATGGCAGCAGCACGTGCGATGCACATAGGTTGTACGCAGAGCGGACAATTGCATGCCACAAAGTCTGTTCCAGAGGAAGCCTTACTCATTTCCTTAAGTCTCTGTCCAGTGCTATACCGTCAAGTTTCATTTTCATCCCACGTCAAAGATGGGCCTTCGCTAACGCTGGATCGGCGCCAGCTTCTTCGGGACCGACGTCGCACTTCGTCGAACCAACGTCGGGCGACCAGTGACGTATCAACGTCGGATCAACGTCACACTGTGCACCAAGAACTGAAACAATGCACGATGCATCAAGAGGGCCCGAACTCCGTGGGCGCAACATCAGCGACCTTGAGTTACGCAGACAAAAATCTATGACAGTACACATTTTTCACCTACTCCAATCACACTGCTATTAATCCGAATGGAACCCTGGAAAAATTTTATGAAACAATAATTTGTAGTGTCATGCCGACATAAGAACTAATAACTGCCTGATGATGCGCATCCCCGGACATAAAGAAGTTGAAGCTTAAAAGGGAAACTCTGCCAAAAGTTTCATGGTCTCCAATTTTCACAGAAGTGGCACCAAGTATTAAATGCACTATACAGGGCACGTTTATAAAATATTCTGCCAAAATCATTTATGGGGGAGGAAAACGGAGCTCTTTCTTAAACTCCATGCACATCTCAATTATCCACTATATAGTTGAGTGAAGGTTACGAGCTAGAGTGCCTCTTTGACCCATTAATAATTTGTACGCAGCCTTTGAAATAGATGCGTGGCCCATTAGGACAGAAGCCACAATCCAAATGAAATACCACGAGTGAGAACTGGACAGAGGCTGCAATCCAAATCAAGCTATCAAAAGCGACAACAACTGGACACAAGCTGCAATCAAAATCAAGCTATCACAAGTTACAACATGACACAAGTTGCAATCCAAACCAAGCTATCGCATGTGACAACTGGACAGAAGCCGCAATCCAAACGATGCTATCGCAAGTGACAATTGAACAGAAGCCGCAATCCAAGCCAAGCTATCACAAACGACAACCGGACAGAAGCCGCAATATGAACCAAGATATCATGGGTGACAATTCAGGACAGTTGGGCAGATGCTGCAATCCAAATCAAGCTATCACATGCGACAACTTCTAACCTATGTATTACAAGACCACCATTCACAGAAACCAAGCTTCCAAAGTTTGCAATCATTTCTCACAGTCAAAATCTTGTTGCCGCAGGGCATCAGTAACAGACACAACCCCCCCATGCGCATGCCGACAATCGTAAGGCACCAAAGACATGGCAGCAAACAGTCACCCACCTGCAATAAGAGCGTCCAATTCCTTTTCGGATTTGCAGTGATGAAAGTCCGTCGGTAGCGCCCCCTTCATGGCGTCTGCAACGGACGGCTGCAAGCAAAAGCACCACACACCAAGCCATTGTTCAATATTTTTTGCCACAAACAATTAAAGGCCAGCTAGAAGCAGCAATACATCAGGAATGAGCATAGAAGACTAATGTTTGGCTGATGCAGACCATCCTGGCCAATGTCATTTCTACCTTGGCCAATGGTGTTTCTACCCTGGTCAATGCCGGCACTACAACTGGCAAGGTCGGTTCTACCTTGACCAATGTCGGCACTGCCTTGACCAAGCTGACAATAGGTGGCCATTGTCGGCACTGCCTTGACCAAGGCTGGCACTACATTGGCCAATGTCTGTCACATCCGTTAGACACTGCGATCATTCATTTACTGTGTTTGAGGCAATCTTAATTACTCTTCAAAAACAAATGCCACATCCAAATACGCTTTGCTTGCATTCCAATTCCATTTGCAGAAGTTCAAGGGACACTAAAACCCCCAGGAAAAGTTTATTTTTTTATTTTTTGCCAGGCGATTTAATAGGGTGTCAGGACACTACCCAATCAATATTTTGCTGCAGTCATTTATCTTATTAATAAAGCAAAGAAACTCGACTGCTCCGAAACCGAAACACTAGTAAGGGAGATTCATGGCCGACTAGCATACTGAGGAGGAGGGGGAAATGAGGAGGAGAGAGTTGCCGGAAGGCATGTGGCTGTTGCTCTTTACAAAGCTTTTTTCCTGACCCTTCACTTCTTCAGCATGTGAAGGAGACGATGACGTTGCATACACCGTTTGTCGTGGGATTGTTTCCTAATTATATGTGTTTCGTCCACTGCTCTGTGCTTGAAGATTGATTGGTCGGAGCTACGAACGACAGTTCCGAAGTAGCGGTCCCACGTCCGTTGCAACAATGGTCTGTCATGTACCGCCATCATGTCATCCAGCCCCTCGGTACGTTGACATATCGAGAATGACTAAGTACATGTACTTCCTGTGATCTGTGCAACATTTTGTTTTTACAATCAAAGTGTTTGCAGCTTTTTGGAAGCCACAAAAATGGGGTTCATAATTTTTTTTCTATTTTTAATATTGAATGTATGCCCTAGATGACCCACAGCTTTGAATACATTTGGTATGCCATAGTTTGAAAGGCATGTAACCATGGAAGAGAGAGTGAGCATGCCTCAAACCGGTCAATTCTTGACCGGCGGTTTTAGGGCGAAAGGAAAACAAATTTCGAGCCGCAAATTGTGTTCTGGGTACTAGTTGGGCCCTTGTAGGTCATACAGTAAAACCTCGTTATAACAAAGTTGAAGGAGCGGTCGTCATTATTTCATTATAACCATTAGTTTGTTATAGCCACTGTCCATTTCCCACTATTAGCAAGCAAGGGGAATTATGATTGCTTTGTTATATCCATTAGTTTGTTATATCCCATTTTGTTATAACGAGGTTTTACTGTATTCAAATAAAACCCTTGGCGAGCATAAATACCCTGTCAGTGTCCCTTTAAGCTCATGTGCCGCTGAAGCCTGAATAAGGCAATGAAATTATGCGAAGGATTATGGAATCGACCATGTGAAGGATATTCTTGTTCATGCTGTCTTTGACTCGTTCACAAAACACATTCTTCGTGGTTCCGTCCTAACCAGAATGGTGTCCAGTCAGGCCAATCTCCGATGTTCAAAACAACATTTAAAAAGGGGGGAATGTATGGCAGGAACACTACTGTCGATGCTGGCTTGGCATTAGTCCAACCTAGCTCCCAAGACATCATACTACCAAGGCAAACCTTGGCCTGCCAACAATGCCACATTTATGATTAATAATGCAGTAACCGGTATCAAAAAGTCCCGAGTAGAAGGAACTGAAAACGAAACAATGAACCAGACATTGTAATGATTGAAGACACGTCATTATATTCACCTTTAGGTTGACATAGATGAGGGTTGCCTGTTGTTTGCTGAAGTTGTCACTCAAGCTCTTGAATGCCTAATTCCAAGAAGAAAAAAAAAACATTTTGTGGCCAGGTTTTACAGTGGAATGAACGTACATAAGCAATTTTTCAAATATACCGAGTTTTATAAATTTAAAGTGTCAACAGAGGCCACCAAAAACAAGACATCTCTCCAGTTCTAACAAGCATTTTTTGATGCTAAAAACAACATAAAGGTAAAAGTCTAGGCTGGAGCAAAATAACTCAATTATAGGTTACAGAATAAGGAAGACTGCCAACACTTCCGTCTTCCTTATGCTAAAGCCCACAGAGTGACAATACGGCTTTCGGCATTCACCCAAAAGACTACCATAAATCAATGCTAAGCCAATTACCATATTTTCCCAGGCCGGTGTATAGTATCCACCCGGTGTACAGTTCGCACCCAGTGCCTAGTATGCCAGTGAAACATTCTCATACACAGCACACCTTGACTAATGCCTTCTTTACTTGCATACAAAGAAGCTTCTATCATACATAAATCACCATTAGCATTATCCGTCATTCACAAAATACCTTATGCCTCGTCTTAAATCATGACCTGGAAAAAGAAAAGAATTACATAGACATGTAGATAATCCGCACCGCGTAAAAATTAAACTTTTACACGTGCATAGACCGCGGACAATAGACTGGAAAATATGGTGTGAAAGAGGAAGAAAGCCAAAAACGAGATCATTCTGCTTCAAACCACCCATGACCAATTATGTGCCATTTCTTGTACAGCAGGTATGTCCAATGTTGAAGCAAAAGAATTGAAACAATCAGCATGGTCACAAACAAGACGCAAGTTGCCACACATTTTCTAACATATACAGTAAACTTTCGTTAGTTCGACCTCGGTTAAATTGATTTTTCGTTTAATTCTATCGTGTTAGAAATTCTCGACAATCGCCCATACATTTCTATGGGAGGAAAAGTTTGATAGTTCGAACTCGGGAAGACTCCGCACCGGATAATTCGTCCCGAGCGAATGCGCGCGGGCTCACATTGCACGGCACCGCGGCAGAAAAACCACCAACGTACGGCGAAACATGCGCCCTTTGCTGCAAAGCGGAACGTGTGCAAATATGCGCTGGCTCCTCTACGCCGTTGAGATGGACCATAGCGAATGACACGAGCCAGCGCAACCAATCTGGCGTGGAGTAGCACGGAGAACATAACACGTGGTCGGGCGCTGAGACAGCGCGCGTTCTTAAAGCGCTTTTCTGTAACATCGTGTGCGGTTCATCTTGTGCGCCGGGAAGCAAGAGTTCTCTTTTCCTTTTTTTTTAATTTTTTTTTTTTTTTTTTTTTGCCGACAGTTTGATTTTAAAGCGCTTTTCTGTAGCATTGTGTGCGGTCCATCTTGCGTGTCGGAAAACACAAATTTTCTTTTCCCTCTATTATTTTTGTTATTTTTCTTTGTCACCGACGCCAAAATCAACTCGTAAAACATTTTTTTCCTTTTTTTTTTTTGCGCGCGATTTTTTAGGGACGTGATGTTTAGTTACGCTTCTCTCCGGAGCATACTTTTGGACACGCGTTTTAAGTGCAGACGGCAGCAGACCATCCGTAAGTACTTTGGACAATAAAAGGAAGTTTAAGTTTTTCTCTCCTTTTTTTAATTCAATCATTCGGATAATTCAATCAAATTTCAACGTCTCGTCGAGGTCGAATTAGCGAAAGTTTACTGTAGTCAGTGACAGGTCAAGGCCGAAGTGGAAGCTCCTCCCACCGCTTTCTACTTCAGTAGAGCGAACGCTGGAGAGAAGGCGACCTCCTCTCCACCATTCGCTCCGCTGAAGTGGAAAGGGGAGGAGGAACTTCCACTTCGTTCTTGACCTGTCACCGGCTATAGTTTGAATGTGTCCCCTGCCAAATTCAAGCACACAATCCGAAGAGGGCGTAAGCTGTCTCCGGCCTGCACCAATCCCACCTACACAAAATAAAGACCAATCTAAGTCGCTAAAAATTTGAGGTAAAAAACTACACACCGAGTACCAAAGGCCCCTAAGGTAAGAACCAATCCTAAATCAATTGAAAGTATCGGCAACAAATGTACTGATAATGAAGAAACCCCAAGACAGTACACCTAGAAACACACAGAAAAACACACACACAAAGAAAAAAAACACACAGAAAAAAACACACACACACACACAGAAAACACACACACACAGAAAACACACACACACAGAAAACACACACACACACACAGAAAACACACACACACAGAACACACACACACACAGAAAACACACACACACACACAAAACACACACACAGTCTTGGGGTTTCATTGTTACAATCAACTCTCACCTGCTCTTTTCCGCCTTTACACTTCGTTTAATACACTGAACGCTCCGAAAGCAACTACTCAGATATAGCTGTCGCGGACACTGTAGCCATTACACTAGAGTCGCTAAAGAGACACTTCAACGACCGGCGCCCTTTTCCCACCATTGTTCGACACTGTCAGGACAGTCTTGTTGGTTCACGTCACATGACATTTGTGGGCGCCGCCGTTTGGTTGCTTAGTCGCGTAAGCAACTAAGCAAAGAAAATATACAACTTTTTTTTTAGTCATATACATGGTGTCAAGGTTAATTGTGGCGTCGTTTTTCTCCACTCCAAACTGCTTTACCAAGCAGGATGACAGAAAGCACGCTCCGTCGGTGCACGTCTGCAAAAGTTGGTGACAGCCGGCAACATCGATTCCACCCATCAATTTAGTGGCTCCGGACCGCGCCACCCCGGGCTTGAGAACATGAGAAGCGTGGCCGACAATGGGCCTCCACTCACCACGGCGGTCGTGTAGTCAGCGCTGCCAATGTGTGCCCCGTCGTAGACCACAAACCGTGGCGTCCCTTCTTGAGCTTCCGGAAGCGCCTTGGTGATCTTGGAGCTTGTGTACATCGAGGATGGGTACAGCACGCTGCGGTCAGGGGACACCAGCAGGTACGGCACACCAGAGAGGGTCTGCGAAGACGCGTCACATGACCACCAACCTCGCAGGGACACTGTGGCCCCAATCATGGGACAGCACGGCGCTCTCGTAGCGAACGCACCGAACAAGGGCCCGTTGGGGTCCGAACGAGGGTCCACAAAGCGGACGTTTCCGCACCGAAGCGCTCGCGGGAATGCCAGAGTCTCGGTAATCGGGGGAAGAAAGAAAAGTAAAACTTTGGGGGGAATTCCCTGCACGCCAATTTAGCGAAGGAGAATGAATCGATTCGGACGACTCGTAGTCTGATGCGGGAGGCACTCACTTGATCGAATGACGTTTTAGCGAACGCCCACATTTCATCGAACGACACTTTAGCGAATAGTCGGACGCCGCGAAGCGGCGTTTTTGGGTGGGCCAAGTGAGTTCATATTTTTGTAATGAGTTGCCACAGACTGTCGCCGCGAAGCGGCGTAAAGCGCAGCGCGACAGATGGGTTAACGTGCGCCCCCGTTATTCGCTAAAACGACCATTCGCTCAAATGTCGCCGTTCGCTAAAATGTCATTCGCTCTTGTGATATGGACCCGTCTGATGCGGGTGAAGAACGGGGGGACAAGTCCCTCCTGCAAAGCACTCGGCTTGCCACGATCACTGGTCTCCTCCTCTTTACCTGTTTCGTTTCCAGCATTTGCTCCCCTAAAGTGCAAAGAGCGGAGGGCTTTGTGGGCGGAGCTTGTCCTACTTTTCATACATTGCAACAGACTATACAGGACGTTTTCTTTTTTAAGCCTAACAGATTCGTTAAAAAAAAAATCCAACAAAGCCATACTAATATGGTTTGTGCAGGCGAGTTATCCAGCCAGGAAGACATAGTGGAAACTTAACCTTAACGGTCAGTCGGCTAATTAGCTCAAGTATGTTATAGTTGATGTTTTAATTATCGAAACAAACATACGGTTCTAATTAGAAACTTGCCGAACGTCGTCGAAAACCACTAAACCAGTCAATATTAGGAAGACTTTGGGGCATGAGGGAAGCTTGGTGGAGCGCTTAGGTTACCCTCGTGCAGCACGAGCAAGGCCACCGGTGCGATAGTGTCCACGCGGCCTTTCCGTCTTTATCGTCCGCGTTTTTTCGCCCCAGTCTTGTGCCTGTTGCTTGAGCAACAACTCGTGCAACAGGCACGAGCGCAACTTATGAATGTGGAAAGTTGGCAGCAAAAGTGACATCCCTGGGAGCCTTTTGATGAGCAACTGACACCTCAGTTACGCTCGCTCTGCTAGGAGTGGTTTGCAACTTTTATTTGTGGGTTTGATGTAGCTTTCAAGACGTGTCCGATCAAAGCTATGCCACTCCTGAGAGGCGTGCGTCTGCCATTACAACCGCCGACATAGATAGACAGTAAAATCTCGAGATGCCCCACCCCAGAAAGATAGCCCATGCCTATTTTTGGCTCTATTTGCTATAGATTTTTTTTTTTTAAACACCGAAAGATAGCCCAATTTTAGTAATAGTAGTGTTGAGATAAACGATGGCCTCGGCGTAAATGCGGCTAGTTAGCAATGGTGGGATATAAGCGAACGCTGTTAAATAGAAGGTACAGTCATTTTTGCTTCGTTGCCGTCTCGCCACCATAACAAGCTTGCAAGGAACACATGACCTAAAAATATAATTTTTTAAACTGGTCTTGACTGCACACCGAAAGTTAGCCCATTCCATATTTTCAACCGATTTGGTCCCGATTTTAGGTTGGCTATCTCTCGACATATCACGGCAGATCTTCAGGTCGGCATCCCCTTAATGGGTCGGCCAAAGGGTTTTCTTGTGTCGCAGCGACAAGGACAGAGAGATGATCTTACAGTCTTGCGAGAGATCCTGATGCGTGGTCGGGCGTGTTCGTACATCAGCAGAGCCAGGGAGATGACAACGCCGGCGATGATGCCGTACTGGAAAAAGGAATTCCACGGATCACCATAAGTTACACAGCAAGGTCCTAAGGACACAATGATCCACTCTTTCTCCAGGGTGTAAATTGCCAATGGTTGGCTTTGCAAATCTAGGCTGTGCCCAGAATCAAAACCGGCACATACTAACTGTCTAACCCAAAATGGCACATATGAACATTCTAACTCGAAACCAACAGGGCTACAGCAGAATGGCAATTGACATGAAGGCTATCTAACTCTATCAAGGTGTTCAAAGATATGTTGCAACACTTTATTCTTCAGCACACTGGTAGGACTAAGGAGGATGCTAATGTTATGCTTCGTCTCAGCCTAACTTGGGAAAGAGAAATTGCTAAAGCCCCTCGATCTGATTGGAGTGATGAAGCGAAGCATGTGATAGCCCTCCATAAAAGTGAACTCCGACGATGCGCCGTCATTCATTTCGCTCTCGCACTTCGATTAACTTGCTGGGGCCATTGCTTTGGCCGGTTACCAAGTCACGATGAAACAGGGTACAGCGACCACCACAGCGTTTTCGCATCATTCAATAACCGGGTAAACCAAAGAGATGAAATAGAACAGATTTAAAGCTCACAACTGACCTCCAATCCAAGCACAAAGGACACGAGGAAAGTGGCGGTGAATGGGAACAGGTCGATCTCTGCAAAGTGTCACAAAACAGACGAACGTCGGCACGACAGTGGCAAATGGCGGCATGACAGTGGCAAACATTGGCAAAACAGCAGCAAATACCGGCAGAATACTGGCAGGTGGAAAACAAGGAAAGCTCACTGTTTGTGCGCCACATGCCGGGGACGTCCTGGTAGTGTATCATGAAGATGACGGCGGTGATGATGATGGCCGCCAAGGAGGCCTTGGGGATGAACTTGAAGTAGGGTGCCATGAAGACCAGGGCCATGATCACAATGGTACCTGCAGACGGACATTAGAGAGTGCGAATGAACAACGAGGGAGTCGCAACTTAATGAAATAAAAAAATGTTGTGGTGAATGACGCATTGAAAGCTGGAATTCAAAGTAAGAATTATACAAGTATGATCATGCTGACAAAGAGTGGTAAGCACAGAATGTCCAATAGGCCATGCTGGAATGCCAACTACAGTCTACGCTCATTATAACAGACCTGGTTACAACAGACATTTGGATATAACATACCAGTTTGTGAAGTTCGGTTGGTTTTCCTCTATGCACCATTGACTCAACTTCATACCTGCATACAACACACTCCTTTTACAACAGACCAAAATCTTGGTCAAAATCAATGTCTGTTATAACGAGCTTAGACTTTACATTGTTTTTTTTGTTTTTTTTATTGACATGTATGATCCAGGCAGTTTAGGTTTTCGATGCTCGTTTCTGGCCATTCTTCATCCAGAAGCAACCAACAACTGCGCTTCTGGATGCAAATTCGACTTGTCGGGGCGGGATGTGCTCCAGTGGAGTCTGCAATGGCGCGGGATCTTAACCGTGACGGCAAACGAAAAGGCTTCCGTGGGCCAAAGTCTGGATGCCTTAAGGAGTTAGAAGTCAGGCTTGCAACATACGCTGCAGAAGTGCGCAATTGGTCCTTACGCGTGACGTGCAACGCGATCACCGAGCAAGCGCGGAAGATGCGGTTGATGCTGTCATTTGCAAAACACGAGATTTAGTTAAACAACGAGGACCTGCTTTGAGAACGTGGCAATGATGACGACGGGACTGACATCATCAGTGTGGACGAATTCCAGTCTCTAGTCGCAGACAGAGTGAGAACAACATGGAGCAGCCTCAGATGTCCCGCCTCTAGCGTGAGCTTCCTAGTTTCGACAACGCCTGGGAATCTCATGCTCCTTGCGTATGCATGCGCATCCAAAGCAGGCCAGAAGGCGTCGCATGCTGGAGGCTGGGCTTTCGAAAGAGATACCGTGACGTTCTCACGTGTTCACCATAAAATATGAATCTAAAGATTTTTTTTTTTTTTTGCTGATGTGCATTGTGGGGGGATTGACTTACAATCGAGTAAACTGAAAATCATGTAAATATGGTGCGTGGCCAATGGGAAAGAAAATGCCCTTGAAACTTCCTTGTCTTTTACATAAAACAACCTTTACAGATGTTTTCATAATTTCCTGCAGACCTCTTTCTCTTGAAAGATTTTATGTTCATCAATATCTATATATATATGTATTTCTAACTGCATGGACGTTCAAGGCTTCAAAAATGAAGACAACACTGCAGCTTTCAGAGGAGCTTCCATAGAAAGCTCTTTGTTTTGGATTTCCCAAACTGGGTATCATTGGTCAAGAATAAACTTTAGGAGACAGCTGGGTTTTGCATTTTAACCCAAACAAGACGTTTTCCAATGGAGGCACTCTGTGCAGGCTAGTATCATATTCCCACTCAATGTTCTCTTAAAGTCAATGAAAATTTGCCAACTGGCTTCACCCATGACAAACTAGACTATGGCATGATTTGACCCTACTGTACCTGTGAAAACTCCTCCCATTGGTGTTCGAACGCCGCTGTTGTTGTTAATGGCTGTCCTGCACAAAGCAAAAAATGAAAGAACTCAGTTGAGACATTTACATTATACAGTTAGCACTTTCCACTTGTTCTCTACCATTGGGAAAGAAGAGGTTCACTCTTCTTTTCCCTCTCCACAGAGCAAAGGGTGTGCAGAGCCCCTCACTGCCCTTGTCAATTGGGAGAGAGAAAGAGAGAATCAGAGTTTCTGCCTTGCAGAAATTGTATGTTGGCCTCTAGATCAAGCAAGAAAACAAAAGGGGGCTGTACAAGCTTATCCAACAATGGCATTTTTCTGCCACTCAAGCGCGAAGGTAGACTTTTTGAAGCAGATAGTCATAACCTTAACTAAGAGCCTGCCAGCACAAAAGTAGTGCCCACTGCATTTTCATTGCTGCACCAAAGAAGAATGGTATCCCAGACACGACTTGCGTAGCATGGACGTTACTGATGCCCAAACTTTGCATGGCAAAACTGTTCCAATGCCATTCTACCTTAGTGACATATTTCTAAGAACAGCATATCACATGAGCACGTAGAGAAAGGTAGCAAGAGAATCGCATGATATCCTTGTCAAAAAAAGACGCCAGGGAAACATGTCTACCTTGAGAAACTTCCAGTTCCGGGGTATGCGCTGACGAAGGACCCCATCAGGTTGCATATGCCTGCGAAAAGAATGAACACAGATCTGCCTCATTCACAAAAACCAAACAAATCCTCCAATAAAACAATAAAATAGAACTAAATGATAGACTCACCTATTGCCATCATTTCCTGCGTGGAGTCTAGTGTCTTGCCCTTGGCTGTGAAAAAAACAAACATAAAACTGTGACACGGGACTTTGCAGTTTTCTTTCTTCAACAGTGCTTCAGTGCAATGCAGTCAATCTATAACAAATGTTTTATGTCTATAAACTATCACTATGAAAAAACACCTGCAGCAAAACTGTAAGCCTATAGATGTCCGTTCATTAATGACAGAGAACAATCTTCTTCAAGACTGATAAAAAAGCAACCAAATTTGGTTTCCAGAAAACCTAAAGCTAATGAGGCACAATAACAAGCTTAAGATCTCAAGGCTTTGCTGTCATTAGAAATGGCACTACAGTTGGTGAAAGGTTAAGAGTGAAGTGGAAGCTCCTCCCACCTTTTTCCACCACAGCGAAGTGAATGCTGGAAAGAAGGCAACCTCCTCTCCAACATGCGCTCTGCTAAAGTCGAAAGATCTGGGAGGAGTTTCCCCCGAGCTGTTAACCTGTCACCGACCATAGGGTGTCTGAAACCGGTGCTAGTCTTTTTAAGCTTCGTAGACCAGCATGCTGAAAAACTGACCCCCCAGAGATAAAGCAGTTCCCAGTAGAAATGGCCTTATTTTTACAACACTTACCAAATGCTTTTGCAATTGCAACAGACTCCAAGATCGACAGCAAAGCAATGATAGGAATGCCAGAACCCAGCTCCTGAAAGTAAACAAGTACAACCAGATTCGATTAATTTATTGTTTTCTTTGTGAATATTGTTCACCCCAAGTACGGGGCTTTAACAGGTGTGGGATATAGAAGAACACTGAAGCATACAACATCAGGACTACAATACAGTACACATTCAGCGACATCTACTTAAAATAAAGGGGCTGAAATAGCACAAACATTCAATATATTATTTAGCACTATTTTAATGTAATTAGACAAAATACAATGCAAAGCAAAGTGATGAAATGTGATGCAATGAAATGAAGTGCAACAAAATACAATGCAACAAAATGCAATGTAAAAAAATGCAATGTAACAAAATGTGATGCAATGAAAAGCAGTGGGATGGAATGTACTGTGACCAAATGAAATGTGATGAAATGCACTGTGATCGATTGTGATGCGAAAAATGCAATAAAATGCAATGTGATGAAATGCTATGCGACAAAATGCAATGTGACGAAATGTAACGCAACGACATGTAATGCAACGAAATGTAACAATGACATGTAATGCAATGAATTGCAATAAAGGAAAATGCAATGAAATGAAATGCAATAAAATGATATTAAATGCATTGCAACGAAAGGCAATGCAATGAAAGGCAATGCAACAGAAGGTAATACGAAAAAAAATTAAATGTGGCAGAAAGCAATGTACAGTGTTTACTCGCATAATGAACGCACCCCCCACAATGGGTGCCAATATTCAGACTTTTTTTTTTCCCTCGCGTAATGAATGCACCTCCAATTTTCGGCTCCGCAAGTCTCGAATTGCGTCCGATTAAGCCCACCAAGCCAATTTTCTTTTGCCCCCCAGCGGTCAGGCCAAATCAAGCCAAGCCAAGCCACTCTTGTAATGGCTGCAAGCAACGTTACTAAAACACTCAGTTGGGAAACTCGCCGTCGAAACCTGGGCCGCTGGCGTCCACCGAGACCGAGCTAAATGCAACAATAGCGCCACTCTTTATCGTTTGTCTGTACTGTGGGCACCTCAAGCTTTTTGAAAGCCTGTTTTTGCGTAAAAACAAACGGAAAAGACTCTTTTTATATGAAATTTATTGGAGTTTAGTACCAAATGATGGGTGCATGATGTTTTTATCACCTTTAGTTCGCAAGGTTTTGCGGAACAATTAATATTGTTTTTTATAAAACCATGCCTCAGCGGGCCTTTCAGGTAGCACGTCCCGCCCTAGGTGCATTTTAACTTCAGTAGCTCAACGCGGCGCGTCCGCCGGGGAGACGGGGGTGGCACCCCTGTAACCTCTACCACTGTATCTGTTCTTAAAGCCACGTGCAGTACCCCGAGTGGCCGCGGCGGGAGAAATGGTGGCGTTGTGTTCGTCATTAGCTCAGTGCTCGGAGACAGTTTGGGGCCAGTTTTTCAAAGCTGTCTCTATGGGAGTTTTCCAACTGAGTGTTTTAGTAACGTTGGCTGCAAGTGCATAGTTCCGAAAGTGATTAACCATGAAACCAAGTAGCACGCACACTTGACGAAGGTTGGGTCGAGTGATTGCCCAGCCCCGAACATTCTTTGCCTATCGGATGCATTGATGTCAACAAACACGCCGTCGTCTGTGGTCCGCATTCGGACAGTGAAATCGTGAAAGCAGTTAGGCCTAAGAACGGTCGCATTGCTCTCCATGCAGAGTGAGCTTCGTAGGGCGCTTTTCCTTCGGCAAGACACGCCGAAAGTGCCCTAAAAAGGTTTGCAATCTATGAAGCATGGATACTGTGGTGCACCCCCGACAAGCCAAGGGTGTGCCTCGATCAGTGCAGACGTGCCACAGTACCTTGCCACGTAATATCGGCACCTAATATTACATTCGCATGATGTGTAAATGCAGAAATTTTACCTCGCGTAATGAACGCATGCCCCAAATATGTGTAAATTTTTCGGGAAAAAACTGTTCATTATACGAGTAAATACAATAATAAAAAGATGTGGCAAAAAAAAAAAAAAGAAATACATGCAAAACGCAAGTTAGCAGATGAAAACCACCTGGACAATGTCGAAGAAGTCCTTGTGAATGGTTGTGGAGTTGGTGCCGTTGAAATTGGCGCTGAAGTCAGGCACCCGAAAGGAGGGAAGACCTCCCTGAACTTCCTTGGTGAGGTCGAAGGGCTCCATGCCAATGTTGAGGAGGCACGACGCCAGAATGGCACACGCCAAGACCACTATCGCATTGCGTGCTGTCACAGAGAAAACAAGAACCTTGTTGCAGAAAAACTGCCGGCCAGGGTTGCAACTGAGCGACAGTAAAGAGCGAAACGCAAATCAGCAAAACTCGCGTTGCTCAATGGAGTAACCATGGCAACCACCATTGATGCTAAGACGTGCCCGAATGCCCTGTCACGTCACAGCATCAGCTACGGCTGCTACGATTATGCCGGTCAGCAGCACAGCACGGTTTTTGCTCATGTGTGCTTCATGCTTTGGAGCTTCTGACAAGAAGTTTCTATGCCTAGACTTTGACAGAAGCGACCTACAAGAGCCAAACTGATGAAAATAAATATCTGCAGTTCAAAATTGGGCACTTTTCCAAAGAGAACTATTGGTTATTGTGCAACGACTACAAAGAACACTGGATACCTCGAAACCACATAAACACGCCTGGGGCATACCTTTGTTTTATGAAAACATTAGAATCCACAACAGATGATATGTTGTATGAATTCCAACAAAACAATAAAGATATCTTCATTTAAAAAACTTGAAAACATAGTCATGAAGAGTGAAACAACCCTAATGACCCCTAAGGTGTGTTTTCCATTGCATCTTTTATGAGCAAGTCATCTAAATTTTGTTCGATTCTCTTTTCCTTAGCAGATAATAGAAAAGAACAGTATAGACACCATTTTACACTGCTTCAGAAAGAAAACAAAATTTAGGGTACCAGAAGCTTTGTAAGAAAAGGGGCACTAAAAGAAACTTCGAAGCCTGCTTTTGGGTTCCACTACAAAGATATGGTCCCAACAAAGGAATGTTTGTATCACAATTTGTCTAAACAAAGAGCCGATCGCCCCAACCACGATTCGTCTCTTACCAGTGGCTATCGTCCACCAGGCAGTCTCGATGACCTTGCGGACCCTCGGAGGTAGTCTCGAGTCTTGACTGAACTTGCAGTCCTTGAAGTGCTGTGGCCCCAAAGATTACCCCCCCAACAAAAGAATATGTAAAAACAAGTGAGGGTCCCTTAAATATTGTTAACAAATGTATCTACCGTAATTATGTTTTTAAATTCCTGAAAGTTTCCGGGCCTTTGCCGAATGATGCATACTGGGCCATTTGTCTCGACACGTGGTTTTCAACCCTTCTCCCTCGTGTTGCAGTATTATCTTACTGACGTCTGCAAGATTTTTAATGTTATTGTTGCAGCAAAGGCAAGAGAGTTCCGCTGTAACAGAATCATGAATACTCTACCAAGTGTGTAACACAAAGTGGCATGCATGAACTCCTAATAATTAAGGATTTGAAAAAAAAAAATCTAATTCTACAACTTGAGTTGGACATTTTTACTTGGTCTACTATCTTTTATCATATGGAGAAGTAAAAATATAGATTGGGTTCAGTTGACCTTTGAAAAAAAAAAAAAAAGAATTTTTTTTATTTTTCAACTTATTTCAAGTTTTGAGAAACTAAAGTAATTAAGTCAAATGAGGGCACTTCACCTTTACGAATCGAGTGGAACCAAAAGTTGTATGAAAAAATAAAATGCCCCTGAAGCAGTCTTGTCGCCAAAGAGAAGAGTCAGAAAGGTGATAAGCAGTGAAATTAACTCACCCTCACTACCAAAAGCAAGATCACAGAAGACACTCCAAGCAGAGAGTCACCCAACCTGCACAACAAAGAAAAAGAAAAATCAGAAATGCCTAATCACACAGGCAAAGTTTGTGTAAGAGTACTGTGGTGCCCGTAGAAGATTAAAAAAACTATAAAACCACTCCTTTTACGTTGTCATAACCAGTGTTCCAAAGAAACTCTTCACATTTATACATTTCACAGGCATATGGTTTAGTTTGCACGAGGCAGTTGATGTCAAGACATCAACAAGGCATTAATTTCCCTTTTGTCATCAAACTCTTCCTTATGCAAACAGACAGTCCCATGTTCATCATAGATCCGGTACCACTATTAGAAAGCCTCTTTTCAAAAACCAAGGAACTTGAGTTATCCCTCGGCAATAACTGGATAATATTGGCGTTGTGCGAAACTTCCGATAGTAATTTCGAATAATACACTATTCCCTTCGAGATGAACTGCAGTATTCATTTGTTTCGAAGTGTTGATTGCAGCAGGTCAGCCCCATTAAGCGCACTTCTTAACAAGCACAGGTGCACCTCATTGAAGCAACACCCGCAGAAGTGAGCTCCGTGAGTGTTGCTTTTCCGCAGTGCATCGGTGCTCGGTAAGAAGCAAGCTCAACGAGGCTAGCCTGCCGTGACCAACACTTAGAAAAGTACAAATACTGCAGTCACATGCTAAAGAGGAAAGCACACATTCAAAGTGAAATAGTGCCCGCGTGCCTTGTGTATTAAAAAAGAAACACACCTGGTAAATGTTGATACCTCCACTACAGCGAAACTTCCTTAAAAGCCGACCCACAGAATCCTCTTCTGCCGGGCAGAAAACCGGTTCCCAGTTCCCTTCTTTCCATTTCTCGCACTCCTCCTCTCCACACAGGACCGGGTATGTGAGCTACTCCCCGCGGAGAGGAGGGGGGTCTCCTTTCTCAAATGGTGGGAGAGCTTCCTCCTCTCTGCTTGTTGGTCGGCCTTTAAAATGTGGCCGTTATGCAAGAGCATATGTTAGGCAGAGATTTCCTGACAACCTACTTTCATCAAGTTTCTTTTCTAAACTTTGAGATTTAAGAAAAGATCGAGGTACACCTAAGCATGTCTTACGAGTTGTTAATGCGAAAGCACGCAAGCCGCTCGTTTGCTCCCTTTTTCGTCTGCTGCGTACTTTTCGTTGCCGGTGAGCAGTCGTGGAAACTGACGAGCGCAGCGGCCAATGGGAGCCCCGTCGACGCGCGCCAGCCAGTCGAACCGAAGGAAACTATCTGCCGTTTTCGCGCTTCAAACTGATGACGTCAGCTCACTCCATGAGACAGTTAATGCTTTCGTATTAAAAGGATATTTGCATATAGCAAGAAGATTTATAAATCCCCTATTTGCACATGACTAGATGTTATCCATAAGCAGTAGATAATTCATCCAGACAGGTTCACCAGAGATGGAAATGAAAATGCCCCAGAATAATGCCTCAGAACTGAAAAAACCAAAACAATTACTGCCAACAGCTAACGACGATAATCCCTGGAGAAAGAGAACAAGGGGGACAAGGGAGAAACATGACTCACTGGAAATGAAGAGGCCCTTGTTCGATATTAGGACCAGGCAGATCTATTCAGTCATGCATCGGTCACCTAGCTGTGTTTGGAGATTTGTGTTTGTACTTTGTTCTTGTTCCCTTTTTCCAGGGATTATTATCATTATTCTTGTCTAGCTCATTTGCACCTTTTGCATTAAGTGTATTTTCACCATGCCAACAGCTCTTTCCTACCGAAGACAAGATCACCAGAACGTCATGCCAACGTCAATGCAACAGCACTGTGACAATTTCATTACTTTGCAACACCCTTGCGATACTACGTTGTGACACCATTGGAGTTTCCCTGGCAGCGCTGCGACGTTGTTGTGATGCAACATTTTCCTTACGATAAAAAGGTGAATAATCCGGTTTCCATTTTGTGGTCACTTAAACTCCGTTGCGTGATTCAACGGAAACGAACATACCTAGTGACATCTTCAAAACAGAGGGTTTCGGTCACTTACTTTACTGTGTGGAGATGGGTGAAAAACTGGTACACTATCTCGTAGAACAGTTCGCCCTCGAACTTCATGCCGAACAGTGACTGCAAAGTGAACAGGAGAGTGATCAGACTCAAGAGGGCCAACAAGAACAGAAGTACAGTCTAAGCTCCTTTCAACAGACCTGGTTATAACAGACATTTGGATATAACATACCGATTTGTGAAGTTCGGTTGGTTTTTCTCTACGTACCATTGACTCAACTCCAAATCTGCATACAACATACCGTACTCCTTTTACGACAGGCCGAAATCTTGGTCAAAATAAAGGTCTGTTATAACGAGCTTAGGCTGTATAAGCATGTTATTAGCGACTTAAAAGAGTCACAGATCTCTGCACATAGCCCCGGTAAGAACTCGCTAAGGCTACGCAGTCAAGGTCGTGATGGACACGAAAACGGTGACTCGGCGGCACGAAATCAGAGTTTTCTAGAGAAAAAATGCTCACCTCCAGCTGCGTGCTGGCGATGGTGATGGCTGCCGCAGAGGTGAAGCCGCTGATCACCGGACCGGATATGAATTCAACAATGAAACCTACAGCAAGAAAACGAGGCAAGACAAAAAGGTTAAGTCAAAATTTGTTTTTGTAAGTCTCGTGTTTTTTGTTGTTTTTTTTGTTTTCAAGCAAGGTTTTCGGTAACCAAGAGCAAGCATTTGCTCGCAGGTGCAGTCGACAGAACGGCCGTATCTCCGCAAATCAGAAGACCACACGTGTCGGTACGATGCTGCAGACTTTGCCAGATAATGGCAGATAACTTGGCAGACCTGTTCCGGAAGGACAGGCAACTAGTCGACGCACGCCGAGCCGAAAGTTCGAAGTCTCGAGAAAGGTAAATAGCCAATCGCAGCCATCGACCTTTCTCCAAACGAAAATGCTACGGGCAAAGCAATTACAGATTGGCAGAGTTCTCCCCAGCACTTGGGGTACATTTCCAAGCCAGCAGCTGAGCAAGCTTCTTTGAGAAGTTTGACGGCACTCAACATGCGCTAAAATTTTTCGTCCACAGACGACACTTCGATTTTGGAAGAAAGTGTCGTCCTTGGGCACTCGTGTAGTGAATATACAATATATTAAGGGAAGAGAAGCAACAATGGTGCTTTTCATTTGTCTCGTTTTTATACATACAGGTTCTTCGTGCTCAAGACACAGCAAAAACCTCTACCAGTACTGACTAAAAAGTGAACAGTCCTGCGTTAATCCACAGCACAGCCACAGCGATAGCCGCGACGAATCACAGCAAAGTTCCTGGGCATCGGCATCGCATTCACGCACCAAGGGATGCGTGAACAAGAGCGTTTAGAACAAAATAGACATCTCACCACCTGGTTCTGAACGCTTTTGTTTAACTTTGGTTCCAGAGCGCGTGAAGGCACGTTTTTTGGCACAAACTCTTGGCATTGACAGTGCTACAAAAACATTTTGTAGTTGGCAACATTTTTTTCCAGAGAGAACGTGCAGCGGGCATTGAGTGCTATAAAAACCACAAGTGCAAATCAGGTTCTAACGCTGTGGCATGGCTCACTGCTTACACCTCCGCTTCGCATGCAGCAGTTCCAGGTTTGATTACCGTGGGTGGCGGGCAACATCGAGAATTTGGCAACATCGACGACAGACGCCCTACAATGCCAACTACAATATCAACGACAACAATTACTACAACCAGAGCATCAACGACGGATGTCATTTCTAGTGGTGGGAAGAATCCGTAACAGCTATCATTGTAAAATAGTCAGTTCTAGAGAGTCAGACTTTTGGTTGCACTTCCATTTGTTTACTGTGGGAACCTTACCTAGCTTCAAGTTTCTAGAGATACACAAAGAAAATATAAAGACTTGCTAATGAAAAGCACCAAAATCACAAACACGACATGGCTCTACCGTCGAGGGCCTATGCTAAAAGGAATCGTCAACTTTTTTTTAATACTCCTGCAATCTAGTAGCCTCCAGAAAGGACTCCTCTCATTTACAAAGCATAGGACAGGACAATGGCAGCACAATGTCACTACTGTCGAGACCGGTTATAACGAAGTCGGTTATAACGAAATAGCAACTATAGCGAAGCAATCACGATTTCCCATTCCCTTCTGCACTTCGTTAACCAAAGTCGGTTATAACGAAATAACGGGTATTGCGAAGTGATTTCCAATTCCCGTTGACTTCGTTATAACCGGTCTCGACAGTACTTTCTGAAATGGTATACCATTTCACGGTCACCCACGACTCACCTAAGTTGAGAACTCCCATTAGTATCTGGATGATGCCCGAGAGGAAGGTTAGAATGACAGCGTACGTTGGTCCCCCATGCTTCACATACTCCGCAGTCATGATGGACATGATGGCCGTCGGTCCTATCGTCAGGTCCTTACAGCTCCCGAAGATGGCGTACATGAAGCCACCCATGAATGCTGTGTACAGGCCGTACTGGAAAAAACATGGTACGTACAACGCTGAAGCAAACGATCCCCCGATTCAGACTGGCGGCAGAATTTAAGTGGGCGTCACTTGGCCGAGTTACTTTGTTAATGATGTCAACGGCATATGCATCATTAACTACGGCCCAGTCCCGCCAGGGCGATGAATGGCAAAGATGGTCTGATGACAAAACAAAGTCGGCTTTTTACCGACCCAGCAACCTTTCACAGCACTGCTTGTTTACAACTTACACTCCCCATTGTTGCTAGCTGGTTACATTCAAACGTAATAAAGATTGCGAAGGCTCACTTCAGACGAGACAACTTCCCAGCAATTTCAGTGTTGCTGGCAAGTTGTTCCCTAGCTTTAACTAGTGTGACATGAATTGCTCGGGTCACGTCCGGCTAGAAACGGATGAGCAACTTGGACAAGTTCAAAGTGGCAGCAGCCAATCAGGGATGCAATATTTTCACGCGACACCCCAATGATGATGACAACTAAAGACTTGATTCTGGTTTTAAATTGATCGTTTTTGGGAATAAACCGTTTCAGAAAGACGAGTTAGTATTCACAATGCCATTTAAAGATATAAAGACACATTTAGAGCGCGTAACTGTGTGTCTAGATAGTGCACAGAAAAAATTTTATTTAACGACGACGGCAAATTGCAGCATTTGGTTGCTGCGTGTGCGCACCCATGTTGCTGGTGTTGCGACGTCAAGTTACTGAAAAAAATTGACCCGTCTGAGGCTGCCCTAGCAATGTGCACTTGACGTGTCTGCAAGCTTTATTTTGCACAGCAGGACAGTGCCATCTTGACTCTCGCCGTTTCCTCCACATTCCCCCGACACCTCTCCAACTTTCTCCCCAAACCTCAATGTTTTCCCTCAAGTTCTCCGACAGTTCCTCGGCTTTCCCGACCATTACTCACTCTCAATGTTTTCGTCAGATTCTCCAACGCTCCCCACATCGCATTTCCGCAGATCCCCAGACGCTTCCCCAGTTTTCCCCCAACTATCTTCCCTCTACACTTCACACATTTTCACGAATTCCCCAACACCTCCCCATCCTTCCGCCATCTTTCCCAATGCATATTCCTGAAACGTCTTCCCAAACTCTTGCATTTCCCCAAATTTCCTGAAACCTGCCAAAGTATCCCTAACTTTTCCCTCCACATTTTCAAAGCCTTCCCTAAATTCCACAAATGTTACCTAGAAAATCAAACTCCCCGAAAACATCCGGCATTACCCGTTATACTCCCCGACAAGCTGAGAACGGAAAAGAGGAGCTTCAGTTGTTCTGGCTCCAGCGCGAGCTTCCTAACTTGGACAACACTTCATCTAGTAAACCTCGAGGTCATGCGCAGCCAAGGCAACGTGCAAGGCCCGGAGCGCACGCTAGAGGCCAAGCGTTCGATTGACATTCCCTGTCGTTCTCTTTCTGTCGGCTACTACAGTAGGCGCATTAGGAAGTGCCAAGAGAACCACGAAACGAAAAACAGGGCGGCCCCCTCACCTCTATGGGGAGCTTTGCGAGGTCCGCCAGTGCCAGTCCCTGGGGGATGACGGTGAGGGCCACAGTCATGCCGGCCACAAAGTCCCCGTGGAGGTCCAGCAGGGAGTACTTGGGCAGCCATTTCACAATGGGCACCCTGTCTTTCCACCGCCGCACTGAGCAGCAGCGGTCCCGCGCCGTTCCACAGAGGGCGCCACAAGTGAACCCCTCTGACTCATTGGCCCCCTCGTTGTCGGTCGAGTCGTCGTTAAGGCGGTCGTCTGCATGCACAGGAAAAAAATAATGTATCAGCGAGGGGACGCGAGACGTCAGGGACACTGTAAAATACCTCCATGCTTTGTTAGAATAGCAACAATAAGGTAACCTGTGGTTAAAAAAGAACAAGTGTCACTGTGGTATCTCGGAATGCCGCCGAAAAGGTTACTAGTAAAGTTTTGCTGCCAGACCTTAGCCAACAGACTTTTCTTACCACTTTTGTTAACAAATTTTTGTTACCAATTTTTGTTAACAAATTTCGACACCGTATTTTGTTAACTTTTTAACAACTGTTTACAAACATTTGTCAATTTTTGTTAACACTCTTAAGATTTTATTAACGCTTTATGAGCAGACTGTTAAGAGAGTTGCACATTTATGAACAGATTGTAAGCAGACTCGTTTATGTCTTATGAAAAGTAATTTGCTTACAAACTTTTGCAGATATACTTTTGCCAAGAGATTTTCGTAAGTCTGCCAAGGACGTGAGCGCACAGTTCTGAGGGGCTTCAAAAAACAAGCTTACACGATTCCTCCAACCAGTCCCAACTGCTCTAGGGCCACATTTTCACTCCGTACACGACTTTCTTAGGAAGTCGTAGATGCTAGACACTGAAACTGTTGGTTTTGTCAGGTGTGTTAAGCATGTGCCGCTGACACAGTGGCACGTACCTAAATTCCTCAAAAGCAATACTGCTGAAGCGTATATTGCTGAAGAGAGCGGTATTTCCACACAGCTCTTAGACACTTCATGTTGCCCTGATTGTTCCTTTCCATCAAGCATTGATAACTGGAGTATATGGGGGGAAAAATGGACAAAGTCATATAAAAAATAATTGTCGAAAAAATTGAATAATCCAGCTTCCAGAGATATCAACATTTCTGGTCTTGAAGACTAAAATCATAACACATTATACAAAAGGTGCACGGTATCAATTGCTCGAAATACAAAAACAAGGGTGAATGCCATAAAACTGCCTAAAACGACATCCGAGACAAGTGAGGTTAGCTCAAACCAAAAAAAATAATAGTTCAGATTTCTCCTGCTTACAATCTAGAGATCAAAAAACTTACACAAAATCCAATTAACTGATTAATAGCAACCAATGGTTAGTAATCAACCCATATGAGCCACCGACCCTTAAACAAGAATGAAAAAGACCATCGTAGATATCACAAAGAGAGACCCCATAATGAAGTTGTCACCAAAACGACCAGCAATGTATAAAATTAACCCAATTCTTAGAGGGCATACAGCACTAAGGAAAAGACAACTTAAAACCTCCCAATTTTTCAGCGGGCATCCGACACTAAGGAGAAGACAAATGAAAACCTATTTGTAGAGATCAGTAAACAATGACCTCTCTTGGAGTAGTGTCTCAGTTTGAAGAGTTCATCTGGTTTCAACAGAGGGCGTAGCTCCGACTTGTGGTCCAAATCAATCATGGAGACTCAACAAAATTAATATCCCCCCACGGTGGTTCAACGCAGATTTCAAGTAGCTTTGATGCTTCCACACAGGATCAGTTTCCTTCAACGTTGCACCGGCGCATTTCAAAAATTTGTCGACAGACCGTGACCTCGAATCCGTCATTCAACGTACTTGGTGATCGACAGCACTATTTCAATTTGGACAAGTCTTGCCTTCAGCTGTACCTGCCTTAGTGCATTACTTTGTTGCCTCAACACATTCTGACATTGTCTTATATACGCCGAAAAAGCCTCAACACGCTCGAACGTCGCCTCAACAAATTTCGAGGCTGCCTGAACGCGATTCAATGTCACTCGAATCGCAACGGCGTTGGCCAACACCCCTCAGACGCTGCCTCGACGTTTCTCAAGAGTACCTCGACAAACGTTTGAACAACACCACAATGTTGCCTTAGCCCGCTTCGGTGTCGCTCAAAGTTCGCCAACGTTTCTCGACACACTCAAGCGTCGCCGTGTCACATCACAATGTCGCTTCAACGTCCCCCGACGACACCTTGCTGATACACTTAAACCTTGACACCTCTCGGAAACGGCGTCGGCATGCTCCGATGTATCCCTGTGCTGCGTCCCAAGCTCGCTGATCGACAGGCACACCGTACTTGCCGAGCGACCGCAAACCAGAGTTGTCAAACAACGATCCAGTCGGGAAATAAACGTTTGCTCGACAATCTTCGGCGAAAGATAACGCCCCCATTGTTCGCACGTGACCTTCCAAACCCGTATCACAGGAGAGGTGCACGATGAAGCCAAGATAGGGAAGAGATAGGCGTGCTTTGATTCTTTACCGTTTGCTTCCCCAAGTTTTTAGTCTTCATTTCCACCTTTCTGGTCGTCGAAATGTTGGAATGCCGGAGATGAAGAGGTGCGGTATGATGAATAATTAGTTATAATATTGCCGTTCGCGACTCCGGCGACCTAGAGAGGCTGGTACAATCGGGCAGATATGGCAGTCTAAAACAGGTCGGGCCATGCTGTGTGCAAGCTCCAAGCACAACGCTCCAGCTTTGGCAGGCAAGCATTGGACTTGAAATGGTTCACCCCGATTTTTATTCACTAAGTTTCGAACCTGCGGCGATGTGTTGGCACAAGCAAGCTTCCAGACGTTTGACCATCTTTCGGGCAGCGACGGAAGGACGGCAGTGCTAATGGACGCTGATAAATGCACAGTCCCTGGTTCACGCAGTAGCAAAGGTTGCATTCAGAGCGACCTGGACAACAAGCTGATACGACAGTAACAAATTAGTCACCAGGACAACCGTGCCAATCACTGGCAACCGCCAAAAGCCGCACCAACTGCCGAAGACATGTAATCACGGAAGCCACAAGGGACAGGCAGAAATCTCGAAGGGACCTGTTACGTTCAGTTCAGTGTTTTTCTACTTGGTGCCTTTCATCTTGCTGGAGTCGCGAATAATTGTTGCTTTAGAATTAAAACCGTTGTTCCCAAAAAGCCAGTACCCCCATTTGTGCATCCATGAGATATGCTTCAATCCGGCCCTCATTACACCTCTTTTCACATTGCCATCTTTGGGATGTGGCATTCTCCATTTGCGACAACACTCAAATGCTCGAAGAAAAACCAGCATGTTAGCCACCATGTTGAGAGCTGGTTTTATGCAACAATTACATGCCCAATAAGCTTCAACAAGCATTGAATTCTTAGGAAACACCATTCTGACCAAGTTCCCAAATATAAAAAGAGCCCCCAGTTCCAAGGAAATCCCAACGATATTCAGGCTTGAGATTAGATGTGCAACTGGTCTTGCAGATGTTCCTGAAATCTCAAGTCAAAGCTGATAAGACGAAGCCCTTTTATGCATTCTAGTGGTTAGCAATCTAATCAGCTCCAAACACTCCAAGATAAACCTCTATCCAATGGAGGTTTATCTTGTTTGTTGGTTTTCTGTCTGTATTTTTAGTACCAGGGACCCACTCTTCAGAGCATTTGGCTCCCATCCAGTTTTTGAAATGCCTTAAAAATTCGCTGGCACATATAAATGACTAAACAAAAAAAAAATTTCTATGACAGATTTCTGTGTTGTAAGCATGAACCCTCGTTATAATGAATACATCTTGGAGCTCCCAACACAGACAAAATTTAAGATTAAAATTAACAATAGTTTGCGAGACAAGTTCAGAAAAATTCTTTAAAAATACGGCCATCCATAGCCTTTGAATTAATAAAAAAAAATAAAGGTCCTCTAGATTCAATAGAACACAAAACCTTCGGATAACTCTGCTGTACGGGAGGAATTAAAAAGGAATATCATTCGTTGCAACCTTTTAATGGGTGTCATTTTACATTGGCCACCCTAGAAAAGTTCAATATATAAAGTTCTTAGCAAAGCCTATTGATAAGCAGGACTTTAAATAATATACGCACTCAATATTTGTGTTTGACATAACCGTTCCACCCAACTATCTCGCATATTTTTAACGTTAGCCAGCCACATATATAAATTAATGAAACACGTAGCACAAACAAAAATAAGCAGTTCACTCTTTTTTTTAGAACTAAAAGGCTGCCCCTAAATCGACTGGCCTAATAAAGCATACACATCTGGAACACTGACATAAGCACTAGCACCGGATGTTTGTCACTACCCTGTTTTAGTGGAACCCAAAGAAGCTCCAATGTCAGATTCATGCAACTGCATCGTCTGGGATGCATTCTGAAGCATACTAGAAATTCAAGAAAACAATTTTTTCATAAGCAACATATCTGAGACACAAAAAGTATCTTCAACCTTCCGTGAAAACAAAAATATAATCTGAGGTACAACTTAACGCCACCAGAAAAAGAATACACCCGGTCAGCTCAGTCAGTACCAGAGAATCCAACCGACAACGGCCTCCCGGCAAACTCTGAGCTTCCAATAGCGCGCCATGAAAAGGAGAACGAGCACAACTGGTGACTGACGGAAGAGGAAAGAGCACAAAACTGTTGACCAACAGGAGTACCTGGACATTCGATATCCGTCCGCACTTTCGTGTAGCCGTTATCGGCGGGCATGTTGACACGGACGGACGCTTGGGTGTCCAAACGACGACGCCAGGCAAACGACTGAGAACACTGCTCAAACGAAAGAGGTCGAACGGGCAAACGCTGATGACGTCCGCCCTATTTGTCTCGCCGCACCAGCACCCGCCTTATCAAACAATGAGCGAACAAGAACTAGGGACGCAGCTTTTTCCTTCTGCGGCTATCGCCTGGACCATCGGTAGATCTGATGCAGCTCACGATAAGACGTGCGACTCTCGTGACGAAAGTAGGATAGCATTTATCCGTGGCATAGATTAGCTTATGGGGGGGGTTGGCCATGAAGCTGGGTCACCACCCCTTTAGATTAGTATGCCGCACTGTGTAACTTTCAACGTCAACTAAAGAGTGGCGGAGTTTGATTCTGAAAACCCCTCTCTGCGTACACCACTGGCATCCACAGAGGTACTGCCAAGATTAAACAGCCTGATCAGTTCGTTCTGCCCGTTAGCTGAAGCAATTATACGGCATCACGACAGCCTATGCTTGGCGCCAACTATTTTGAGCTGTGTTGGCAAGGGTAGGGTAGCTTCGGCAATATTCCAACCCTGTTAAAGCCACATGTGCAAACGCATGGGTTTATTTGATGTCTCCTTCGTACGAAAGTGCACGCAAACGAGACGCACGACGAATCCACACTTGTTCTCACAGCAGTTCTAGGCTGAAGAAGCCACGCACGCCTTGACAAATGAAGCACAAAATATTTGACGCCGACTATAAAACACTATAAGAAAAGAGGCAGAAAAGAAGGAACTGACAATATCTGCAACCCTTTAAAAAAGGAACCATTAGTTTCCCCGATAGTTGCTTCAGTAAGCTCTGTTGCAGACTAAGGTTCATCAAACCCTTGTATAGAAACTCAGTTTAGGAAAGGTTACAAATCCAACTATCTACAAATTATTTTTAAAAAATAAAGTCTTGCAAAATCGACTCCAGCAGGTCTCAAAACCTTTCCCATTCTGTGTTTGTCAATGAGAGAGAGGAGCCCCTTTTGGCGCAAACTTCAAAACCGAGGTGAAACACACTCGTCTGAAGTACCGGCTTGGACAGTAACACTTGGGAGTTTTATCTCCATTCTGTCTCAGTAGAACGGAGTGAAGCTCCAGTAAGGATAGCCCACAGACCGCAAGAGTCAAGCTGGACAGATCTCAAAGGAAAGCCCTCGAATAAGGCTGGTTTGGATATGCGAGGCTTATCAGTAAGCTCTCACCCAAACGAAGCTACCGTCCGAGGACCATACCGTGAATGTGTGAAGAGAATCCTTTCGTTTTCTGCACGCGTAAGAAGATATCTACTACATATCCAAATATCTGCAGCCTTATCAATTCAGCACTTTGCAATAGACTAATCTGCAGAGGAGAATATCTTGCCTGCAAAGAGTACATTCCTGTGCATTCTTTGCCTTCTACAAACATCGGTATATTGCCTTCATCCACTATCTAATCTATATGAGGGGCAATAGTCTGCATTTGAACAAGGCTTTGGTAGATGTGGGGGCTGTTACGACATCCGCCGGAAGCCACGTTTACGACGCCTGGCCCTGGCCAAGGATTTTCACGGTCCCTCGACATCATGCAGGGCTTCAAGCTCGTTGCGCGGTCGTCAAGTGCAACATAACTCGAACACCAAACAGGTCACACTGTGCTGCAACCATGTATTGCAGAAAAAACATGCAACTTTTTGCTGGCTCCCACTACCGACATCTGCACCATTTGGATGAGGCGTCGTAGTTACTGTCCTCAGGAAATGCACTCATCTATGTCACACAGACGCTCCTGACCTGTCAATCAGAGACATTCGTACTGTTAATTATCTTTATTTTAATATAATTTGTAGCTGGAAAATTAATTAATCACTGGCATGTTATTTGTATTTATTCAACAAACTCCACCGGACTTTCACTGAATACCGGAAAGTAATGCGCTTCTAAATTTCATGAATCAGGGGTGCATTTTCAAACGGGGAAAACAACCTTTTTTTGAGCAGGTTGACGCGCTTGCACTACAGCTGTTCTTCCCTTCAGTGAACAAAGTCACAGCTAGAGCTGCACACACTGAATGAGGTCAACAGTGTTTGGCTGCGACCCTGATGATGATGATAAATACGAGCCCATGCAAATATCCAGCAAAACATTGATTCTTTACGATGCGGAGAATCTTGTAGCTCTGTCTTCAGTAAGACAGTAGCACTTCCTTTCGAGATAGCAGAAAAAGAAAATTCTAGTGCAGAATAAATGAACGAAACTTGGAAATGATAAGCATAGAAGATCAAAGCGCGGCCAAGTTACAAATCATTCAAAATCAGCTAAGCATTTATGCCAAGAAAGAAATAAGCTAAAGCAAATAAACATTGTGTGCTATCAGAAAGACACCCCCACTGGAAAGGACTTTTGCCAAGATAAAACCAAAGAATAAGAAAAAGGCGTTGAACAAGGCAACACTATCAAATGACAAGAGGAAAGAATCACAAAAAAAAAAAAGAAAAAAAAAAAAAAAAAAAAAACATTGTGGCATTCGTTATGGTTGGGGTTCCGTGCTTTCGGATAAATCCGAAAAACTCAGAAAAACACTCGCCGGTGACTTTTTTGTCAATCCGAATTTATCCCAAAAACTCAAAATTTTGAGGTCACGATGGCAAAATGAAAGGCAACAAAAAGCGAAAATGACAGTGTTTTACGAGTTTTAGGAGAAGCCAATTTAGTTTCCAGTGAAATCTCGGGCTATTGACAAAGGGAGGTTTACCACTTATCTCGTCGAGGTCCCTTTTGAACTACGGGTCATCGTACTTCAGGGTCACAACAAAAGCCCACATTCAGGTTTAGAGCATACTACTTCAGCTTCTTAGAGGGAGGAGGGGTGATGTTTTTATTACAGCGAAAGCTCTGAACCTGTAGGTTGCATAGGAGGGGGCAGGGCAGCTGGAATATCTATGCTTCCCGCCAACTTCGTCAGGTGTTGAGTTAGTTCAAAGTATTGACGTTAATTGAAGTAACACTTATTTGCAAGACTTGCCAAACACAGCTAAACAGTTACAATTTCTAAAAATTTCAAACAATTGAGAATTAAAAAAAAAAAAAGAACTCCGATAAACACTCAATTTTCGGCAAAAAAAAAAAAAAATTTCCGGAAACACATTATGCCCGCCAGTAAAAAAAGAGAGAAAGAAAGAAAAAAAAAAAAACATTGTGTGGAGTTATAAGAAGGTTACGCTTGCATAGGCCCATTGTAAAGCCAGCTAGATTTACGTTCATAACAAGAGAAAACGCTCAAATCACGCATTAAACGTGGAGTCGACGGTAACATACGTTGTAGCAGTCGAGATGTGCTTGGTGCATCGTCGCTTTCGATAGGCACGACGACGATCATTGTCGAGATAACGCAACTGAACCGCGCGCGCTGACCTACGATCGCCCAAAGATGACATCGGGACAGGCGGCCGGGGGGCGTTGCTACACGCCATCGGACATGTTTCTCGCGGACACGGGGTTGTGATAGGCGAAATTAAACTACGTCGAAAGCGTTGGGAGAGATTACCAGACGGAAAACTCGTGATTTAGGATATGAATAAAGTCGAGGGAGTCACCAAAACCACTCCTCCACGGGAAGAGAGGAAAGAAAAAACAGCTGTTTTGTGTTAGGGTTGCCAGCATGGATTTTCTTTGCCGCCGAGCGAAGCGCCCTGCGTCACATCGGTTGGGTGCATTGGGTGCATTAGAGATCACATGGGTGTGTTCACTGGGATATGTGCTGGTCACGGCCTCGCGTCTCACCGGGGTGCTGGTCCTGGTGGTGCCGGTCACAGAGTCATGTTATTTGTGCTTTCAGGTCTTTAGACCGCAGAACTATGTCTTTTTTTGTTTTTCATGATTGTGCGTTGATACCCCAAAACAGCTGCTTGCGTTTTGTTGGCGGGCCTTTCAAATGTATCTTCAGTCCCAATTTACACAGTGCACAGTGCAGCCCAGGCCCGATTAAGGTACGGGCTAAGGGGGCTGCAGCCCTGGGCCCGAGGCTGTCAGGGGGCCCCTTGCTGGCCCCTGAAAGTTTAAAAATGTTAGCCGTTTTTTTATTTTTTTATTATTATTTTTTTTTACTTAAAGGGATACTACAACGAAATTTCGGCGCTCATTTTTTGGTCTATATGTGTTCAAAAGAGCAGTATCACATGGACCATACCAATATATTGTTAAAAAAGTCTCGAAAAGGAATTTTAAAACAAATTAAACGATTAGCAAAGAGCACCTGGTGGATGTCGCTAACGCCTCGTTTGTAATGCTCGTCTAGGAACCTTGACAACTAGTGACGAAGGTTGTCTCGTCTCCGGCCACGACGAAAGAAGGGGGGAAGGAGGAACTCCCCTCTTCCCGAGAATCCCTTTTGTGTGTCGCAGAAGTCGCTATTGTTCCCTTAGAAGATTACAGAAGATTAACCCGTCACTCAAAATTTGTACAAAAGCAGCCGCTTCGGTGGCTTGAACGACTAGGCCATCCTCTCGACGTCAGCCTCGCCGTAGCTTTGCTCGTCTTGAGACGACCTACGTCACGATTGCGTTGGACGTCACGTGCTCTAAGCTGGGCCTTCTCCGAGCGCTTGCCAGAGTGGGCCATTTATAACGAAAAATACAGCCACCAGGATCAAAGTACAAACTTGCGATTGTCATTTATGGATATTGTGGATCATATTCAACCTATTCTTGAAGACGACGGGAATATTTCAAACTTCGTTGAAGTATCCCTTTAAGAAAGTTAGGCAGAAAGCAGAAGAAACACTCCGAAGGACCTCTGGAGCAATGGCCTTCTTGTTCTCTTTTCCTCAACAAGGAAACAAGAATGCCATAAAGTTTCCGTCTCTAGATCATCTGGCGTTTGTGAGCTCATTGTGCAAGAGCGTGCCAGAACAACAAAATTTAACACGGCCTCCCATGCCCCTTGTTAGATTTTTTTTTTTTTTTTTTTTTTTTTTTAATTGGAGCTTGATGAAAGGTCGGTTATGGGGCTTTCTTTTGTACTGGGGCCCCCTTTGGCGTGTTTTACGGACAATTGTGGGCAGGATGTTAAGCAAGCGTTAACCAAGCAACGCAGATGGTTCACACATGTTTTAAACCTTTTCGCGAAACTCCATATGGAGTTTATTCCAGAACGATAAGTTTGGAACAAGCGAAAAGATGCCCGTAAATCTTCCGGACATTGTCTCTATAGGTACTGACTGCAAGGAAGTGCTCTAGAATCTGGTCTGCCAGTGCAATGGAACAATTTTCCTTCCAGCGACTGATACGAATACTGCAATGGTTTCACCAACCTCTGAGATAGCCTCTTATTTTAAAACGGTGAGTCACAGAACAAAATGGCCGCAGAGGCCTAAATTACTGCATTTAAAAAGAACAAGACCAGTACTAAATCTGATGCGAAAGATTTTCCCCATTCAAAAAGACAGCGTGTAAATACAAAAAGAAAACATCTTCTCGATTCTCATGATAAATTCTCTAAATGCAAATGTGCCCGAACCACAGCGGTCGATATCTTAATCGCACGCAGTTTCTCCTATGCTTTAAATGTAGAAGTCTGTGTTTGTTTGCGAAACGAGGGTTCAGTTACCAGAAGAGCGTTGACGAAGTAGTTTGATCCCGATCGACTGCTTCAACCAACGAAATTTCTTTCTGGCCCATGTTACTTCCTTCACTGTTTACACCAGTAATTAATGAACAGAGGGCTAGCTAGAAGTCAAAACACTTCCAATCATTTCGAACAATTAATATAATAAGGGCTCTAGAGTTTCGTGCCAGTTGTTGATTTGCGAGGCATGCCATTTAGGGGAAGCTAAACTAGAATGGGAATTTTGCAGGTACCTTTTCGGTTGCTGCATAACTCAATTCATGTGTCACTCGACATTTTAGCAAGAGGGTCACCTGTGCTACAAGTCGACATCGTGACGAATTTGTATAGACTGGCCCGGGCATGTACTCTATGAATCTAGCTGTAATTCTAGTCAAACAAATTAATGAACAAAGTCAACATTTTAAACGGAAGCGATTTAGGGTTTTTTTTTTTTTTTTTTTTTTTTTTGTGGTTAAGTGGCTGGATCTGACCGACAAATCCTAATATTTTCCGCCATGTTTATTTGATTTCATTTTTGTACCTCAAAATTACTATATTGTAAATTGCTAGAGCGGTTGATTATTTGCGAAGTAGCTTCTAAACAATCACATCCGCCTCAATGCCAGCAAGGAAAACTTGAATTCCATCGAATCTACGGATCTAAACAAGGCTCGACAATAATCATACGATGAAACCATCTAGATTTAACAAGTTCAAAAATATACATATTCCCGTCGTCATCGTTACCTCCACCACCACCATCATCATAGGTGAGGCCTCATAACAGCCTCAGCCCAGGGCCCCCAAATGCCTTAATCCGGCACTGGTGCAGCCCAACTGTAGTGGTGTACAAGCAAAGAGGTTAGCAGTACTAGGAGGGGGCACACTGGTAATATTGGAGAAGCCTAGTCATAAAAGGTTTACACGTGCCCAGCGCGACCGCAGATCTGTCTGGCGATTGGTGCGTGTGACATGTCACGTGCGAGATGGATGGTTGATTGTAGGAGGATTCCTTGCAGGCTTGCGCGCGCTCCGTCCGGTAGGTTTTATCAGATCGAAGGCTAGACGGAGGCTAGATACGGTCACGTGATGTGGTCATGTTGGGCTGATAAGTGAGGAGGGTAAGGAGGAAAATGAGAAAGAGGCGAGACGTCAAGGGAGCATGGCTTGTGGAGGCTACGCGGCTGACGACATGCCCTCTCCTTACCCTTCTATTCACCATGTGTACAAGTCAAAAAACAATTGGTGATTTTGTTTCTTCCATTTTTAATATGGAGTGCGTGCCTTCGATGATACGCGACTTTGATTATTTTTGGTGGTTGTGTCGAAACCATAGAAAACAGTGCTTGCTCTCTTCTCCACGGAAAAGAGAGTAGGTAGTTGTAGTAGATCGTTTTTCTCCTCCGCTACGGTATCCGTAAAGAAAACGCCACAGCTGTACATGCGCGCCGCCAGCCCTGTCTGCATAGTTCAAGGTGTTGTGGCGGATTACGGAGAGCTATGTGGGTGCTTAGCGAGCCGTGGAAACAGCCTACTAAAACTCCCCAGTGAGCGCGACTCAAACCGGCCTGTCCTCAATCGGCGATTTTCGGGCGGAAAGAAAACAAATTTCGGACCGCAAATTATATTCTGGGTTGTTGGGCTCTCAGATTTTCGGAAATTTTTCATGGGAATGCGTTCGGCGATGCGTAGTTTATTCTTGCGGTAAAAATAACTTCTATGTTTTTCTATGTGGGGGGGGGGGGGGGGGGGGGGGGGGGGGGGGGGGCACGCTGTACGTGCGCAAAATGAGAAGGGTTGCAGATCGGCAACTAATTCGTTTTTTTTTCCTTTCCCCAAACCGCAACAAAATAAGATTTCTTTTTTTTTTTTATGTTGGGTTTTTGTTGTTTTTTTTTGTTTTTCACGTGTGCCTATATAAACAATAAAACAAAATACAAGCTGCAAATTCTTTGAACGTTAAAATCGCCACACAGTTAGCGTGCGTCACGCAGTGGTAATGCACGTCCGCTTGCCGCAGGGGCAGAGCCCTTTATACCCAGTATAAAGGGCTCTGCGCAGGGGCGTAGCCGGGGGGGCTTATGGAACTTCAGCCGCCCCCCCCCCCCCGCCTCCCTCCCTCCCCTCCCCCCCCCCCCCCCCCCCCCCCCTGAAAAAAATTCCTCTGGCTCGCCGGTACAATGATCCAGATCAAAACGGGCAGAGGTGGGGATTGAGCCCTGCAGCTTCTGCAGCTCCGAGCTGCGGAGCGTAACACTCCCAGCCAACGATCCCTTCCTATGTGGAGCTCATTACACGACCGTACTTACGGTGCGTTTATGCTCGTGTTTTTATAGGTGCAACGGATGCTGAATTTTTTTTTGTGCGGTTATTTCAGTGTGTAGTCCAGTATCGACACAACCATGCCGAATCTAACGCAGTTCATACCACAGGTGCTGCTGCTCGTCATCGCTGCACCAACAGCTTCACCGATTGCCTTTGGCGCGGACGTCACCCACGTGTTTGGTCTCGCTGGAACTACCCGGGAGGAATCCACGGCTGCGTCATCTGTGACGTGGTACAACATCGATGACTTCCGCACGGGGGCGCACCGGGGAACGCTTCCGTTTCCGTCGACTGGCTGTTGTCTACAAAAGGATCTACCACCCTTGCAAGCATCGGGGCACGACACAACCATGCCGAATCTAACGCAGTTCATACCACAGGTGCTGCTGCTCGTCATCGCTGCACCAACAGCTTCACCGATTGCCTTTGGCGCGGACGTCACCCACGTGTTTGGTCTCGCTGGAACTACCCGGGAGGAATCCACGGCTGCGTCATCTGTGACGTGGTACAACATCGATGACTTCCGCACGGGGGCGCACCGGGGAACGCTTCCGTTTCCGTCGACTGGCTGTTGTCTACAAAAGGATCTACATCCTTGCAAGCATCGGGGCACGACACAACCATGCCGAATCTAACGCAGTTCATACCACAGGTTTGTTACTTGAAATACGCGAAATGTTATCGTTCCAATAACATACTGCTCTTAGAGGTGTCGTGCCCCATCGACCTAAAGCGTCTACTAACCCTTTGTTGCAGCGCTGTAACCTTTGTGTTCAATTGTTTACTTTCGTTACCCCATGATGGCTGCCTTCTTTTCCTTGACGCGTTATTGCTGCTTTGCGGAGACGTCGAGCTCAACCCTGGCCCTACTGCTATGGAAAAATTGAGCAAACTAATTGAAAACCTGGCGTCGACCAATGACAAGTATCAAAACGAAACACGCGAAAGACTGAGCGGCATCAGTTCAGGGATCGACGAACTAAAGCAGAAGGTAGCTACTCTCGAGAAGCAAATGCAGGAAATAAACGGAATTAAGGAAAGGCTTGCCGTGGTCGAATCTTCCTTGCACGAAGTTCAAAGTGAAGTCTGTCACTCGCATGATAAAATAGACGCCCTTGACGCTGGTATCGACGACCTCAACAACAGAATGAGGCGGAACAACTTGTTATTTAGGGGCATCCCAGAGAAACAAAAGGAGACGTGGGAAGAAACGGCTTGCCTCATAAAAGAATTCGTTAATAACCATCTGGGTATAGAGACTGGGGAGATAGAACGTGCACATCGCGTCGGCCAAAAGCGCGGGGTAACTGCTCGACCGATTGTAGTGCGCTTCTTAGACTACAGGAATAGACAAAACGTGCTGAATAACGCCAGTAAACTGAAGCATTTAACTTCATTGAAGGTGTCTATCTCGGAGGACTTTACTGCTAGGGTTTGCTTCCACCGGAGCAAATTGTGGCACTTTAGTAAGCAGTTCAGAGAAAAAAACATTAAAGTGAAACTCGTGTACGACAAACTTTATGCTGATGGCAAGCAATATTCATACTGTTCCGACAGTGACGAGATTATTTTGCTTAACAACTTCCAAACCACAAATTTGGCGACTACTTGACAACCTGATAAAACATCTAGACATGAGTGTGTTGATCTCGGAGTGCTCGTGGCGAATTTTCGTAGTTTTTTTACCTAAACAAGATATTTTTTTGTCAACTGTGAATGACACGGACGCAAAAATTGTTATCGGGACAGAAACGTGGCTATATCCGGAGATAAACGATGGCGAATTATTTTTTAATCAATCATTTCATCTATTTCGAAAAGACCGCACACATTCCCGTGGTGGCGGCATTCTTATCGCTATCAGCAAAATGATGGATGCTTCCCTTATATCTTTAGATAGTGAACTAGAAATTTTGTGGGTACGCTTGAGTCACCCTTCGTTGCCCATCATTGTTGGCGCCTGCTATCGCCCTCCAGGCCGAGATAGTACTTTTGTTACGAAGCTGCACGCTTGCATGGAGCAAATGTTTTCTTTATTTCCCAGTAGTACTGTTATTTTTGGCGGCGATTTTAATTACCCCGGGGTCAACTGGAAAGAGGAAGAAATAAACTCTTGGGTGGCCCATTCAGAAGTGTCCAGTTTTGTTGACTTGATGAATAGCTACGGTTTAACTCAAACTGTATTGGAACCCACAAGAAATAATTCTGTTTTGGATCTTGTTTTTACCTCGAGTGCAGAAAATGTAAAATCGGTTCGTATTCTTGAGAAAATCAGCGACCATAACACAGTCCTAGTAGAAATGTCTCTGCCAGTAATAGGTAAAAAAATAACCCCTAAAACCATAAACGTCTACAGTAGAGTTAATGAAAACGCTCTAAACGAGTCCTTTGAGCTGTTTGCTTCGGAATACGAGCTGCATTTTAGCGAAAGAACAGTCGAGCGCAACTGGGAAATGCTCAAAAATGAATTTAGGCGTATAAAGTCTGATTTTGTACCTCAGATGGTTTTAAGGACGAGTGCTGATCAACCATGGTTTACAAATATCCTTAGGAAAATAAATAACAAAAAGAAACGTCTTTATGTCAAAGCAAAAATTACAAACCTTGCGTCTGACTTCACTAAGTATAATGACTGCTGTAAAGAGTTTAAAAGTAACATCAAGAAGGCAAAGGATAAATATTACAAGCAAGACCTACTTAACTTATTAATAAACAATCCCCAAAAATTTTGGAAAAGTATATGTCCGAGAAAAGATGATTCGCTTCCTAAATTGTGCAACGAACACAACGAAGTGCTAACGAACCTTGAATCAGCTACCGTCTTTAATAACTACTTTGCATCCGTATTTACCTTAGAACAATTACCTGTACCCAGTGATCAAATAAGTAAACCAATTAACGTCTACTGTGAACCTATCACTTTTAACCCCTATGGCATTTTGAGTGTGATAGAAAGGCTCTCCCGAAGTTCAGGTCCTGGTGATGACGAAATCTGTCCTAAACTTCTCAAATTAACAAAGAACATATCCTGTCGCCTTTTGTGTCGCTTGTTCCAACAATCGCTCGACTTAACTTCCCTTCCCGCAGACTGGAGATTCGGGAGAGTTTTACCCATTTTTAAGACCGGCAATAAAAACGACTCATCAAATTATAGACCCATATCACTAACTAGTGTGCCTTGCAAGATTATGGAACATGTCATCTACTCCCACATTATGAACTATATGTCAGAACATCAATTAATATGTAATAGTCAGCATGGCTTCAGGAAGGGATATTCATGCGAAACCCAACTTTTTGAGTTCGTTACTGATCTACATAACAACTTCCACTCGTCTCACCCTACTGACGCCATCTTCATTGATTTCTCAAAAGCATTCGACACGGTTCCTCACCAACGTCTCCTATATAAACTTTCAAAACTAAACATTCACCCTTCTATTATCCACTGGATCGCTCAATTCTTAAGTAACCGTAACCAGGCTGTCCACCTGGGGCAGGACAAATCACCTAGCCTTCCCGTAATATCAGGTGTTCCGCAGGGCAGCGTTTTGGGTCCGCTTTTATTTCTTATCTATATTAATGACCTTCCTCTCCATATAACATCTTCCATAAGGCTTTTCGCAGATGATTGTGTTATTTATCGTCGTATTACTAAACCTGAAGAGTCTTTAATATTGCAGCAGGATTTAAATATGTTTTCACTATGGTGTAACACATGGCAGATGAAAGTTAATGTCACCAAGAGTAAACTATTAACATTCACTGGCCAACGAACGCCTGCGATACGAAATTATACATTACAAACTCTGCCTCTCGAAAAAGTGTCCAGCTACAAATATTTAGGTGCAACATTTTCAGACGACCTAACCTGGAATACCCACATTAACACTGTAGTTTCTAGTGCTTGTAAATCTCTAGGATATATCAAACGTAACCTTCACAGTACCCCGCATTGTGTTAAACTAACAGCCTATAAATCCTTTGTGAGGGCTAAATTGGACTATGCCAACTTTATTTGGTGGCCGCATCAAGCTTACCTTATTAACAAACTTGAATCAGTTCAGAATAAAGCATCTCGCTTCATATCTCATGACTACTCACGGACATCAAGCGTAACCGCACTTAAAGCAAATCTAGACCTTTGCCCACTGGCCGAAAGAACTAAACTTGCTCGTCTTGTCATGTTCCACAAAATCTACTATTCCTCTTCGTCATTCCGAAACCATTACTGCCAACCTCCATCTCACATCTCCTTACGTCGTGACCACAGCCAGAAAATAAACCCTCTATTTGCGAGAACTAATAAATTTCAAAATTCCCCGCTCTCTCTAGCCATCAATAACTGGAATTCTCTTCCTGAGGCTATTGCTCTCGAAAATAATCCAGCTAAATTCCGCGATCTTTGCAAGGCACACCTCAAAAGTGTTTTTCGTTAGTCTAAATGTTTATGTCGGTAGCTAGTCATTAGTTTTCTTTTTTTTTTTTTTACCATGATATGCATCTTGATGCGATTTAACCCTAGCCATTTTTCGGCAAATATTACTATTTGTATTTGTTTGTGAATCTACTTTTGCTTTTGTTTGTTTTTATGTGAGTTTGTATTCTTATCCCCCCTCATGTAATGCACTTCGGTAGAAGTGCCTTTGAGGTATAATAAAATGAAATGAAATGAAATCGATGTATGCTCCCCTCGCCATTTAGTTATTCTCAAATACCCCCCCCCTCCCCCCCCCCCCCCAAAAAAAAAAAAAGAAAAATGATAACGATGATGGAATAAGAGACTGACAATAATGGCCTCCCAATAAAACAAAAACTGTTTTCATACCACAAGAATAAACTACGCATTGGCTAACGCTCAGTTTCCGCTAAAATGTAGCTCTAGGCGGTTCGAAACAGATGCCACCAGTTTCTAGAGCTTGCAGTCATCCGATTCAATTTTGTGATATTGTCAACGAGAAAATATCGGCCGACAAAGGCCACGAGCTCATGAAGCAAAATGATGTCAGCTATCGGGAACGGGCCTTATTTCCTGCTTTAGATCTTAAAAAAATCGCCATAACTTTTGAACTAGATAAAGGCTACATGTTCCGAAACTTTGACAGCTGGTCAAGTCGCTAGCACTACATTTGGTCAGAGCCGTGTATTGGGAGAGTTTGGCCATTCGTTGTTTTGAATGGGCGAGCATCTCGTGGCCAAGCACGTGCCGCGAAACAGCCCCTAGCGGTGGTCGTGAGCTCTAAAAATGCGACTCGACTAATTTAAGCCGTTTAAGCGTCGCTAGAGTAAAACAGTGTAATGGCTCGTTCACAGACTTGTAACCAAGTACGACCGAGAGAGACAAGACCGGTTTTTAGGCCTCTTGCGACGTCTTAGGACCGGATGCAATGCTGTAGGCCCGGCTGGTCCTAAGACGTCGTAAGAGGCATAAAAACCGGTCTTGTAACTCTCCGTCCTACTCGGTTGCAAGGGTGTGAACTGCGCTTAACTCTTGGTGACTGGAAACTTGAAGCATATGAGGTTTTCGTCACGTCCATATTAAACGGATGAATAAACGAAACCAGAGCAAACTGCGTAGTTGCGCTATCATTGCTGCTGATTTGCTATTGACGCCGAGATTCAACGCTTCTACTTCACGCTGTCGTTTCCAATATTGTGACGTCGCTGTCTGTTGATTGGTCGACGCTGTGTCGCACTTTTAGTTTAGACCACGGCCGGTCTCGACGCGCGCGCTCGCGCGTCGAGACCGGCCGTGTTTAGACTAACCGCGCGGAGGGGGGGGGGAATATTCGGCGCTGGCGGCTGCCTTTGCTCCGCCCATTGGCCAAGCTCTCCCAATATATATACGGCTCTGCATTTGGGCGGAGACAGAATGTTCGGCGATGCGTCGTTTGTTCCAGAAATAAACAAACATTTGTTTTCTTTTTTTAGAGGGGCAGGATGCATATTTGCAATGTCTATAGTCAAAATGCAATCGCCATTCTAAAGAGTTGTGTAAAGCAGTGTTTCTCAAACTGGTGAACACGGCTTCTCTGCGGTGGCGCCGGTCAAAACAAAGAATATCGAGACGGAACTAAAACTTGCGGTGTCCAAACTCCGCCCTCGTTTTGAGAATTTTGTCTCTAACAAACAAGCTGGCTTTAATCCTTAAAAAATCATTCCTACTGGCATGCAATATTTTTTTATGGTTTCTAAAAGCCGAGTTAAGGAAAAAAGGGAGGGTGGGGTCGCGACACCATTTTTTTTAACATTTTGGTGGGTCATAGGTTAGCAGGGTTTGGGAAGTAATGCACTAAATTAACTATTGTCAAATAAGGGGCTCCGTGCGAGTGTGATACAAGTTCAAAAGTACAGCTCCCATTTACATCGTGCTCGTCAAAATTTATACTTCTATTCAGCTTGACAAGAATGAATTTATGGGACAATGGATGAACAAAAAGTAGCAATTACAATCTGCAACAATACATTATATATTATATATATATATATATATATATATATATAATGGCACAAGTCAACTTTAAGTTCTACCATGGTTGCACGTAATCCTTAAAGGAGCGGTGCAACGATATTCAATTGGAATGTTTTTCCCTTTACACGAGCTTACTGGCACTGGTGGGACTCAAGGATACTCGCACGCAACGCCACTGACCAAGAAACTCCTTTGTTGCGCTGTAATTTCGAGGACAAAACCGAGTGTTTTCATTCAATCTCTCCTTCGCAAAACCTGATGACGTAGCTGGGCGGTAGCAGTACCGCCCAGTGACGACATTTGAATGCGGCTCATAGATTGGACCCGAGCATGGCGTGGACACTCGATTTGGGCTCGTGATAATTGATAGCTCGAAGAGCATTCGGGTAATGTCCTGTGTCCAATCGCTGCAATGACGACAACAGCCGAACCATAACAATGTCTGGAGCTCAGCGCGTGTCCTGTGCCTTGCCAACCCCACCGCATGGCTATGATCAACATTGGCGGCATATAATCGGCTCCAGATCACGTGGCCGCCTGTTCTGGCTGCGAGTTGAGGGGGTGAACTCTGCTCGTTTCTCCTTATTTTTTTTCTGCGACTTCGATTGCGTGTGGTGAAAAACAAACGGGTCTTTTTACAGGTCATTAACGTCAGGGATCCGTTCTAAGCGGTATTTGCTCAAAATGCAAGAATCGTTGCATCGCCCCTTTAAACTTCAGTCTCAACAAAGGTGGCGTCGATGAAGTGGCGTCTTTGTAAAGAAGTTTACTAAAATAATGTTTTTTCGGTAATCGGCAACCTAAGCGCTTCACACGAACAACCGCGATGAGCACCGCGCCGCACGGTATAGAAACCGAACTAAATAAAACGTGACAATATTCTAGACAAGCACGGCCCGCACCCACGGCTGCTGCTCTTTCCGCGCAAGCGAACATGGGCGAAAGGAAGGATCCCCTCTATACGTACCCATCGTGTAGGTTCTAGTGACCGACTTGAGCTTCATGGAAACACGACCAAGCTCGACAGCGAAACCGATCAAAAACTGCAATTTCGTAGAAGTCCCTCCGGCCCGTCGTTCGTCAGCTCGACGTTACCCCCGTTGCAGGCGGCGGCGAAACGGCCATGGCGTCTAACAACATGTACCATCCGACTCGAAAGGGGCAAAAACAATGTACCCCGCCGTCGCATCGGGCTGGGGTAAGCAGCTGTCGCTCAGATGGCTCGATAGAGAATGCGACTAGTCGGATCGCACAGCTGTTTTAGCGAAGCAGAAGCACTGGGCCGATAAGCGGAGCAATATAAATCCGGCCTGAATTCATGAATCAGTAACATGGGATGACTCAAAAAGCAGTTTCACTTTTGACAAACAAATGGTGGTCATGCAAGTGTAATTCCATCGAGTACCGACATCTTCGCACGTCGATGGCAGATGAGAATTGGCTCTTGGATCACCTCATAATTATCGCTCGATTTGTTTATCATAAAGCTTCGGAGTCACACGTCTACCAAGAGATTGTTTAGATCAGAGTCTTTAATGAACGCTTATGCAGCCGTTGTACCTCATTTGCGAGTCGTGTTGTACCGACGTCTAGAACGAACAGGAGGCCTCAGACATCCTCTTCAAACTTCTTCCTTCGTCACCCTCAAGAATGCCGCCATTAGTGTGGCACACAGACGCAACACAATGAGATGATGATAACGATCCAAGATGCCGGACTGAATTTCGAAAGTATCAACCTGGTCCGCATCCAGAGATGTTTTATATCCGCACCCAGACCAGATTTTTTTTTAGGGGCGAAGCTCCTAAGGGTCTAGCCTTGTCCGTCCGGCGTCCGTACTCACATCGATTGCCATCCCATCTGTTTTCTTAAAAAAAGAAAAAAAAATGTTTGCGCAGTTGACAGGATTCGAACCTTTGCGGAGAGACCCCAATGGATTTCTAGTCCATCGCCTTAACCACTCGGCCACCACTGCGGGAGGGGTAGGGGGCTCTGAGATGGGGGAGTAACTCAAGAGCTGGGGATGTCATGGATGAAACATTGCATGTAGCCGCTCAGCGTCTATACAGGAGAGGGCGCTGCGGTCAAGTGCGTATATAATCGCGTTAAACTTTGCATGCATTGGCTCAACGTTCATAGACGAGAGGGCGCTGCGGTAAAAGGCTCAACTGCGTATATAACCACGATCCATACCCCACATTCTCTTTCTGACATGGACCGTTGACTTTACGGTGGAGATGCGTTCTCACGGCTTCTAGCGGATCCAAGCTGATCCGCTAGAAGAACCACTGGCTCTGCATTTCACCGACTATAAAGCAGCAATAATGAAGTCGAAACGCAACCCGGAACTCAGCCTTACCTATGAGCAATAAAAAGAAATCAGCACCATCAGCACTACCTATGAACAATAAAATCAGTATCATCAGCACCACCAGAGCTTCGCCCCAATCAACATCATTCACCACGTAAAGATGCATTCATTTTTTTTTTTTTTTTAATGCAGAAGTTTTTATTGTAATACGTCATTCACAGCTGCTGCATTTTTCGGGGGCTTGGAACGAGTCGAGCTATTTCTATAGACGCTTTACACACGCGCCAAATTACAGCCGCCAACAACGACCTTCTCCTGTCTTGCCGAGATACCAAGCCACTGAAGAGGGCTTTGGCGAGCCTCTACTAAGGCAAACGCTGGGAGAAGGGCACAGTCGAATCTAAAATGGCAATAACCTGCCCTGCTGTGGTAGGGATGGAGACAAGTGATAAAAATCAGAGGAAACAAAAACTGAAGGTCGGCTATGGCGGCGCCCATGCAGAGCTGCTGTAAAGCATCTATACTCCGTTTCACCTTATGCTGTTCCGCAGCGAAGGCTAGAAGCGTGAGCTCATAGCATCTTGTGCCGACGAGATGTGCCCTGAGCAAGGAGCTCGCGCTTGTAGCCTTTCCTGCGGTACATCATACGATGAAACAGCGTATAAACAGCTTTTTTCTTTCCTTGTCTCCCCCAACATTATTTGTCGAAAAATAAAGGAATTTATTAATATTATTATTATTATTATTATTATTATTATTATTATTATTATTATTATTATTATTATTACGCCAATAGCCTTTGTGGAGAAGTTTCGCAGCCGTTCCTTTGCATAAAAATTTTTTTCGCTAAATTAAGCGAAAAAAAAATCTGTTAAATGTGGCGGGGAATTCCATCGCTAAAGTTGGCGGGAATTTAGTGCTGCGGGACTTTGTAGTGCCACGTGGTGTTATGGCGTCACGTGACATCACACTGTCCCCATAAACGCCGTTCGCTCAATTTAGCGGTGGCGTAATTCGGCGAACAACTAAATAAAATTGCTACTTTTGGTCACTTTCAACTTTTGTTTTGGGCCATTGGGCGGTCAATTTCATTAACCGCCCAATTGCAACACTGGACGTAAGTCCGATCAGCGGTTTATGTAGAGAGTGTGGTCATTGATTGGTAAGAATAGGGCGAAAATAAAGGCACGTCATTGGCCGAAATTGTTTCAATGAACAGCTCTTGTGACACCCTACTAGCCACAAATATTCCCCTTGCGGAAGGAATGAGCTTAAAAATTACACTCCAACCAAAATTTCTAGGTAAGGATGTATTCAGGTTTAATCTCGGCTCTTTTATAGAGTTAAAATTTGCGACTCTTCGTAACTGAAAGGGTAATTTGCACGTGACGTTGTCGTCACGGCGACGTTCAGAAAGCACACGATCTTTCTTTTGATCGCGGCCGCGTCCACGGCAGAGTGGACCGTTAAAACTGCGTATTCGGCTCGTGGGAGTTTTGACCCAAACTCCGAACGCGCACCCCACATTCGCAGTTTCGCCTCACGTTTCAGGAGATCTTTCTCCTCAATCTCACCTCTCCAGGCTCAGTAAATGCACTTAGCACCTTGAAACTCACCTTTTTCCACCAATCCTTTACAGTTATACATCCATGTAATTTTAACCTCATAAAAAAATAAAAAAATAAAATAAAATCTGCACTGCGCTACGCGAATTTTTTTAAAGTGATCCCAGCTCATTTTTACTTCGCAAGTTCATCACGGGGGGATTATGCAGCGCTGGCGGCGCCGCCGCTTTCACCGCTCCACACCCGGCTCCCGCCGGCTCCTCCCATTGACCAATCGTTCTTCACGAGCTGAAAGATCCCTTGGGGCGACAAAGAACCTTTCAAGACCTTTTTTTTTTTTCTTTTTCTTAGATTGTAGGTAAAGGCTAGGTAGCGTGGTTACCACTCATTATGATAACGGTACATCCATTATCATAATGTATGATGGGTGATAACGGTACAGCAATTATCATCCATCCATTCATCTAAAAGAAAACAGAAAAAAAAAATGCACGGCAGCGCAGCTCTGTGAGGCAGGGTACCGCATATCGGATGTAGTCGCAGTTCATTTGCAAGTAGGACACGGCAGGGAACCTAGAATATTTGTTTCTAGGTATTAGGCTCGAACACCGCGGTTTGTTTACGTGTTTCAAGATGAACATTACGTAACTTTACGCATTATGTATGGTTATCAATCGTAATGCAGTGTGAATCTTAAGGCCCGTTCACACTCTTGCAACCGAGTACGACCGAGTACGACCGAGAGAGACCAAACCGGTTTTTAAGCCTCTTGCGATCTCTTAGGACCAGCTCCGCTCAGTGCATCCGGTCCCAAGAAGTCTTTCTCGGTCGTACTCGGTTGCAAGAGTGTGAACGCGCCTTTATGACACGTTCGCTTTTTGAAATGAGCGCATGAATCGGTTTTTAAGCGTACCGTGCTACAATTTACTACTGAGGAGACTCAAGTGGTGCATTTAATATTTGAAAATAAAATTAAAAAGTACAAGTTCCCCTGAGCAGAAAGAAAAAAAACAACGTTTTTTTCTTCCTAAAAACAAACGCCTAGCTAAGCTTTTTTCCCCCCTTGCGGCAGATTATTAATTATTATTGAGGACTGTTGCGTTAGTTATGACTGAAAAACGATTGAAGATAAAAGGCAATACAGTTCACTTACTTTTTGTCATCTCCACTGTGCCAAAATAAACGCCACAGTGACCCACCATGTCATTTGATGGTTGCGCTGAGCTAAGCCTAACCCCCCAAAATATTTTTTTTCTAACTTTTTACTGGTGCGAACTCGTCTTTCAATATGTGTCCTAAAGAAATGCACCACCTAATTACGCCTATCTGCTAAATTACATCGCAATCTGTTTAAAAAAATCTATACGGTCCCTTCGAAGGGCAAGAACACCAAGTTCAGGACATATATGGAGCTTAAAGACAGTATGCCCGGTGGGAAGCATCGTATTAGTCAGACTGCACAAAACGTTAACGTCTAACGGAATAGGTAAATCACTGAAGACAGCAATATTTAACCAAAATAGTTATCCAGCTGCGTTGAATCACGCAATCACAGTTTAGAGAATCCGTAACATATGCATGTTCCGAGCGAATTTTAGAATGGCGTAGAGGTAAAAGGTTTGCGTACACAAAGCAATTGCGTCGGCGCCATGCGCCCATACAAAACGCGGTTCGGGCTCCGCGCAGGCGCAATGACAACGACATTTCCTGTACTTACACGAATGCAGAGCTTCGCTAATGACCTAACCAAAGGAGAGCGTATCTTATGTACAGTTACCCGTAGTGAAAGCTGTATAGAGAACGTTTGGCCATTCATTGGGAAGTGTAGGACGCAAATGAAGAGGCGCCATTGGCCGGAAACGGGCTGTGCGTGTTCCAGGGCGTCTTCACAAATTCGAATGTGGGCATCCAGAAGCCGCGAACAATACCCTGGCGGAGGTCACGAGAAACAAAATTAATAAGTGCGTCGAAGTAACTCTCGGTGACTGAAAATATGGTGCAAGTGATGTTTCGATCACGGTCATGCAAAATCATACTGGAAAATATATAAAGATATCGAAGATATAAAAATCGTGCGCGACTATAGCATAACGATCGGCGTGATGCGTACGCCAGGCGCCGAGGGCGGGAATCTGCCGTCCGAGCAAAAGAGTTCGAGCGGCACATTCGTTTCTTATGTTTTTACGTGATCTTAATTGAAACATTACGTGCACCATATTTTCGACCATGACGAGTCACTATACATTTAGCTCTTACGCACGTATTAGAACGGTTTCTTGCACCACCAGGGAATTATTTTCGGCTTCTGGTTGGCCAAGAGAGCATGTGCAGCCTCTGGTGCACTCTCGGGCTCTGCCCGCTCATCTCATTGACCAAACTATCTCTATGATACCGCTCTGCCCGTTGTATCCCTTTAAAGCTATAAGAATCTATATACTTGCGGCAAACTAAAAATAAAAATGATTATAGTTTTGTTGTTTGTATACATGTGTAGCACTCAAGTCACGTCCAATCCAAGAAAGTCGCCAGCAACGGCGTCTTCAGCGAGGCCTTTCCGTAGTCACGCAAAATATTATGAAAACTAATTCGTTTTACGCGATGAAGAAGAAAAAGCGAACCTTTACGGCTACACAATCCATCAACTCGGAACGCTGAAGAAAAAAAGAAATGTTTATATAAGTCAAAAACAAAACGCTCAAGCGCAGTTGCACAGATGCGCAGGAGTGCATATCTGTCGCACGCGCACTCTAGGAGTCGTCATCTCACCGACGATGGAGCAGGTGTAGTTAAAAAAACGTACACAAAAGTAAAGCACAAAAACAAAACAAACCGAAAAAAAGCGCACGCGATCTTGTGTATGCTGTTTTTCAAGCAGTGCATCACACCTCTACATTCCTCTGAATAGAGCGCTCGTGTCTACCCGCGGGACGCGTAACTTCGTGACAGCGATACCCAAGTTGTCACGTAAGAGTGTCTGAAATGCCGAAGGTCCATCTAAAATGGGCCTTAAAAATCGGCGCCTGCACGTAGCAATCTAAACTTTTCGTCAAAGGTGCGTTTCACTGGTGGGTTTCAACTTCAACGGGAATCGGAAATCAACTCGCTATATGCGCTATTTCGTTATAACCGACCTCGGTTAACGAAGTGCAAAAGGGAATAGAAAATCGTGATCGCTTCGCTGTAGCCGCTATTTCGTTATAACCGATTTCGTTATAACCGGTCTTGACAATTACTTTGTCCACACCTAAGCTGACAGTGAGGTGAGAGCTATACGCGCTCGTCGAACCAATAAACCGCCTCACTTTCATCACCTTACCCCGCTGCGCGTAGGTATGGGCAAGAGAGCGTGATCACGTGACAAAAGGTAGATGTACGACTGCTCCCAACGAGAGTCTAGCTTCCACCGCACTATAAGCTCGGACGTGAACGAATTGTATACCCGTGCACCACAGTCTGAAAAAAAAAAAAAGGAACAGATGTTTGGCTTTTTTTTTTCAACTTCGTTTCCGCCCATATAATAATTGACATTTATGTCGGAATAGATAAGAAAAAAGAAAAAAGGATGCACGCGAGCTCGTTAAAGGGATTGCCCGGTAAAATGTTGACTCTTAGAAGAGAAGTAAATTATACTGTTATTGCTTTTGTTTGTTTGTTTGTTTGTTTGTTGGAACTTTTGACAATACAGGATTGTCATGGTGCTGAGGCAAAAGGTGACAGTAAGTCACCTGACCAGGCTCCTAGCACCAGACTACACTTGCAGCAGATGCAGCAGATGCAGCAGGCAGACTAGTGGTAGAGTGCTATAGTTAACCATAAACAAAAACAAAAAATACACAGTAACTAGATCACTACACTACATACGCTCTTGCAATGAAAAATAAATAATTCGCAACATGCAACAAAAATATATGAACTACATTACTACAATTACATCTGTACACATAATTTAGAAGACAACAGTATTATGCGGAAAGTAAAAAATATGTTTTTGATTTTTTTCTGAAAGTCAAGAGGTTTGAATTATGATCGATTAATATCGATCAAGCCAGGGTGGAGGTTGAGAAGATTGGGAATCTGCCAAGATAGTAATTGCGTACCGTAATTTGTTCTGGTTCTGATTTTTATAAAGTTTGTATTTCTAAAATTGTAGTGTGTATCAGTATTCGTATATGTAGAAAGGAATAATTCACGGTCAGTTTTAACTTGGGAGAATATAACCTCAGACAATCGTTGATTATACAGTGCCTCAATATTCAGGATACGATGTTTTTCAAAGTATTGGAATGTATGATCGCGGCTTGATAGGTTTTCAATAAATCGTATACTTTTTTTCTGCATTAAGTACAAACTAGTCATATTACATTTAGATGTAACCCCCCAGACAAGTAAACAATAGTGCAGTCGAGAATGAACAGTAGTGAAATAGAGCTGACGTTTTAGCCACATTGGTAATAAGGCACGAAATCTATTCAGCATGCCAATAGACTGTGCGATGTCACGCTTCACAAAATTCACATGACATGTCCAGCGAAGGTTTTCATGAAAATGTATGCCTAAGAATTTGTATTCGGTAACCCTTTCTAGTGACCGTGACTGGAATACTATTTAGGTAGTAAGGTTAACTGGTCTGTTAATTGAGGAAAAAACAATATATTTTGTTTTGTTAACATTTAGAAGCAGCTGATTCGCATCAAGCCACTTCGATAAGTTTTTGAGCCATGCGTTTGTGACAGGAATAAGAGATGATAGGTCCCTGGATGAAAAAAAAACACTCGTGTCATCGGCGTAAAGTACTATGTCTGGCGTATGGGGGATAGCAACAATGTCATTGATATAAAGAAGGAATAGTATAGGTCCTAATATTGATCCTTGCGGAACACCAAATTTTATATATTCAGTGTCCGATTCTATACTATTAGCTACCACAAACTGGCTACGATTTGTCAGATAACTGCGCAATAGTTTAAGTGAAATGCCTCTAATTCCGTAGTGTGGCAGTTTATCAAAGAGAATATTATGCTTGATAGAGTCAAAAGCTTTATTGAAATCTACGAAGATGCCTATAGTGTAGGATTGATTTTCTATATTGCTGATAAGTTTTCCTCGAATGTTAAGTAAAGCTGACTCAGTGGATTTACCTCTCTGAAATCCATATTGGTTTGCAGAAATTAGTCGGTATTTATGAAGATGATTAATTATTCTAGAATTTATAACTTTTTAGGCATATCATTCGCACAATATCCGAATTTTCGATCCTCCGCCGCATAATTCAATTTTAAACAGAACCCAACTGCTCAGATTGCACCCGCAAAACACACAGCGTTTTGGTTGTCAACAGCGGAAGCTCTGACGTAATATCATGCAAAGAGAGCCACGAAAACTCTTGACTGCTGTCTCGGTAAAATAACCTCGTTCTAAGAAAGACGAGATTGACGATAGTTAGGGAAGCTCAATTCTTCGACGATGATCTCTGTACCAGTGTTGGACAAAATACTCGATAAAAGTATTAGTTACAAAACACCTGCTTCATAAAGTATTTAAAATACTACTCAAATTACTTTCACTATAAAGTATCTTGAGCAGAGTACAAATACTTAGAAATGTAATTCGGTTACTTTTGAGATTTTACCAGAATGGTTTATTAGCACGCAACAACACAAAAAAGGGGGGAAAAAGTATTGCAGGGCTATTTTATGCAGTCCGACTATAAGGAGCAAAATATTGTCACGAAGGGCAAATGATGAGGCGGCGAATAACTAAAAAAACTAAAAGTTTAATGGGGCGAACTTGTGCCCAAAACAAAATAGTCAAAGGCCAGCGTCGCAGGCGTCGATGTCGGCGAAACAGCAAGATCGACCGATGGGGCGAGACTGACTCCGGACCGCCATTCGCCGTAGAAAGTTCGGCGCGTAGAACATTCGTAACACAATCAGACGACAAGGTTCTCGAACGTACGAGAATGTGAAGTTGAAAGAATAAATGAAAGAGGAGTCTGCTCCCTGGAGTCGAACCCGGAGCCCCCGCGCGAGAGCCAAGCGCGGTAACCATTCGGCCACGTGCTCGCTGGGCAACGCGCGTGGCAATATCACTGATAGATGTTACAAAACATTTCTGGGACAACAAAAAAGAGGGCGCTTTAGCTTTTGGGGAGGAGATCAGACCGTGGCGCCCCAAGCGGTTAACTTTAGAGCTAGATGGATGGGGACAACCAATACAATGGCTCAGCGCTCGGCTGACTTAACCGAACGCGGCGTCAGCGTTCGGCTGGAGTTCGTGTTCTCCGGTGAGAGGGAGGAGGGGCTCTTTTGTTACCACTCCGGCCTGCATGAACAATGCAGCATGCAGGGTTCAGAGCTCAGCACAAAAAAACCCAAGTGGGTCAAGCTCGCATCATCAGACGTCTGCTTTCGGGAAAGATCCGGCACTTAACGTCACTTCACTAATTGTTGGTATTTTTTCATTACCACTGTGCATCGCACTCTTAAAAAAGATGGCATGAACATGCCCACAAGGAATGTGGGCATGCGCAAAGGCCTTGTGTTAAATAAACACCGAGGTGTGGGGGTGACAAACGGGTCAGAGCGCCTCGCATCGCTGAATATCACGTCTTGCGGCGCACATTAGACGCATCGTTTAACGATTCCTATTTCCTATAAGGGGAGTTCACTATAAACGAACTTGGTGCACGGATATGAGTGAATGGATAACAAAGAGAACCCACATAATAGCCACCGTAATGGTCGCACCTTCTTCAAGTAGGTTGCCTTCAGAAAAGCACTCAACGTTGGGGGACACTTTGTTGGCATTTTGGGAGGTCATCCAGCTCGTAGTTAGTTTCCTGTTTCCGTAGTTCGTCTCTGCTTATCAATGTTCGCTTACAGGCAGTGTTCGCGAGAGCATTAAGTGCCGGACTGACAACACAAAGAAAAGAAAGGAAAAAAAAACACAAAAACATCGATGTTTGGCTCCTAGCGGGGTCAAATATACAAAAAGCATAACAAAAATGCCTACTTTTTTGTGTGTGCACTTCTCATTTTCTTTTATTTGTTATTTTCTTGACACTCAAGTCTGCATTGTTGTCGTAGGTCGTTTCCCGGTCTGCGTTGCGCCTCAGGGTGGCAGCTTTACTTCCGTAAAACCACACCTTCTGTTTGAGGATTTTTTTGAGGGGAAAGAAAAGGCGCCTTTGGAAAGGCGAGGGGGCGGGGGACCTTCATTGGGCTGAAATATAAGTCAACTGGCAAAAAAGCGATGATTTCACGAGCTCAGTCAAAGTCACCGCAGCTAATCGGAGCTAGCAACAGGATCTGGTTGCTCGAAAGAATGTCCACCGCTCGTGCCACGTCCACGCCACTACATATCGAAAAACCCGGAAAATGGTGGAATGTCAAAAATGTATTTAAGATAATGAGTACAAGGTACTCGGAATTGTAATTAAAATAGAGTATCAAATACTCTCGATCAAAGGTTTTTGCAAGATACCAAGGTACTTCAAAAAGTATTTGAGATACAGTATCTTGAGTAGAGTATTTAAGATAGGCACAAGCCAACTCTATTCGCACCTTCGACCATGTTGATCGAAACCGGGAACAAGTCAACGCCCTCGACCGTGACGTTATCACGCGTGATGTGACGTCCCGACACGACCAGCCATGCATACTTACGATATTCAGCCTGCAGTTTCGTACTGGTGTTCATAATTTATCTAAACAATATCGGGGCGTCTTTTAATAAAATATATATCACATCCGACTACAATTAGGCCCTCTCTAAGTGACCAACGCAAAACCTTGGTAACTTCATGATATCACCTTTAAAAACTGACATTTTTTAACCCTGGAGACAGGGGAAACAGAAGAGCAGAACAACGCAAATTTCCAAACACAGCTGAGGGTTTATCTCACAAAACACAACCTTAAACAGATAGGTTGTTTATTTGGGGTTGTGTTTTGTGAAATAAACCTTAGCTGTGCTTGGAGATTCGTGTTGTCCTGTTTTGTTTCCCCATTCTTTGGGTTTTAAAAAAATGTGAAAGGAATTTATAAAACGGGTATAAAAGTCCATTTACACAGGGACAGGTGCTTACGCTTCCTTGAGTTACTTTATGAATCAACAAGACATCCATGAATCGTATGTTACGTGCAAGGCTACTTCAATTGGTTGCCACGCTTCATACGAAGCACGGAAATTTCGACGGCTCTCGGCATAAGCAGACCTAACCTGTCGTAACATAGCGTAACGTAGGCAAACGGAGCTGTGTGACCTGGCCTCTACAGACATGGAGTTACTATAATGTGCGCTAGAGGTTCAACTGGTGCTAGTGTCTATGCGACTTCCGCGATATAAATCGAAGCAGACAGCAACCAGTCTACTTCTGCGGTTCTCCTGTGCATTCATATGGGAAAACGCGCGTGCAATCTGTCTCTTCGCCGAAAAAAAAAAAAAAAAAAATATATATATATATATATATATATAATTATTAATAATTATACATAATAGTTATAATTATATATACCTATTAACATTGTGAAGGTGTAATTGTTTTACTTAGCGCATTTTTCTTAATTAGTGAACGATGTTTAACTTCGCTATATTTCAGTCCCAAACCTGTGTTCCACAGGTTTGGGACCGAATGATTCGTACGTACGAATTATTCGTGATATTTGCTCTTATAATCGAGCGCAGGAAGAACATGCACTCGCTTTTTCCCATAGAAATGCACTACCGGAAGTCAATTTCCGACTGGTTGCCGTTTGTTTCAATTTGCCAGAGCCCACTAGCGCCAGTCGAGCCCCAGCGTACATTACAATAACTATGTTTACAGATACATGGCCTCGGGATCTCGGAGGCCATGACAGATACCGCGGAAACAAGTGGCATATCGAAAGGAGCACCGCTACTAAAGCTGACAACTGCAAGTTTCACGGATGTCAGCTGCACACGTAAGAGAGAGAGGAGGGGGATGTGCTCGCATGTCGGGTGGTTCCCGTTTCGACCCATTCCCAAAACAACCTTCCCGTTTGTACCTTCCCGTTTCGACCCGTCTCAAAACAACCTTCCCGTTTCATCCTTTCCCATTTCGCCCTTTCCCGAAACAACCTTCCCGGTTCGGTCATCGTTCGGTTAGTTTGTATTGTTCGTTAACAGTTGATTACGTTCAAGGGTCCAGTGTCAGTTCTCCTTGCTCACATCACTTGTCCCTCTCCCGAAACAACCTCGGAGACATGGCACCGTAAGATAAACGCTGTTTCAGGAAGGGCTCACCCGAACATTTACAACTTCATTGACCTGCAAACTGGATGATCCTTGTGAAGGATATCGCTGCAGCAGCTTGCAAATGGTGGTGCCGTGCGGGCCAGGTGACCGCCGCGAACTATCACAATTGGAGTGCCGCCTTTCTGATGGCGCGATTTTCCTTCTCGACTTCCTCAACCAAGGCGACAGCATTTTGTGGTTTATGATTTTCGGCTGTGTACGCGACGGTTCTGTGTTTGAACTTGTAAAAAAAGAAGTCGCAATCATATGCCCGTCAGCCTGTTTGATTTATCACTTTTAAAAAATATCCCATTCATTATAAGGAAGTTTTAGAATAACCTACGTAAGCGCTTTAGGTAACCTAGCTAAAAGTAGCGTCGCGATATAAAAACTTGGGCAACGCTAATTTTTGCTTACTCAAAGTGCCCTTGCCTGCGTTATTCTAAGACTTCATTAGGTGCTTTCGTAGACCACGTTTCCCTTTTCCCTAAGCCCTCCGCAACGAAGAAGCCGCTACTGCGCCTGCGCGCGGATGGCCTTGACTGTAGAGTTCTGGGTATCGTAGCGGGTTGCGAAGGAGCGTCGCGTGACTTCGAAAACGGTCTACGAAAGCTCCCTTTTATTGTACAGAGCGGGAAACCGTTAGCGCGAACAGGTGATTGTTGGTTTTAGCTGTTTGTCTACAAAAAAATTAGAAGACTACCATCAATATTATTAGTGTGTTTGAAAGTGCTCATCTGGGCCACTAACCTAAGCGGTAAAATGGAATACCTTCTAGTACCATTTTAAAGTAAAAGTCGAAAAATCGCAAGATCGTGTTCGTGGTAACGTTGTCGCGCAGTGTACATAGTCCATTTCGTCATTACACATTTTGGGTATCATCTTGAAAAAAACATTTTTTAAGTGGTTCAAGTAGAAATATATTTCCTTGAAGCTTGTCTGAAAGTATTTCATATTTTAATAATACGTTTACAAGCAAAAATATTTCACAACATAACTGAATTGCTCGCCTGCACCTTTGTATTAGTTGCATTAACATGATTTCGGGACATATTCTTAAGAAGAAAAACTTCGCAAACCAGGATTAGGACGATGGACACTTTTTGCGAAGAGGCTGAGATGCGCGGGGATTTATACCAATTTGGCGGGTTCAAACGGGACGAATTCAAACGTAAAATATGTCTTGGCTACGGGTTCAAATATAAAGGGCGTTTCGGGAACGGGTTGAAACGGGACAGGTTCAAACGGGAAGGTTGTTTCGGGAATGGGTCGAAACGGGACGGGTTCAAACGGGAAGGTCGTTTCGGGAATGGGTCCAAACGGGACGGGTTCAAACGGGAATGGGTTGTTTCGGGCTACACCCCGCATGTCATACATTGCGCAAGATCCTGCAATGTATAAGAAGTCGTGATACGACCCAATCATCAGACCCAATGTACAGAGAACGCTACAGAATCCAACTTCGTGTATCGCCGGGTTTATCGAGCAAATACTTGGAACCCCCTGCAGAAAATGAGAGCATACCCGTAGACGCCGATGTAAAACCAAATGGAAAAATATAAATTCTGTATATTTTTGTTTGTTTGTTTTACGGTCACCGACAGAGCAAGAACGGAAGGGTGTCTCCGAGTTGTCCAGCCTCTAGCGCAAACTTCCCTTTGATAACACTTCGGCATCTCGTGAGATTTGAATGTGCACGACGGAAGGCAGGAAGCACTGCCGAGGGCCAAAAGCGCGTGCTTTAGAGTCCATAGACTTCCGAAAGAAGCGCCCCGCAAATTTCCGTCTTATTCGCGAGGGTGGCACTCAGTTGGTCGAACGACGTTTTAGCGAACGCCGACTTTTCGTCGAAAGACGCTTTAGCGAATGGTCTGCCGCCGCGAAGGGGGGCCAGGCGGCTTAACATTTTTGTAATGAGCCGCCGCAAACTGCCGCCGCGAAGCGGTGTGAACGCAGCGGGGGAGGGGGAGTGGGTAAACGTGTGTCTCCGTTATTTGCCGAAACGTCGACTCGCTCGAATGAACCGCTGTTCGCTAAAACGTCATTCGCTCGTGGGATATGGACCCTAAATTGACCGTGCGCATGCATCTGTGATATACGGTAAAATATCTGTTTTGCAACATATCGCGACATTTTCCTGCCGCACGGGAAAACTTATAGTATATGCATTCCACGAATGATTTTCGTCCTTGATGTTCACGTGGTCACATGGCAACTCTTAACGACACACTCTGAAAAAAAAAAAAAAAAAAAACGATTGCTAATTCATTTTATTATCCGAGAGCAGTGTTTCAAGGATAAGAAAACATAATAGAAAACAACAAAACCGGTTGGGTTTTGTAGTTTTCTACTCGTGGGTTACAACTCGTGCGAGAAACGCCGATGATTAGATTATCGGACGCGTTTTTTCCCGCCGCCAGGTTCGCGCCTGTAGCAGGAGAGATAACTTTGGTGCGTCCCCTCGCTTCCCACGTGGTTCGAGTCGCTCTAAAAAAAAATTACTGATTTTGTGTTTTTTGATGACGTTGAGAAAGCTAATTGGAACGATATCTTTATTTTCACAAATTTAAAAGTCAATTAAGTGATTTTTTGTTAATTGTCCGACTTGTCATAAAAATGACCCCCTCCCTTCTCCTTAGCCGTATAACTCATCTGCACAAAGCGAATTTTGTGTACCTTTCACCTCTTTTTTTAATAAATCTCTTGGAATTAAAAAAAATTAAACCCACTGTATAATCTCAGACGATATCATTTTGCTCTCTCGAGGACTGGTTTAGCATTTTTAGAGGAAGGAAAAAAACGTTTCGTCAGAGTTTAGATAAAAGCTTCAGATAGCATAGGCAACGATTTTGAGCAACAGGATGGCTGAAGCGCTCTTATTTTGAAGCTTGGATTTTTTTCTCGTGACTCCAGGTCCAAGCTTCCATCACCACACCCAGATATTGTATCACATGTATTTTTCTCTGCTTGATATAGAAAGCTGTTCAGAAGCTTTTTTTTTTTAATGTTTTATCAATCGCCGTTCTAAAAAGCGCGAATTCGATTTCATAACTATTGTAGCGTTTCCACGCTGCATGTAGCTCAGCATGGGCGCACACACGCGTGACTCGCACGTAAATAAAAATTGTAAAATAAAAAAAAAAAACTCTTTCTCCAAAACTGTAATCTTTCGCAAGTTCTCAATCACTCAACAACGATGAACAATGGGCGCAAAGAGCGTCGAAACGTTACACGAACAGATAGAGATGCGCAGCAACCGCAACACACCCTTCTCTCAATCTCCGCGCATTGTCATACGCACAAACAAAGTCACGGGTTCGAAAGATACGGCGAGGAACATTCGATGCGCGCTGCACTGCCCTCCTCCCTCAACACACTGCTTGACCCCACGCATGACGGAAGGTCACACGTGTCATATACAAGATACACATTTCACACACACGCGCTCACACGCATGAACACACGTAAGAACCAGACGCCACAGTATTCACCTCAATCGGATCTGGTTTCTGCTCACGCGCAGTGCGCCTGGGTGTGTTCTTTGTTCTTGTTTTTTCAAGTTTTTGCAAGAGATTTTGTGTTTGTTTTGTTTACGTGCGTCGTGACCCGGATTTAGCGTGGGGATCGGTGTCGTAACCTTCCTGACGTCACCGCGGCACGTGGCCGTCGTGTCACGCGACGTTACAATTTCCTTCGCCAACTTTAGTGGGGAAGCTTTCCGCTAAGTCTATAGCGGGAACCGTCGCCGTAACTGACGTAACTGACGGTGGCCGTCCCGGCCACCGTCAGTTTAAATGTCTCGCGATTTCAGTGAGACGCGGGAATGTCTCATGTAATATACGTCCTAATTTGGCGCCAGCGGAAGGCGATAACACCGCATAATGATAATTATTATTAATATTTTTAATGAGACAAGTCTCTACAATTAGTCTGCCAGCGGGGATATCTAGTCCAGCATGCTAGAAGAAAAAGATGTGTCGTAGCCAAAACGGTGTGAAAGAAAACCTGACAGGCCATAGCCTCGTATATACTGACAAAGCCTGGTAGATCGCCACGAGACAACGGATGAGAGGAGAGCCACGTGACTGGCGCCCCGCTGCGGCGAGGCTCCGAAACACACTTCTCCCGAGCGAACAAGCGTGTGTCGGGTCCTCGCCGCTGGAAAAGCTGTGCGGTGACGTCCAGGTTCCCCGAGAAATGGCTATTTAATGCTTTGTACTACCAGAACCTCGCGCTCCAAATCTGCGGCCGGGCACTCTATGGCTCCGTCGTCGAACTCCCAGGCTTTGTAAGTATAGAGGAGGCTATGGCCAAGCCTATACGGCGCGAGCGGGCGCTTCAGACTCGACTTCACGTGCAACTCCGCTCGTGCGATAAAGCTTCGGCAGTGCTTTCTTTCACTGAGTCTCAGTCGCACTGTTCAGCCCCATATATCTTATACAAAAGAAACGGTGACCGCTAAGACATGATGACCGCATTATCCGCGGACATGCCTCAAACATGATTGAAACATGTTTCCTTCATACGTATATGTACGCTTGGACCCTGTCTGCAGACAGTTTTTGTACGACCAATGTGACAGGAGCGTCATACAAGGAGGATAGGTGGACGGATGTTAACAGCTCTACCCTTTGTAACTGGCGGTAGCTTGCGCCACCTAGCCTGTGTCTGAAAAGGCAAACAGGAAACTCGCTCCAGACAGCGTCTGCAGACTTTTTTGTACGATGCATTGAAACTACGTTCCTACGTAGTCTGCCCAGGAAACCTATGCGTATTTTAGTCGATCGATTGATTGATTGTTCCGCATGTATTTTGAGCGGATGTCGTTAAAAAGAAGCGATAGATGGCGTAAGTTAACTGTATAGTTGTTGGCAGGTTTGGATTCCTGTAGAAGCTCTGCCTTGTACTTCCGTTGCCTTCCGCCGTGCTTTGACTATGCGCGCCACGAAGTGTTACCTAGCGGGTGTCCCAAGTGAACCGTCCGCTGTAAAGCGAGCCGGAAAAAAAAATCAGCACCTGCACTTAGAAAGTTAAAACGTTCACCAAGTGTGCCTCTGAGCAAATAAATCTTACCATTAATACAAAAAAGTGCAAATAACTTGCCAACATCAAGGTTAGCCGCCTTCGCAGAGGACTGTCACGGGTGTGGAGCTGGGAAGAAAAGGAGAAAAAGAAGAGAAGAGAGAAAGAGGAGGATCGCGAGAGTTCTGACCCGTCGCTTGTTGAAGCCGGCAACGCTCCGGCTACTGAAGCTTCACCGAAACCGGCCCCGCTCCGGTTCCTGAGACCCCGGCCACGCTCAGGCTTCTGAAGCCTCACCGAAACCGGCCCCGCTCCGGTTCCCGAGAACCCGGCCACGCTCCGGCTCCTGAAGCCTCACCGTAACCGGCCCCGCTCCGGTTCCTGAGAGCCCAGCAACGCTCCGGTTCCTGAGAGCCCAGAAACGCTACAGTTCCTCAAGCCACGAAGAACCCGGCAATGCTCCGATTCCTGAGGCCACGACGAGCCCCGCCACGCGCCTGAGGCCACGACGAGCCCCGCTACGCTCCTGAAGCCCCGCCACGTCAGGCGTGAGTCGAGCTTTTGTGGGGACTTGACCACGGGGACTCCGGTCTGCTTTGAACTTTTCCTTTTCTTTCTTTATTATTGATAACTACCTCCTGATTTCCTTTCATTATATTATTACGTATGTACATGCCTTTGTCTCACCTGGTCTTGTCTCAATCATTTCGCATGTCGGACCGGGCGGACGTGACAAGGACCGAGTTAGCGACGTTATTTACTTGTGGCGCCATGTCTCGAAAGGCGCAGCGAGGAACTCTGTTGTCTGCTCGCTGCGCCTGTCGGAAGATGGCGCCACAGATAAAGAGCATTGCTAACTCGGTCGTCTGCGAACGCACTCGAACTTTTGTTTTGGCAAGTATTTTGCTCTTGTTTTTTACAGGAAGAGAACTGTGTTTTGAAATTACACACGATAAGACTGACCTGCTCAATGCATGCACATTTGGTGAAAGTTTGAACTCCTTATGTGCAGGCACAAATTTTTCCGGCTTGTTTTACGCCGCATACACTGGCGGCCGAACCGCGTTCACAAAACGGTTGCGAAAACGGCAGCTTAAAAACCAATTTCACGCGCGTTTGATGATAAAAACGAGCGGATCCGTTTAGTGGCTGCGATTCTAACGCAAGTGTGAATGCACTTTTAGAGCGAAAGGACCGCATGGGACACCGTATATATGACGAAACCGGATGGCATGATAAGCGTAGGATGAAAAATACAGTGAAAAAATTGTAGCAACAAAGGAAGGCGATTGAACAACCTTTACACATGTTTACGTCCTCATGACAGGACAATAAATATGCCACATCACGCCTGCTATGCTGCTTTCGGGCTTGTGCTGTCATCGATAGTTCGCTCGTGTTAAAAGGTCACAGTGGTACCTTCTTTGTCCACTGGGTGTCAAGCTGTTCATGATTTCTCTGTCGTCACTTCAAGGAAAAACGGGGGTGCCCCAAAATACTGTACAACAGAATAAAAGTAAAGGCTTGCGTTACCTTTTCCTACTGTTGAGAAATTAGTAGACACATGCTGCGCCTTGAATGTTTTATCGAACGCCTACACACGCCCCATCTTCTACAACTTTCGTATTGTACACGGGGGAAATCATGTCGACCACCTGATCCGCGAAATTATCTACGCTTCAAAATTACGACACTCCAGCCATGTTTGGTACTTAAAATCATGGTGGCCTGTTCATCAAAAGCTTTATCTAGAACCACGGGAAACGCTTTTTCTATCCTCCAGAAATGTTAAGACGGTCCGCGACAGGGCAAAACGACATCACCCAACTTCCTGCCTCTGGGCGCCGCCATCTTGCTGCTGATGTGGGTAGATCTAGAGTTCCTGTATATAGCTACCTACTGCTCCCCCTTCGGGGTAGCATATCGAGGAACTCTAGGTAGATCGTCTGATAGTCCAGCGTTGCTGAGGCCGTGGGTACGCATCAGCAATGCGCTCATGGCCCTCACCGCCCTCACGGCCTTCAAGCACTCATACCCCTCACGGCCGTCATGGCCCTCATTGTCCTCACTCACCCTCACACTCATGAATTTTCTTGGTTCAGAAACTCACTCATCCTCACCTCACCTGTGAAGATAAGGGGGGTGAGTGAGTTTCTGAACCACTTCTCTCTCGCCACGCCCTTCGCCGCGCGGCAGTACACGAATGCTCACTGCAGCCAATCTGTGCGGGCCAGGAGGTGTCCGCCATTAAATTGGAAGAACACTGCATGGTTCAAGTTTCTCCTTCTCAAATCTAGGCTCTCTAACTTCACTGCCCGGTCGCTATGGAGAAGGAAACCACACGACCGTTACACGCTGAAAGGTACGTCGTGATATCCCTTTATAGCAGTTCGCTCGCAGACCGCGAGGTGGCTCCTATTGTCGCTGGAAAGTGTTCGATGCGCACATCGAACTTCATTGCCTGGTCAGACGGCATGGGACAGCAGACGACCCGATCGTTGCGCATTCAAACGCATATCGCCATCACCCCTCATAGTAGTTCGCTCGTAGTCTGCAAAGCGGCTTCTTTCTATATCGCTGTAAAGTGCTAGTATGCGTATCAAATTTAACTGTGTGGTCGGTATGGGAAAGCAGAAGACAGAATGGTTGCACATTGAAACGCACGTCGCGATTCCACTTCGTAGTAGTTCACTCGCGGACAGCGAGGTGGCTCCCAGGTGGCTGGGATGTTCTAGAAAGTGTGCCTACCAAACCTCATTGCCCGATCGGTGTGCGAAAGCAGACGGCACGGCCGATTACACATTCAAACGTACGTCGCGATTCCTCCCCATAGTAGCTCGCTCCCAGTCCGCAAGGTGGCTCCACGTGGCTGTAAAACGTGCAAAAGCTCGCGTATAGGCCGCGCAACAGAGATACGAATGACCCGCCATGTAATCTTCCACGATAGTGTCCAACTTCAGAGACCCGCGGTTGCCATGTAATCACGGCGCGACGCTGCCAACTTCTATCGAAACGGCTATCAAGATCGCGGGCAGGACACCAACTTTCGTAATCGCTCACACTTGACCCACTCGAGAAAGGCCCTCGAGACTAATCAAATACATCCCGCGTTAAAAGAAATCAGACGAGAATTAACGGGACGTGACAGATCGCCGCTCGGTTATTGTGACACCATGGTGTAATCATATGTGCCTCTCCGTCTTCGTCACTTTAGTCATAAGCATCCGCCAAACAAAACGACTTCACAGTTGCCAGCGACATGTCGTGGTCGTATTGACGTGTGAGCATCTACGCCCTTTTGCAATTCAAATTCTAACTGATCCTCCGTGCGAGCCCAAGGCTAAACTCCACTTATTGTAAGTCAGTTTGAGGAATTCTGCTTACAGGAAGTTCGCGTATAGTGCCTCGATTTCTACTGCGACATTAAGTGGCTAAGTTTGTTGCTACCTCGTTTGACGTAACATAACGGGTGACCCGGCCTTGATGAGCGATAAGGGTCAACGACTCCAAGTCGCTCCGATCGCAGCAGTTTGGAGGTGGGCGTGTTACAATGGGCGAAGCTCATTACGAGCCAAGAATTTCACCAGAGGCGACTGCCGTAATCAGCACGCTTCGCGCACTAACCGCGATAATACGAGGAGTGACTTTATACGCGCGACGATGTGCCTAATAAGCGGACACAAAGTCGTAACAAAACGTTTGCACGGACGGGAGTCGTCGTGCAGCACCGGAGGGAAGGCCGTACGGGTTACAGATAAAGATCGCCGCTTATAATAACAAAAACACACGCACGCAAAGACCGCCTAATCGAGCTGCCACGCCACTGTATTTTTTTTTTTTTGTTCTTCCCCTTTATGAGCGAAAATGAGCGACGCTAATTTCCCCCGCAACAAATGGAGTTCGTGTCGCAAGCGGGTGCCAACGGCAGAACACCGTTGGATTATAACGACCTCCACCCTCAATCAGAAAGAAACTAAAAGTGCCGGCGAAGAAAAAGAAACCATACAACGAATTCGCATTCCGATGAAATCACTACTTCGAATATACGATTTCTCTTTATTTTTTCTTCTCTCTCTTCTCACCACAGACACAGACAGAAAAAAAAAACCGTTTGCTGCTGCCAGTTGACAAGGACCTAAAAGCCCTCGCATCACCACCGTAAATATAGCGACGCCGATGCCATCAATGTCACTGTCGGTTCCAGTCGAAGCTGTAGGCCACGCCTTCCCCCTTCTCGAGAGCAAGAAGAATTACGACCGCTATTTCTGGTTTACGAAAAGGTCCGCAGCTACCGGTTTTTGGGGAATGGATAACTATATAACCGTGGAGAAAAATATACAACCCGACTTCAAAACTGCTTCTACACGGTCTCACCCTGAAAGAGTGACCGTGTTGCAAAGGGTACAAAAGAGCGATCTGATTTGTCTGAAAAGAGCAAAGGCTCCATCGAGATATTGCGCGTGTTGTTTCGTGCGCACGCCACGATCTATGTTCGTTTGTGCGCGTGTTTGTATGTGTGTGTGTATGTGCGCGTGCGCGCATGTTTGTATCTGTGTGTGTGTGTATCTGCGCGTGTGCGCATGTTTGTGTGCCTGTATGTGAGTGCGTGTGTTTGCACGTGTGCGCGTCTGTTCATGTGCGTGTATGTGAGCGTGCATGTGCTCGTGTCTGTGTGTGAGCGTATTTGGATACACGCATGCGTGCGTGTACGCGCATGTGTGCTTGTGTTTGTGTGCGTGAGAGAGTGTTTATAAAGTGCGAAGTGTTTTTTGCCGTGTTGCGGAACACACATATCCGACAACACAGAAGTGAGCCAGAAATCTGAGGGGAACTAGAAAATAGTTCCCAACTAACGTATTTAACCAAACCGTGGATAAGTACTGCACAGAAATGGCAAGTATGAATTCAGCAAAGCCTTATTTGCTATACCGGCGCGGTAAACTCCCTCATGATGATGGTTTTTATTTTTATTTGTTTATTTTAGACACGTATTTGTTTTTCTTTTTTGTGTATGTTTAGTTTAACTTTAGAATCCTCTGTTGTTTTTTTTAGATGCGATTTATGGCTGGAACAAAATCTAACCGGAAATCAAACCAAAGATTAGAGCATTGAAAAAAAAGTATATATATATATATCGTTCCACACTACTTTAAACCCCCCCCTCCCCCCCCCCCCCCCAAAAAAAAAAAAGATATTTAAAAAGACACGAAGGTATTTATGGTATGTAAACAGCGAATGAGAATTTGCGAAAGGTACATTCGAGAATTCTGCTCAATAAATACCCATACGTGTATCGTTTATACGACAACCTTGTAACACAGTCTTCGAAAGTTCCCATTCTCGGCGTCCGATCTTCGGTTCGTTTATCACACACAATTTTCCAGCCTTCAGCCTCGAGATTGCCATAAGTAGGCGAACCGGACACAGAAGGACACGAGATATGGTAACGATGAAAAAATGACGACGACGACCAAATTATCAGAACGGCTATTCGTCAAAAACCTTACGGGTCTAGATATCGGTGTGTCGTCCGACAAATCGGCATTTAACGAGACACCGCGGATCTCGCACTTCACGCACGAGCAACGTAATCTTCTTTCGAGTACCGCACTCTGCCAACTTGGAGTTTATCGATTGGCCTACATAAACCTTATCGGGTAACGTGAAGTCTTTAGCTGAAGACGACATACCGGAAACACATGCCATCAAACTCCTTAGTTTTTGTTTTTTTGTTTTTTAATAAAACCATAAAATAATGTTGTTGTTTTTCTTTGGTTACACACTTATTTAGCGCTTATAACCCAGGTGAAAATTGCGGTTTCACCGGGTTGTGTACGTCTGATGTAACTCAGAAGAGGGCTAGCCCTTATGTTCAGAACGGCTTCCACAGCCACTTTTGTACACGTTACTGGAGAAAAAAAAAAGTACTCGATTACAATTACGATTGCTCTTGGTTAAAAAATAATCAGATTGCTTGATTACTTTACAAGAAAAGTAATTGACCGTTACTTAAAAACGTAACCGTTTCTTTTTCGATTACACCGGTTATAACGAAGTCGGTTATATAACGAAATAGCGGCTACAGCGAATCGATCAAGTGTTCTCATTCCCTTTTGCACTTCGTTATAACCGAAGTCGGTTATAACGAATTTGCGGGTATAGCGAAGTGATTTCCGATTCCCGTTGACCGCGTTATAACCGGTCCCGACAGTACTTCACATGCTTTATACAACAGATTTTTCGGCCGGTTTGACGACGGTTCTTTCGTGCTGCCCATTATTGGGTATCAGAATCGGCGAATTCCAGACTACTCGTCTTCTAAAATCAACGATTTTCGGTAATCCTTCCACGTGTCGGAGATTAGGTTCGAGGATTCCTCGACAGCTAACTTGTAGAAACAAAGGGCGCCATTCGAAAGGGGAAGGGAAGATTAGTAACGGTCACATGTAATTTTTGATACTTCCAAACGTAATCAAACTATTCTTTCGATCACTTCCCAATAAAAGTGATCGAATGATTACAAAATCACCCCCAAATAGAATCAATTCCAAGTAATTCGATTATTCGTGGGAATACCCTACGAGTCTACCACAGCCCAGTATACTCAAAGATGGCAGCGCGCGGAAGACGGGTATCCGAACTGGATATAACTACAATGTTCCGAATGAACACATTACGTTGGTGAAGTATGATTTAAACGGGACTATATCATTGTTTATAGGCGTGCGTTTTTGCAATGGAAGCGTTTATGGTACTAACCTGTATTTTAAACCAATTTTCTGACGAACCACTTTTTTTTTTTTCAAAATATGTTCGTTTTTTTAATTGTTTTAAATATATATTGAAGCACGCCAAATAAGTATCATTTCTTAGCGATAGGTAACCTGCTCAAACGGATGTACCGCAGATAGAGCAGACTAAGCCGTAAGAACAAAAGGCAAACAAAAGAAAAAGACGCTGCAGACAATGGTAACTCCTGATTCAACTGCGTCACACGGAGGTTCCGATGACGTCACGAGCGGGGGATTTTGATTGACGTGATTCTTTTGATTGACGTGCGAGGTACTGCATAAAGGCCAGTGACGGGAGCCAGGCGTACGTTGATGCAGTCAATGTCTCACGACGCGATAGCCCCAGATCGCTCGTCCAAAAAAATACGCACCGCTGAAAAAATAAAGGTTGCTGTTGTATTGGTTAATTAACTTTATAATTAGTTAACGTAAAACGAATTATTTTAATCAGAAACTATCTGGGCATCATAAAAAAAGAACACTAAATGAGCACTCTTTACAAAAATATAAGGCACGCTCAGTGTTTTACGACATTATGAGAGAATACTCAAGTTGGACGCGTTTCTAGGTTTCTGTTTCCTATCCCGAGCGCGTCTTTGCACCGGTGGCGAAAGCGTGCAACTACCGCCTCACCTCCCGCGAATGAGAGAAAGGGAAGTATGGGCGTACCAACCGGGGGGGGGGGGGGGGGGGCAAGAAGGGCGCTTGCCCCCCCCCCCCTCCAGCTCTCAAAAGTGGGGGGCAAGGCACGTGTTTTGCCCCCCCCCTGAAACAGCCGCCACTGGGCAGGGCAAACACGGGTCGGCGGCGCCCGAGATACCAAGAGCACCGCCCCCCGGCCCTTGGGTGGGGGGGGGGGGGTCTAGTTTGCCCCCCCCCCCCCCCCCCACTCAAAAACAAGTTGGTACGCCACTGAAGGGAAGTATGGGGGCGCAAGCCGTTGAGATGAAACGCTGTGCTGTTTGAATGGCAACATAAGAATAAGTTTTGATTGTTGGGTTCACCTTCGTCGTGCGAACAATGCGTTGGGATGCCCGTTTGCAGCGCGCTGTGGCCACGGGGTAGTAGGACTGCTGGCGCGGAGAAAACCAAACTTCAAAAAACACGTCAGTTTTTTTTTGTTTTTTTTTTTACGTTAAAAAATGTTTTGCACGCTTTATTTTATTCATTTTGTAAAGTGCGCTAATTTCGTGGTTTTCTATAATGTTCAGTATGATTTTAATTAAAACCATACTCTTAAACTTAAAAAAAAGAATGAGAGTTCATTGTTCAAATGTGCTTAGGAAGCAAGTTATATCGAACGTGTGGCTTTTCCGAAATCGGCTTTTTCGCAAAAACCAGTACGATATCAACCTTTTTTTCTGTACAATGCGTACTCTTTGTCGGAGCGATTTGGCCAGTGTTTCAAAAAACAAACACTGAAATACCAGAGTTGTACAGCAATTCTCTGGTTACTTGCCACTTAGTTCTTGTTCAGTACCTTTTTGAAGTTAGACGGTGCCTGTAATCTAGAAGGTTCCACGCTTTTTGTTGTACAAAGCGCGTCGCATTAGCAACCGTCTCTTAACGTTCTTCCCGTGGTTGTCAAAACTTCTACACTTGACTCTACCTCAAGAACTTTAGTAGAAAAAAAATTTCGCCGCCTTAAGGATTATTAAAAATTTCCCCTTTAATGTGATAAAACAAGACATTTATCTGTGCATCTAAGATGAGTCAGTTGTTATGCAAAAGCGTAACAGTTGTAAACGCAGTAGGCGTCGCTATATGTATATATTTTTGAAAACCAAATTTTGTAGGGATTTTTACTTGTAACGCAAACTCTCTGTGCAAAAATATTTTTTTTTATCAGATGACAGTTCAGTTTTAAAAAAAGTGAAAGACGATTACAGATCTCAGTAATGAAATATTAGAGCGCAGCTCTTGAGGAGGAGGGGGGAGGGTACGGAGGGGAAGGTATGCCTATCCTTCTCCAATGCAGTTTTCCCACTAAATTTAGCGGGGAAAATGACGTCACATGACTGGGTGTCACGTCAGCAAGTTCAGTTTCTCCGCTAGATTTAGCGGGCAAATGCACGTCACGTGACCTCAACATCAATTCCCCGCTAAATTTAGCGGGGAAGCGAATTGGTGTTGAGGTCACGTGACATCAGTTATGCCGTTAAATTTAGCGTGGTCACGCCGACGTCTCTCAATACGGAAACGGGCGCTTACGAGCTGCGTTCTAGAAGTGCTTACGTGAAAAACAAACACTGTAAAATTAAGAATGAAATAAACTTCATATCACCGAAGCGGCGGTTGCATAATCGAAGATAATCAATGGTTGCTGATAAGGGACCATCAGTAGCATGAGGGCATAGCCCCCCAGGCTACGATGAGGGTTTAACTCAAAGGGCTCGGGTTCCGCGGTGCTAACAAGATGGCGATGTATCGGTGAGGGAGGGAAAGGGGGGGGGGGGGGGGGCGTTAAAAATTCAACAAGAAATAAACAGTTGTCAGAAAAATAACGTATAAATAATGATTACAAAACAACTCATGCCGTCGTGAAAACGCAGGGCATTTTCTTTGTTTTAGACAATAAAGGGACTGCAGTTTTTTTGTTGTTTTTTTTCTCAGACGTGGGTGTGTACTGTATGCTTTTCCATCGTTCAGTTAGGAAATAACTGAAATTTGTAAGCAAGTGCAAGCGGCGGAGAGGCTGAGAATATCCGATACGGACGACGAAAACAGGTTGTGCTTTGCAATGCAATAAATAATAACAATCGAAAAACAATAAAAAAAGAAACACAGTAATAGTATAACGCTCATACGTCCATTGAAATCAAGTGTTATCACGTTCATGGACTCGAGAACCGCGCCGTGGCATACTCACATAACTGCACCGGAAGAGTCATCTCAAAGAATGCCATTCACCTTACTTAGCCGATTACCCCTATCAGCCTAGTCTGCGAAATGTCGGGATCACAAGTGCATTTCCCGCGACTACAGGAATTCTTTTTTACCGACCGATTTGGTGATGGCGATTCAGGGGGTTATCGCGATCAGTAGAGCAAGCTATCGCCCCAGCCGGGACACTTTGGCACGCACGAAACTGAACCAATCGCTGACGCCCGTGTTTCGCGACAACATGAATCGGCAGAATTCCGTTAGTGGTTTGGTGTGGCGACCTTTCAACCGCTGCTTCTTTTTTGCGGTCAGCTCCGTCACGGTTCCCAAAGTGAGTGAACCATGGGAATGGTTGACATGAGGAAGTAACACATTAGATTCGAACTACAGTACCAGCCACGAATGAAACGCCTGCTTGAGGTGATCGTCACCCACAAACGTAGATCTAGGAAAAAACCAAGCGAGAGTTATGTTTGAGCGTAACTTACCTAATAAATTTAGCGAAACCGTAACAAGTGCGGACTTTTGAAGGCAGTCTGAAATTTGTTCACGGCTTTCACGATCAATGATAGCCACCAGCAAGGTAAACTTAAATAAGCATAGCGAATATTAGTTCCCCGTCATTCAGCTGGTAGATTTGAAAGTTCTAGACCCTTCAAGTAATGGGCACGCGTGTAGTCCTTCCGTAAGCGCAATATGTAATTTAGTTTTTTTTAATTTTTGGGTTTACTGGTTATATTTGTTTTCTAATTAACAATGCAACACATAATTCCAGAAATTGTTGGGAGACTTACGTCCATTCTGAATCTTCAAGGCGGCTTCCGGATCACGCACAGCTACCATAGGATCCAGCTCGATTTCTGTCGATACCTTGCGACAAGAAGCCGCAAGAACCATACTTCAAAGTTTTGTCTTCCGTAAAGACCCCAGGAACACTCTTCCGAATATCACGAACCCGTGTCTTGAACACACTTTAAGACGGTTCTTTTGCAGTCCAAAGTCCAACAGCCGTTTCTAAGATGCGCTGGACGAGTGAGGACCGAGGAAACAAGTTTGCCGACGGTGGTTCTGGCTGTGGCGCGAAGTGCAGCTTAGAAAACAGGCGACCAAGATTCAGTTCAAAGACAGATCCGTAGTCGGCGTCCGTTCTCAATCGAGACGATCCAGGAACGCCCGAGAATCGAGACCAAGAGGCTTCCTGAAGATGTACTTGACGAGCGAGGACCCAGTCCTGGAGGCCGGCGTCTCCCGACAGTTCTTGTGGTTGGGGTGCGAACCGCGGCTGAGAAAGCGGATGGCCAACGTTTTGTTCAACGACAAAGCCGAAGCCAGGGTTCGTTCGTGGTCAAGACGATCCAGGAACGCTGTCGAACCAGCAGCCGTGGCGGAAGTCCGGGGACACCTCGCAGGCAAAGCAGACGACTGAAGAGCGCTAGCGCGCGCGCGAGACTGGAGCAGACGAATTTCCAGGCGGAAACGCGGCACAAAGTCAAAGTCAAAGCCGCAAAACCTCGATGATATGGGACACCAGGGAATCCCACGCGCCGGGCGAGCCAGTTCCTGGTAGGAGTGTTTTTGGGGACACTTGGACCGAGAGCGCGTGCAGAAAAGCGAAAACTCGCATCCGTTCCTGCTGGGAAGGCAATCGCTTCTGAAATGCGGCTTCTTGGCGTCAAAACGAAGAAAAAAGGATACACCCTCTTAGAGCTCTCTCCACTTTGAACTCCCTCGCCCTCTTTACGCTGCTCCCCTTTCTTCGCGATTTCTGAAGTGCGCCTTGACGCGCGCGCGGAGCTATCGGCAAGCCAAGCGATGCGAGTAGTCAGGGTCAGACGTCAGCACCGCTAAACGGAGAGGGAACGATTAGAGGGAGAGAAGGAAAGGAGAGAGTAAGCTGGAAAGGAGAAAGGGATCACGATGAGAGAGGGGACAACGTTGGTAACGCCGGTTTATTTCTATACGGGTGAGATACCGACGAGCAGGCGGACGCGCTATACAGACGTTAGAGCAGGTGCCGTTTTCGGTCTTCGGGCTTGCTAGCACTTGTTGTTTGTGTCGCAACAATAATATGCGTGAACTTTAGTTTTCTTCAGGCTGTGCTCCCAAATGCCATCTTTCCATTTTTTTTTTTTTTTGCTTGTTATTGAACGGGTTTGAGGACGTGAAACTCGGGATAGTGCTAACGGAGCTTGTTGTCACTCGAGTCCTACTTGAGTTTCAAAGTTATTTGAACATATATATATATACCGGGTGTTCATTTTTAGTTCGAACAGATTTATTTAAAAAAAGCCGTGAACGTTACACTTATGCTGCTTGTGGAGGTGAGTTATACGGCCGGGGGGACATATTATAAGGGGCTAATCGTAACGATCAGTTGGCTAATTAACTAAAATTCGATAATTAACTTTTTAATTAATGAAAATAGACATATGGTTCCAATTAGAAACTTGCTCAGCGTCATCGAAGAGCACTAAATCAGTCCTTTTCAGAAAGACTTTGAGCGCGTGAGAAGTGTAGTAGTGCACTAAAGTTACCACTCGTGGAGCAGGTACAAAGCTAGCGGTTGCGGTAAGGCGCCCGCGCGATTTTTGCGTCTATTGTGTAGCCCCAGCCTTGTACTTTTTAATTAATTTTCATTAATTAAAAAGTTAATTAACTAATTTTAATTAAATAGTCAACTGATCGTTACGATTAGCCCCTATAATATGTCCCCCTGGCCGTATAACTCACCTGCACAAACCGTATCAGTGTATCTTTTACGGATTTTTTTAAAATAAATCTGTTCGAATTAAAAAGGAACACCCGATATATATATATATATATATATATATATATAGCGAGAGAGATATCTTGTGGCCTCTGGTCTCATACATTGTTCCTTCAGAACGCTAACAACCCTGCAGGTCAAAACCTCGATGTAAGGCGCCCGAAAACAAAACACTGACTACTCAGGTTTTTTTTAAGTATTGTTATTAATTGGAACGATCTTCCCCGGAATATTGTAGCTACTCATGATTCAACAAAATTAATAAACTATTACGTGAAATCGCATTTTAGGTCTAATACAGAGTATATTTTGTTCCCACAAGTGCCCTCTTGATTTTTTCATTTTTTTTTTTTCATGCACGCTCGTTGTTTTGTGAAATTTTACCTATTTTGTGTATTGTTACCCTCCCCTTGTGTCGGGTGCTGCCTCTTGGCCCTTCCCACTTAGCGACAAACATAACTGACGAGCGCCAACGAACGATAAACGGCAGAGAGTTCCACCGGGGAACCACTTTAGGTGACCAATATTTCCCCATCGGTAGCTCGCAGCTCGCTTGCCAGCATGCATTCAAGCGAAGCACAGATAACTATGGTGGTCCGTTAATGCGCTTGGAAGGACGGCTGCACGCGTGGAAGCACATGCAATGTGCACACGCAGTCTTGTACACGTTACTGAAAAAAAAAAACCAACAACAACAATCGATTTCTATTGCGATTACTCTCGGTCAAAAAGTATTCAGCAAGGTAACTTGATTACCCGAGAAGAAAAGTGACCGTTACTTGGAAAAGTAACCGTTACTGTTCCGATTGCTTCACATTTTCAACAACGACTGATTTCTTTGCTGGTTTGAAAACGGGCATTTCGTGCTGTTCGTTAGAGAGTTTTAGGGAACCGTCTTTGCGCATCCGATACGATATACGATGGGCCCTCCGGTGCGCACTGCGCATGCGCGGTGCGTACCGGAGGCCAGGCCCATCGCACCGTATATCGGACGTGCAAAAACGGTTCCCTAAAATGCTCTATTGTTGGGTTAGATTCGCCAAAGTATTAACTACTTACCTTCTTAATCCGCCAATTTCGTTAAACCATGTTTTCCTGACAGACACTTTGTTTGTGGGTTTCCCGGAAAAAAACTTGTACGATTAAAGTAGCGGAGGCAAAAACAGTTACGGTTACAAGGATTACAATTGAAAACGAGCGTGTTGGTTAATAGATACAAAACTTGAAAGTATAAAATAGAGAGGACGAGGACGGGAACAGGACATCTTTCATTTAGCAACAACATAGAAATGTTCTATGTTGTTGCTAAATGAAAGATGTCCTGTTCCCGTCCTCGTCCTCTCTATTTTATACTTTCAAGTTTTGTATGGTTACAAGGAATTTCGGTACTTCCAAAAGTACTCAAACTACTTCCGTGATTACCTCGTAATAAAAGTAATCAAATTATTACACAACTACATAAAAAAGGAATTAATAAGTAATTTGACTACTCATAATGGGTAGCGTGCATAGTCTGCGTGCTCGCGATCGTGTCTTCAGCAAGCTTAAGAGCTGCACGCCCGATCGTAAATATAGATCGACATCACCAGCCAGTCTGCGTACGTCCAGAGCCCACCGGACTTCGTATACGAAACGCGGCAACCAGTTCAAGGAGTTTTCGTTTGTTTCGGTGACTTGCAACGTATAAGAAAACGCATGCGAACGCTCCTGCGTGAAAGGGAGTTCAGTCTCAGTGCACGTTGAACAACCTCGCTGTAGTTCTGCACGTGCAAGACACAAGTCCTCTCGTGCACGCATACCTCCATTTGAGCTAAAGTTCTGGCGGCATCACGCATGCGCCGAACGCTTCTGCCTCATCCACATGGGCGGTTGTTAACTGCAATCGCGAATGCGGTTGCTTAAACCCGGGGTTCGAACGCGAGCCCCCACAAGAGCCGTACTTCGAATGCTGCATGGCAACGAGTTCAAGGAGAAACTTGGCACGTGGCATTCGAACCACGGATATATCGATGACTCGTGTTTGCAGACTGTCTTTTGTATGATGGATGAGCAGTGAAGGGGCCATGAAACGAGTTTCTTACTTTCTCTAAATACTGCTTAGAATCGCTCCATAACGTTAATAACCGAATAAAATTGTCTTAGTTTTCCCTCCTGGTCAATTGCAGTCGCCAAAAAAAAAAAAAAAATTTAGGAAAATTTGCATCGTTCATTCCCTCCACTCGGAGCCAGAACAAGCGGCCACGTGGAATGGTGCCTATCCCATGCCGCCAACGTCAATCGTAGCCACGCGCTGGGGTAGGAAAAAAGAAGAAAACGCGCGCTGAGCTCCAGGCATTGTTATAGAGTTCGGCTGTTGTCATCACTGCAGTGGATAGACACAGGCCGCTACCCGAGTGTCTGCCGAGGCGTTGATAGTTACGAGCCGAAGCCGAGTGCTCAACGGAGTTCTCGTGTCCAATCAACGAGCCGCGCTCGACTGTCGTCAGGCGGGTGATTTCGATCCCACAATGACGTCATCGAGCTTTGCGAAGGCAAGAATGAAAGAAATGGGGCTTCTTAATATACTATAGCAATCTCACCGCGACCAAGAAGCTTCTGAATCAGTGGCGGTCCGCGCGAATATACTTGGTTCTGACCAGGACCAGTAAACGCCTCTATATAAAGTCACGAACATTCCAACCCGATGTCGTTTCATGATGCTGAACCGAAATCTGGATTCCCCAAAACACGCGGCAAAAGCATGCAATGGGATGCTACAAACACCAAAACATCACTCATACAGCGATATCTCGAACGGATGACCTATTTTTCACGAAAAGGAGGCGCATTTGACAGAAATGTTGACGTCATGTTTCTCCGAGAAGGAGAGGGAACGGCCTCGCGTCTTCGCCTCGCGGGCTTGAGGGAGCGAAGCGAAGAGAGGAGGAAACTGGATATCTTGACGGTCACGCGCCTCGTCGGCCTGGTTCAATCTCGACCTCTTTTTCCAAAAAATACAACCGTCCATTCGAGATATCGCCTTACGAGTAGTGTTGTAGGGATTGTAGCGTCCCGCCTACATCTCCTGCATTGTTATTTTCTGAAATCCAAAATTCGGTTCACCATCCCTTTAAAGATTCAGTGCAGTTTCATGCGCATTCGAAGAAGAAAACGAGCGGATCCGCATTTCGGTTGGTTGCTATTCGAACGCCATATGTTCAAATGCAGCATTAGTGAGATCGGTCTTCCATGGCTGCGGTCAGCAGAATTCCCTTCCTGCAAGTGGTACGAATGGTCGACGGTAACGCTAGATCTACTAAATTAAGCTACGCTCCCCAAAGTAGACACTTTAGCCACGGATGGAGGCTAAGCGCTGCACCCTTTCTAAACGGGCGGTAGCTTGCGCCACCTATAGCCATCTCGCCCTTAAAATGATTGCTGTGAGTCCATGGGCCGTCCGGTGCCAACTGCGCATGTGCGAGTCTTCTGTCGCAGCGCATGCGCAGTTCATACCGGAAGGCCTACCGTAGCGTATCGGAAGTGCAAAAACGGTTCCCTAAAACTGCCCAGTACCGGAAATCTCGGGAAACGGTTTTTCGTCCTCCAGAAGTTGTGGAACATACCTCAAGAGAGCAAACACGATTTTATCCGAGCTTCTTGATATGCCGGCTCTGAGTTCTAAAGTTCACGATATTGCACTCACTAAGGGTGTTTGGTTTATGGTCGGTGATAGGAAACCCACAAAGACGACGAGTGCCATGACGGTGCGCTTTTGGTGGTGCTTGATTGGCTACGTCAATTCGTATACGTCGACTGCGGTAGGACTCAAAGTGAAAATGAGTATACAGAACGGGAATCTGTTTCCGATGCGGCGCGATGACTTTTCGACACACACACACAGTAGAAAAAAAAAATGAAAATGAAACCCCAAGTTAGCTTTTCTCCTCGGATGAGAAGCGCAACGAGCCGTCAGGTCCGTCGTGAGAGATTGTGCCCCGGAAGCACCTTTCAGTATCCTCACGATCCTGGCTCGTGTCCAAGACGAGCTGTCATGCTGTGCCGGCACCTCGCCGCCGGTGTTCTTCATCATCACGTCGCGGCAACGCTAGGAATTCTCATAACACGTGCTGCGCGCGGCCGACATCGTTAGACTTCTGCAATTTCCGTCGGGTTACCGTAATGGACCCTTCTCGATAACCTCGACAAAGCAACACTGTCGGTCGCCATTTCTTCTGTACGAAATTGCGGAAGGGACGAGAATTGACTTAGAAGGGCGAAGAGAGGAAGCGTACATCTTTACTATTATTATTTTATAGGCTAGGTGGCGCGAGTTACCGCCCGTTATAAAGGGTACAACCGTTGGCATCCATCCACCCTCGGGCGCGAAGCGTTTGTTTGGATCCGAGTACCCACCGAAGAGCCCTCGTGTCTCTTACGTGTGTCTGGAGTACGCGATCAAACTACGCCAGGCAGTTTTGTAAATGACCTATATGCCCCTTTCCAAAGTCTCGTGCCGATTATTATTAGAGGGTCGGAACCACTGCACAATGCCAGAAGAAATGACATCGCTGAACGCCAGGCCAGCTCGACACACATGTCGAACACGAGTGCCGAGTCAGCGTTCGGCTCGGACTCGTGTTCCCGACGGTTGGACACGAATAGCAGCCGAACGCCGAGGCAGACGGCTCGTGTCCAGGGTGTGTGCGACGCACTGGCCTCCAGTTGGTGACGTCAAAACATCGAGCACTACGGACTTGTTATCTATGTAATCGTTATCTAGATATTTGTTATCTATGTACGTCAAGGCCTCTAAACTTATCAAACACAAAGTTGGGGCCGAAGTTCACGGAGCGCACCGATTGGACGATCACGACGATGACTTCGCGCTTTCGTCGCCCGCGTCCAATCGGCACGTTCCGCGAAATTTCGGTTTACAACTTTCTGTTTTACAAATGGACGATAAGAAAAGAAAAAAAAAAAAAGACGTTTTACGCATTATTCGCGCGATGCGCCAAGTTCTTTTTAGAATTGTCTGTTAAAGGAAGAAGCGATGTTTTTGGCGTTTGAAGTGCGTACGTCTTGATAAGATAAAGCTAATCGAAGTTAAGTCTCCACATAAAAAGGGAAATTAAAAACGCTCTGCAAAAAGCCGTACTTTTTTTTTCATTTTTGTTGTGGTCTTTGAGTGGAATACGCGAGTACGGAAGCTGTTGGGTAAAAGAGCAAAAAGTTTTCAGTAAAAAAAAAAAAAAAAAAGAGTGCACACTCTTTTTTTTTTTTCTTCGAAAATAAATTGTGAAAATTGCGTTTCTGGTTTCCTATAGGCCTGTAGCTCTCAAGTTTGTTCAACGCCTCTGTTGAACAAAATCTCATATTTTTAACTCGCATTTAGGTTTTGCGTTACAACGCTCTTTCACATATTGCTCGCGGGCGCCAAGGTGACAGAACTTCATAGCTTGAGTTAAAATTTTGAAAAACAACAAGAACAAAATAACAGCCAGTAAAGCATTCTTAGTGTTTTTGATAAGACACTGAAAACGCGAGCTCAACTTTTCTGTTGTTGATTCAAACATTTTTCATTATTCTTTTTTCATACGTTCTGTTAGCCTTAGCGCAGACAGATGCTGACAGATGCAGACAGGTGCCCAATACAAGCATTACATGGTCGCGTCTTAAGAACTCGCTCGTGCCCCTGGCCGAGGATAGCAGGCCTATGCGAAGCGTTAGTTCGTCTGCTTCTGTTCGTCTGCGCAGGAGTTGAGATGATGTCAGAACGCCAAGCTCCTATTGGCTGATTGAACAAAAAAAAAAAAAAATAGTGGGTAGACCTCAATATTAGATGCCTTGAGGTCTACCCACTATTTTTTGTTTCAATCAGCCAATCAGAGCTGGGTGTTGTTCTGACGTCACCGCGACTCCATGCGAAACAAGCAAACGATTTGCTCTCCGCATAGTTTCGAGTGACCATTTTGGTACACGTTACTCTGAAATAGTAATCGATTGCAAGTACACATAGTAAAAAAAAGTATTCAATTCAATTCTATGAGAAGAAAAGTAATCGGCCGTTCCTCGAAAAAGTTACCTTTACTTTCTGATATTTTTTTTTGGCGGTTCGAAAACGGTTTTTTCGTGCTCTCTATTATCGCATTAGAATCGCAAAATTGTAAATCAACTAATGCTTGGTAATCCATCTCCTTTAAGTAGACTTTGTTCGAGCATTTTTACGTAGGAAGCTTGTACGAACAAAAGAGCGCCATTAGAAAGGGAGAGCGGAAAATAGTAACGGTTGAAAGTAATTTTAGTACTTCCAAAAGTAACCATATATTACTCTTTCGGTTATTTCCTAATTAGAGTAATCAAATTATTACGAAAATACACTTAAAAGTAATCATTTGTAAGTAAATTGATTACTCGTCACGCGTAAACCGTACAGGCCTGCGTGTGACACAAAGACGGAATTCGACGACCCGGACAACAAATTCCCTCTTATTTTGTTATTACTAACGAGGGGTCGATTGCTTCGAGGCACTGGCGGCTGCATGTACGTATTAGGGGTGAGTATAGTCTATAGACCATTTTCGTGCGTACGGTTGACATGTTGAAATATGACGTTGTTGAGTTGGGCGAAAATAACTAAAGTATATAGTTTAAGCGTAAATACGACTAAAAAGTATAGCCAAGAAGAAAAGAAAACAAAAAAACATAACTATTCGCACCAACCCCTTGATGTATAGCGCTTTCCAACCGACAAATAAAGTGATGTTCTAGTATTCTCAGACTCAGGTACGCCAGAGAGTTGTTGTGCATGTACGCGATCTTGTTTTATTCTCTTGTTAATGTTTTTTCCAGACATCCTTCGTTTGAGCGGTTGTGACGCAATTTGACTATGCCCATTGCTTGTTCTCTTTATTCTTTTTGTTAATTTTTTTTTTCTGTTAGTGCTGTAAACTGTATAGCATGTTGATATTTTTTTTAGTGCTGCGCAAATGTTAACGTGAGGGACTGTGACTTTGTCAAGCTGGCCTTGTGACAGCTTTTTCCACAATCCTCGAGTATCCTGTACGTTGTACTTGATGCAAATAAAACAATAAAAAACAACAAACAACAAAACTCAAAACAACGGAGGCCACACAAAAAAAATATTGTATGGAAAAGTGTTGGGCAGTTGGAATGCACGCGTGAAACGTTCTCGCGTCACATGACATCAGGTCTTGCGAAATCAATTCCCCGCTAAATCTAGCGGGGAAACTGAATCGGTGTATAGGTCACGTGACGTTAATTTTCCCGCTCAATTTAGTGGGGGAATCGACTTCGCGCGACCTGGCGTCAAGTGACCTATAGATCAATTCAACTTCCCCGCTAAAGTTTGCGCAGCAACTGAATCGGTGTGTAGGTCTGTGGCGTCCCATAATGCAACACTGCGCGCGTTGCATTATGGTACGTCACAGGCCACGGCTTTCCGAAGTGCGGCTTTACGAAACCCGGAGCAAACTAGCCAATGAACGTTTCACGTTAAAACGGCCCATAGGTAAAGCCGATCGGCTAACGTTGAATCAGCTGTTCCGATTTTCCTATCTTCTTTTCTTCTTTTTCTCTCTTTTTACCAGCTGGCTATCCAAATCGATTGCTGGCGTGCCAACGAGCTTGGTTCAATCTCCTTACAGGTAATACGCTCCCCTTTCTTCTCCAGCCCTCTAGCCTAAAAGAACGTTGATGACGTCTGCGCTTGGGAGAACCAAAACTGAGAAACAAAAAATGTGGACGCACACGCAGAGTCTGACCGTGGGTGTGCACAGCTGTGTCGGATGCGACATTCCGTTCGAGATTGCGAGAACCGCAGAGAAAACAATGCTAGCGCCAGTCGTCTCGTGCAAGTAGATGTACTTAGCTGGAAGCAGGAAAGTATTGAAGTTCATCCAACCGGTTTTTTGTTTGTTTTGTTTTTCATGAAACATGCTGTTGTTTAGATTCATGATAAAGCACTTCAAATCCTTGCCAAACATATAAAAAAATATAGTTTTTTCGAAAATTAATTTTGCATTTGCTAGATTTTTTTTCAATATGATCGTGCAAGTAGATGTACTTAGCTGGAAGCAGGAAAGTATTGAAGTTCATCCAACCGGTTTTTTGTTTGTTTTGTTTTTCATGAAACATGCTGTTGTTTAGATTCATGATAAAGCATTTCAAATCCTTGCCAAACATATAAAAAAATATAGTTTTTTCGAAAATTAATTTTGCATTTGCTAGATTTTTTTCAATATGATCGTGCAAGTAGATGTACTTAGCTGGAAGCAGGAAAGTATTGAAGTTCACCCAACCGGTTTTTTGTTTGTTTTGTTTTTCATGAAACATGCTGTTGTTTAGATTCATGATAAAGCACTTCAAATCCTTGAGAAACATTAAAAAAAAATCGTTTTTTTATTTGAAAGTTAATTTTGCATTTGCTAGATTTTTTAATATGATCGTTTATACAAATAATCTTAACGTTATGTGTCAGCGAAATTAAATATTAAATTTATAATAAATGAAGATAGCTATTTTTGAATTTTGTTCCGAGATATTCGTATTATTCAATAATCTTGAATAGGTCCTAATAGAAAGCTGCGACACGTTGTCTAAATATTGCAGAAGGGACAAAGTTTAACGTTTCATCGTCTTCAAACATGATATACAATATAATAATTCTTTAAACTTAAGCTTCATAGTGATCTTTATTCTAAAAGTTTCGAAAAAAGAAGCAAAGAAAAAAGAAAAGGTCTAGTTCAGTAGTTAAAGTGAGAAAATGGCTAGCGGTCAAACACGCAATCTCCGACACAGGCACGTAGCCAGGGGGGAGGCCCATGGGGCCCGGGCCCCCCTCGAAATCTTCTATTTTGCTGGGACCTCCTCTCCCCCCTCCCCCTCATACAAAATTTTTTCATGGGCGGCCCCCCCCCCCCCCCCCCCCCCCATCCCCCCCGCCCCCGGAACAAAATCCTGGCTACGCGCCTGCTCCGACATAAGATAAAAACGTCCGTTTACGCTTCCGTAGAGGCGTCAACTGGCATCTTTTTACAAAATGCCTCTTAATCACATACTGTTTGTCAAAACGAAGATAAAATTCTACCGCAAAACACTCGAAAACACCCCTACATGTGGAACAAATATTACCAAACACCTCCATACAATGTCTCATAAGTCATGCAATGAAGTATTTAAGCAGTGATAGTTTAAATTTGTCTTCGAAGACATCAGATGGTTGTTTTGGGTCACCAAACGGTTGTGTTTTTTGTTTGTGTTTTTTTAAAGGGGGGCGGGGGGAGGGAGAAGGACATAATGTTTAATGATTTCCCTAGGGGGAAATTGACGCCATGTAACCTGACGTCACCTCTACGGTTTCACGTGAACCTAGTGAGGTCAGGTCGCTTAGGTTAACAGGGACTGAAAGACGGACAAATGTCTGAGACAGACATGTGCAACTTACTAAAAAGAAAAGTAATTAAGTTAAGTCACTGACTATTGACCTCAAAAGGAATTTGAGTAGAGTGGAAATTACTCAAATGGAAAGTAATTGAGAAAATTACTAATTACCGTAAAAAGTACCGAATTACTTCCGAAGTTACTTTAATATGTTTGTTTGTTATTTCATTGTAACAAGAAAGTACATGGATTTTGATCCGTTAGCGAAATTATGCTAGATAAATATGAATCGGTCTATTCTTTCACAGAATAGCTTGAATAGCTGGTTCTGCCTCTACGCGCCTAATTGTTTTGTGTTTTTTGTTTGTATTTTTGGTCAATAATGTACTTCGAATGTATCATTTCTACTTTGCGGTTTAGCATTGCCTGAGTTTAATATTTTAGACAGTGCCTGGTTGTTTACAGTGTTGCGCAAAGTACATATAAAAAGTACATGAAGTAACATACGAAGTAAATGAGAAGTTATGTACTTCAAGTAAACTAGGAAGTACACCGGGTGCAATTTACTTGGAGCAACGTACTATATATAAAATATATTTCAAGGTAAATTACAATTACTTTTAACACAACCTTTCGTAATACATTTTCCATTCCCCACACATAGTTTTTAACTGGTATGCATTTCTCCAGGGGTAATCGGAGGTGCATCAGTTTTTTACAGAAGTAGCAGCAAGTGTTGTAGAAAGTCAAGTCGCCACAGAGTAGCTGTTTTACTTTCGCTGACGAGCTATTTGACACAATAAACTGAAAAGGTACTCATTCGATTCGGTCTTACAGCCGACATTACTTCACTGAGAGAAATGACCAGATGACGTCTCGAAAGAGCGCGTTTTCCCGCAATGATACGCCTTTTTTTTTTTCAAATTCGGAGAATGTACATTGAAGTTGAAAGTTTTACTTTCCTAAAAAAAGTACCAGAAAAAATATTTTAGTAAGGTACAAGTACATGCTCAGAGAATATACTTCAAGTACAAGTTTTCTAAACAGTGGTGCTTAAAGTACCATGTACTTAGAGTACTTCCCAACAAGGCGTGTTTATTTTTTCTATATAAAAACGCTGGGGGTATTACTAAGGTTTCATGAACGATCTTTGATCTTTGAAGAATTGTATATTCTGAATTTTGGGAGGAAAAGCCACGCAAAAGCCTTTGCGTTGCCTTTCAGCACGCATTTCTTCGAGTACAGCATAGACCACGGGAGAACCAGATGAGCTTCAGAGCGGGTGCTGCATTTTATTGCCTCCTTTGAGTAATGATGTAATGTGTGCCCCTCCTGTAGTGGGCGAGAGTTCCTACGTTGGGAAAAGCGGGGACCAGCCCTTTCTTCAAATGGGTAAAGTCTCCTTGAGCTTCGGGACACAAAGAAAGGCCAGTTTACGGTGCTAATCCCACAGTTACTCGAACTCTCTCCTCGCTCTCCGCGCCTCGTAGCAGTGGGGGGCTCGTGAAAATTTTGGGGGGTTTCGGACTCTCCAAACTGCCTCCTCCCCCCTCCCCCCAACCCCCTTCCTACGCCACATGCTGCCCCCCCCCCCCCCCCCTCTCTTTGCAAATATCAACTGATCTTCCAAAATATTATCTCTTTTTGTTCAGGGATGTCTGTTGATAGTCAAACCAACCACTAAAATTCGAAAGTAATTTGTAGTTTGATAAAAGTTACTCGGAAAAAGTATTTAAAGTAAACTACTAATTACCAAAATAAAGATGTAATTGAAAGTTACTAAGCTACTCAGAAAAGTAGTTAAACTACAGTAACTTCAGTAGAGTAGTTGAACTACGTACAAGTCTGGTCTGAGAGTAAGATTCCGCCAAAACTCATTTCATGCTCTGAAGCATTCTAACCAAGAAGCAATGCCGATCACCGCATAGGATATTGAGCGGAACGTTTGTTGCTTCGTTTGTTTGTTCGTTTCTGTTCCTTTTATTGTTTTTTTTTTCTCTTAATTTGCTTCGTCCTTTTGCAATGAGCTATACAGCTTTTCCACGAGGGCGGAGCCATCTTGGATATCGTCACTTCTTATATATGCGTTAAAACATTGTTTTGATCTCTCCACGTCGCTGGAAGGTGTTCACAAAAAATGTGCGATTGTCACACATTCTTGTTTGGCCTCACCTATATATTTTCTCGCATATTTCAGGTTAAATTTTCTTTTCTTTTTTTTCTTTCCTCCCGCATACCAGATATAGAACCCACGTGACTGACAGCGAAAGGAAACGAAAAACGTCCATACTTTGCATTGGCTCGTGCATCAAGCGGCTCCGCGTGACACCATGAGCGGCAAGTGCGACCACGAAACGCGCTCGAACAATTCGCAACAATAACCGTATCGCATGGCCCCGTCTACGAACCGCATTCAAAACAGTTCGCCGAATCGGGCGGCCTGCCAAAGGCAACCGACCCAAACCGGTCACAGAAGCAAAAGTGAAACGACCCAGTAGGCGCCTTTGAACACGCGCGCGCACACAGACACACATACACACAAAAGACCACAGAAAAATGCGGTGCACCGGGATTGGATGGTTGGCCCTGGGATGCCATGGGCCCTCGATCGTTCATCTAGACGCGTCGATCCACTCCGCGAGCATCCCGGAAACGTTGCATCGGATTCGCGACATGTCTGACGCAGTCGTCGGTTTCTCAATTCAGGGACGCTATCGCACATTCGCCTTCGGATAGTGTAAAGTGGTCATATAGGTGACACTAAGGCATCGTCGAAAGGGGTGTGGCGTAATAAGCGAAGCAATGGTGTTGCACGAATATTCGTGGGACCAAACTGCGATGGTACGCGGAAAAGGACCAGACGGATGCGATATAAGCGGAGACGTGAGGCTTCGCAACCCAATTTTTCAGGGATAAATGCCGCCAGTGCACCACTCAGCCAACACGCCCTAGATTAGAATAATCAAGGCCTGTGTGCTAACATCGTGACGTCATCACAAAGAGATCGAGCGAAGACACGGATTGCATGCGAATGCTGCCTCAATGCTCAGCTGCGTTTTGTGTCCACTAGTCAACGCGTCGAAAATCATATTTCATAGAAAATAAAATTATTATTATTAATATTATTATTACTAATACTACTACTATAAATGGCGTTGACTCAGCACTTTGCTGACGTCACACACACAAAGAAACAGCCCTCAGTCTTTTCTTTAATTAGCGATTACAAAAACGAAGTTCTGCCTCAATGACATTGGTTTTCATCCAGCACTTCCTCTGTTGCAACATATCCTATAGCCGTGGTAACGGAACATTGGCCTCGTCTCATTTATTCAGTAAGATCATGATTAATCTATGCGTATACAAAAGGCATTTCTTGAAACTTTTATGCATAGCTTGCACATGACGTCACGCACCAAGCTCGTGGTCATTCCCGCATGTCCCTGCCAAGGGAAAAGTGTCGCCGAAATCGCTGCCGTCGCTACGCTGATTCTCGACGTAAAGGCCCGCATACTGTTGTGTTCGGAAAGCCAATCAGTTCTCCCAGGCCTTGGTGGTTTCGGACGCAGCCATCACAGCTTCCCCCCGATCGCCTCCCATACCTCCCGGGTGTCGGAGGTTTCGCGCAAATAGCGTCGTCGCTGCGTCTTGTTTTTACGTTGTCGTTCACGTTGCGCCACCGTCACTGGAAGCGTGCCAGAAGACTCTTTCCATCTTGTAAGAGGGGAAGTGGACACAACGAGCAACGAAACGAAGCGAAAAAGCAAGGTGGGAACCACGCCGCAGCCTCACGAAAGCCAGTCCAGTCCAGTCCCAACCACGACTGTCCAAACGAAAGATGGCTACGTGCACCAGGGCAATAAATACTAACGCATTCAGTAAATTGGATGGCGCGAAATGTGCACTGCAGAATGGACGCGCTCAGCAGAAAGTGCTCAGTGCAAGCCATGTATCTCCCACTGCTACAGTGACTGTCTGCCCTGGAGACGAAGCCGAACGCTGACGTCATGCTCGTGCCCAATTCGCCCGCCCTCGGTCCAGGTGTGGTTACGTCACAATTCGGGTCCCTTGTCATTCCTATGCTCCGCTTCACGTTAAGTCCGACCATCCCTATGAAGCCAATCAGGCAGCGTTTAGGACATCGTCAAGACGCTCATCGTCTTTATGCGTTTGCCATCATCGACTAAAGCAATCACGCACAGTATAAATGCGCCGCGAGCCTGCGGGTTATTTATTGTGCGTGATTGGTTTAGCCGGCGACAGCAGACGTACAAAAACGACGAGCACCGTGACGATGCACTTTTGAAGATGCCTGATTGGCTACAAAGGGATCGTTGAGTCGACTGGGATCCCTGTGGTAATCGAAACGGAGTGTAGTCCAGATTGACTCCGAACGCTACGGCCTCTGTGAGCCAATAAAAATGACGAAGCGAAGACGATAACAGCCCTTCACACTCCGCCGACACGCTGTCACGTGCCTCCCTCCGATGGCCTGATTGGCTCTCACGGAGCCGTGGCTTTCGCCGTTTACTTGGCTGTGCTGAAACGGAGTGTAGGTTCTCTTGCATGCTTGCAGATTCTGAATCCTCTTAGGTCCTCTCACGCTTATCAATAACTGACTAAATCGCCTCCATTATTGCGGAGTGAGGATATTACCTGAACTTTTGTTGCCTAGAGGCGCGGGGCGTATTAAAAAGGTGGCGTTTAAATCAACTGGTGAAAATGGTCCGGATGAGGGGGGAAGTGCAAGAGGGGGGGGGGGGGGGGGGTCATGTTACTGCCTCAGTGGAAACTGACCAACTGAGGTGATATAGTAACGCTGACTCTAACCAACCTTGACGCAATATGTTTACAACAATGAGATTCCATTTTTCCATGAAGAAATAGTTTATATACGGATGTGCTAAAATAATAAGTAAACGAAAGGCCCCGCTCTTGTCTTTTTCTTACCTTTTTTTTTTTCTTAGTTCTTAAGCGTGTATCACCGGTCCGGCAACGACGTGTTTTCTTTTTTTTTTGTGTGTGTGTGTTTTGGTTGCTTCAGTCATACCGACACGACGTAGACAAAACGCAGCAGAATTCAGTGTTACGGGTCGGTCGGCTCCACGGGTGCGTATTATCGTATATTCAAGCGAATTCTCTCGCGCTTAGGTGTTCATTCAACGTGACAACGAGCGAAGGAGAGGCAAACTTTTCAAAAGCTAGGCACACACAAACACATAAAGAACGGAGACAGTGGGCGCGACCTTAACGTCGCATGTATACGCAATTGCCCTCACGTGCCTGAGTCACGATATAAAAATTAAAAAAATAAACATCCATTTCTTATGCCACCATTTCAGTCTCGCCTTGCACCTTCAAGGGACAGAGACAGGGCATTCGTGCATTTGTTGTTTTTAAGGAAAGCATGCAATCCGCTCCAACACCATACAAACGACAGCCTGCAAGCATTGTATGATGCGAGATTCCTCCTTGTATGACACTCCTGTCTTCCTGGTCACACGAAAGTTGTCTGTAAACATGTTCAAAACATACACACGTACGAAACAAGCATGCTCCAAACCCGCTAGAGGCGTAATTTATCACCAAGTCTGTAGAAAACACCGCGTCTTTTTGAGCAGCGGCTTAAAGGGACATTAACGAGACAGTTATGCTTTTCTAGATAATTGCGTAATCACGACACTGGCGATACGGCCAACTCGTCGTCGGCCCATTCGTAATAGAGCAATGCATGAAAGGCAACTTGTCGAAAGGGGCAATCCGTCGAAGGGCGATTCTTCGAATGGGTTGAACGACGGTCCGAGGTTAAAAGTCCGTGGTTTCTTGCTATCTTTTTGACCCAACTTTTTTATTTGTGTTTGGACAAGGACGGCGCCCTTGTTAGGTTAGGAGACTGAAAGAAAAATTGCGAGAGGGCGGAGGCTGGGCAGAACCTTCAGACAAGTTGAGAAATGCGTCGTCTCGGGATCGTTTTTTAGTTCCTTTTCTTTATTACTTTTTGGGGGGCAATTACCGTGCGGCGATTTTACGGATTACTACAGGGCAGTACTCGCTTTAAAGTTTCAGGGAAAAAATTAATCATTTGGCTTTTCGAAAAAGCGGCGACCAGTTGGCCTCTTCGACGAGTTTTCTTTCGGCGAGTTGCCCTATGATGAATTGGCCTATTCGACGAATGGGCCGCCGGCAAGTTGGCCTAGGCCCTAGACCCTACAACACCATCTGATCTCTATGACGACCTTCTGGATCGCGCTTCCCTATTCTGCAAATGCCACCACCGGAAGTTCTCGATAGGCCCGTGTTTTACGGTGTACCTTCGGCAGGCTTAAAGCGTTGTGGAAGCTATAGTTAGCTGAGCGCTGCAGGACAGGTCTCACGCTCACTTACTGTCGGTTTTCGAATGTGTTCCTTGAATTTCTGCGTAAATGCGTAAATACATTGGAGAATCCGGAGAAAACGCTCCAAAAGCGTAGTACCAGAGAAAAGCCTGTTGACTTGATTAGTTTCAGAAAACCAGATCTGTTTCGCGCCTTTGAAGATTACGTGCCATTGAAGACGTCTTCTTTTCAAAACGTCTCCTGTTGAAGACAGCGTCTGCTTTAACAAACTAATACGCGGGGGTTGTTTGTTCATGTATGGTAGACGTAGAAAGAAATTGTGAACAACAACAGAGGCTTTCTTTTTGACGTTTCGAGCATACAGTATCCTTTCTTTTTCAAATGTAGAGAAATGCATGTTTCAGAATGTTTCGGTCCGAGATCGAGACAAAGCGAAGGAAAGCAATAAGAAACAATTAGACCCCAAAAACAAACTCTCACACAGGGGGCGATGTTTGCAACAACACACAGGCACGCTATAAAAAGGAACACAACATTAAAAACTTGGTCATGGCAGTCTCCAGGGAAACTAAGAAATATAGTAAATAGGCGGAGTTCCCTTTATCCCTACGCCCGTCCCAAAAACAGAAGTAACAAGTGTATAATCAAAACTACACGCATAATCTTTTCATATTCTTATTTGTTTTAGTTTTTTTTTTCTGCTGACGTGCGTAGTTTTGATTGTATAATTGTTACTTCTGTTTTTAGGGCGGCCGTAGGTATAAAGGCCGGGTACGCCGCCTATTTAATTTCTATAGATAATGTCATGACCGGGTTTTTTATGTTATATCTTTGTTTCTATAATGTTCCTCTGTGTTGGGGCAAACGTCGCCCTCTGTATGTGAGTTTGTTTTTGGGATTGACCTGTTTCTTATTGCTTTTCTTCTCTCGATCGCTCCCGAACCGAAACATTCTGCAACATGTATTTCGCTACACTTGCAAAAGACTAGGTTCTGCTTGAAACATCGAAAATAAAGCCTCTGCAGCTGCTCACATTTTTTTTCTACATTTGATACTCTCTTGGTGAGGAACTGCTTATTAACATTTTGAATCACACATGTTACCAAGAACCACGCTTCGAAGGAAAGTAAGCATGCTTTAGCAAGTCCTTTGCAAACCTTGAATTTATGGCGATGATATAGATCATTCTATTGATCGCCTTCTCCGTGTTGCAATCCTTGTTTACTCGGCTGTGAAATGCTATTGGAACATGCGTGATAGCTCGCTTCAGCGAAATACCACCACCGCTCATTCATCCTCCCATATAACTTAGTGACTGTGAGTATTCTGCCCCGGGCGACAAAGGACTGCAATTTGCGCACACCTCTCCAGACCTCATCACCATAGAGTTATTATAATGTATGCTGGAGGTTCAACTAACGCTAGTGTCTATGCGACTTCCGGGACGTAAATTGAAGCAGACAGCAAACAGTCTACTTCTGCGGTGCTCCTGTGTATTCCTAGGGGAAAACGCGCGTGCATTTTGTCTCATCGCCGGAAAATAACATGGAACCCTTTGTTATTTGGGTCGTTTCGAATAGTAGGCAGTTTTATCAACATTGTAAAAGTGCAATTGTTTTAGTTAGCGCATTTTGTTTCACCAGTGAATGATGTTTAACTTCGCGACGTTTCGGTGCCGAACCTCTGTTCCAAAGCAAACAAGCGACGATTCCAAGCGAAATAACATAATCGAAAGGAATATAGTGTGTGTTAAAGGTTCGCCATCATGCCGGTGGTGCTTATATAGTGCTAATATACCAGTCGTATCACTATATGAAAATGACTCCGTCTTGCATCTTTACGAGCAGTTCAGAACATTACAAACGTAAATAATAAAGTACGTGGCCTATGAAAAATGTATCTTTTTATTATTTTCTATGCCGGATAGTTTTTATCAGGCACTTGTTCTCAATGATTTCGAGCGTGTGGGCAATGTTTTGAACGCAGAACAAGCATCTTCGCACAAAGCAGAAAGATTAGAGTAGTATTTACTTATTGAAAATCAAACCTTCAATCTATTTTGATCATACATGCACAGGCAGTTACCGCCTCTAGTGTTACTGCGTAGTTCTTGCCGTCTCTCTTGGTTTCCCTGATGTTCTTCCTTCATTCGGCACGTATATCCCCCATGATGAAAAGCGCCGACGTCGTGTTCGCGCTAACAGTGTCCGACAGTGCACATAAATACACGTACGAAGCCGTTTTTGTACCGTTTTAATGCAATGAATTTGTAATGAAAACGCCGTAACTGAGCAATATTTTCGTCCGCCTGACTGAGAAATGTTCCAAGCTACCTAGTACGTAGAATTATTCGGGATATTTGCTTTTATGATCGAGCGCAGGGAGAAAATGCACTCACTTTTTTTCTTTACAAATGCATTACCGTAAGTCAATTTTCGACTGGTTGCTGTCTGCTTCAATGTGCAACAATACACTCCCAAACAGCACAGATTTAGCCAATTATTGCATAATGGTTGGAAATGTTCCTTTGGCCAGTGGCCAGACCATTACTTATAATGGGTATACAGTACAAGTCTGCACGGGTTCCACTGTGACAAAGACGCAAATGGCAGGGCGCAGAAGGGGCCCCACACTGTGTTAACAAACAACCCTGAGTTTGCCCACAACCCGGTGTGGGCAATGCGCATACGCAGAAGCCAGATTCGTGCGAAGCGAAGCGTCCGCGCGTGCGCCATCGCGACGACAGCAGCGCCACCGTGCGGAGCGGTGGGAAATCCGAGCCGAGCGTTGGTGGAACAAAAATGGCGGCTCCCACGGGGCTGCGCGTGCATGCCAACCTGTTGCTCAACTTCGGCGATATAGCAGTTGCGGCACTTCGCCTTTCCGTTGTCATCGCAGACACGATCAGCGTGGGAACGACACCGGATATGCGGGTCATCTCCTTTTTTCACGACGGAAACTGTTTGGCGCTATCTCGTCGTCGGTTATACAGGATTCGCGAAAAAAAAACAAAAAAAAAACACAAAGAAACAGCTCGCTATACCGGCGCGTATCTATACTGCGATCACGTGATGTGGCCTGAAATACAACCGTTGTCAAAGAAACATCAACTCCGGCGCACGTGAGTTTGCGATGATGAACGTTCCCAGCTCCGTGTACGCGTCGTTATCGAAAACATGTAATAAAAGCCGACAAAAGCTTGGCAAAAACAAAAAAAAAATAAACTTATTAATTTCTACGAGTACTCGGTCCCGCTTCAGACCCGACAGCTGTTAAAACGTAAAGAGAAGCACACGAAGTAACTTTGACCCTCCGACCTCCAGAAATGTTGAAACAGTCAGGGACAGAGCGAAACGGCATCTCCTGAGCTTCCTGGCACCGCACCTAAAAGCTCAAGAAGTCGAGTTTTCAAATCGTATACCGATCGTCAGTCTGGCCTGGCCTGCGCGAAGGGCCAAAATGCTGGCGTCCGCAAGAAACTCGGGGAATGGTGTGTCAATAATCTAGGTGTGTTACTAAAATTACATCGAAATGCGATAGTTAATACAAGCTTCGAGGATTCTTACTTCTAAACTGCACCGGCATACTGCGATCACGCCACAAAAAAACATTTCACTATATAGATTTTTTCTTTTTTTTTTGGGGGGGGGGGGGGGGGGAGGGGGAGGGTTTGTTGTTCTAGTTACTAGTACTATACTACAAGTCCCGCAGCACGTAGTGTGGGTTCTCCACTGGCTACGAAATACATTTTGAAAGGCTGCCAGCGGCGCCGGGTCGCTTAAAGAGGGTCTCATTTCCAAACCGACACTGTCGCAGCTCCCCCCCCCCCCCCCCCCCACACACACACACACGCACAACCGCTCGGGACTCCGCCGTAAAGATAAAAAAAAATGGGTAACTTCAGGGGATCCTCGGCTAGAACGGCTAGAAGCCATGCGTTCCGAAGAAATGGAAGGGGCTTACGCGCGATCACGATAACGCCGAGCGGAATCTGACCCGCAAGAAAACAATCCGGCACGTGTTTACACGTTCACGTGCGAGCGAGCAACGGGACAGGCGAGCACCGCCTGGCAGCGGAAGCATTTAACGACCGTCCCGTGTGACCAAAGGTCGCTGCATGCGGGCAGATCGCCCGACTAAAACCATGTTTTTGTTTTTTCTTCTTATTTTACTGTTTTTGTCCGAGGCTGTACGCGATGCTATGCGGGTGAAAGAAATAATACAGTAGGCCATTTTTGTCCCTTTTGTTATTAGCAAGCATCTATATACCTTTTTTTTTTTTTAGTTTGTGAAATCGCGAGAGATATGGAGGGAGAGAGAACGATGCAACGTTCGTACCCGATTTTCAGTATACTGCAACCACGGATCGGCTATGCACGGGGCAGATACGTCCCATTCACAAACGCAGGTCATTTGAATGTGTTAACGGAGTGTTATCGTTTAAATACGTGATTAGAGTTCTGGCAACGATAGCATGGTATTAGACAATTTTAGTAGATCGTTTCGACACATCAGACAGCGATACCCGATACATCCGCCGGCACCCTTGCGCATGCATCGTTCTGTTATCGGGACGGCTATCGATCGGGTCATCAGGACGGTCCCCTAAAAGTCCGAGGCTTGTTTGTGGTAGTACGTACTCGGCCCGGCTTCGGCGAAGCAGAAACGAAAAAAAAAGGTATCGCTGTAACGCATGCCAAAATGTTCTAATGTAACGTTTTAACGCAGTGAAATCGTAATGCCGTCATCGTAATACCGTTACCGTTACCGCCATGACGGGGCCGGACCGGGTTTCATTTTTTTCGGCAGCGCGGTATAAGATGACAGTTGGCGGGAACATGTCTTTCGCACGGTAGCAGTATTTCGGCAACGCTACGCTTTAACGGTGCATAAGAGAGCTTTAGTAGAGAGTTTTAGGGAACCGCTTTTGTACATCCGATAAGGTACGGTGGGCCCTCCGGTACGAACTGCGCACGCGCTATTATTGCACTATTTGTACACCCGGTACGGTACATTGTACCGTACCGGGTGTACAAAAACGGTTCCCTAAAACTCTCCAGTAGATGGTTCCGATAACTACGGTAACGATATTCTTTAACGATGCAATGCATTTGCAAAAGCAGCGGCGGAGTATCTTGTATCGTTACCGGACTCGTCGAAACGGTCGACTTACAAACCCTTTCGTAGTATTGTTCGAGGCTGGGCTAGTTGGTTCATCTTCGTTAGACATAAAACAGCGAAAACAAAACAAAACAGGGACACGAAGTAAACAGGACAAGCGCTAAGGTCGGTGGTCTGGTCTTAATGATGGGAAAAGAAATGCATTTTTGGCTCACTGTCAAAATTGTGTCACTCGAGAGAACAAATAACTGATGTCATTTAGCTTAAAGGGAAAGTAAAACGGTTCTGAATTTGAGAGAGAAAAAACAAAAAAGAAACGCTAAAATCGTTTTTATTTGGACTCTATGATCACGCATATTGTGATAATATTTTTTTTTTTTCAGTTTGGTTCACAAAAACTGCAAAAAATATTTTCTTTTTTAAAGTACCGTTGAAGCCCCTTTTTTTCGGAGCGTGACGTCATATTCAGAGTTTTCGGAATCTCCGCATTCGCGCATCTTCTGCGCATATCAAAGCTGTGTACGCGTACTCCTGCTATTTCCAAAAAAAAAAAAAGGTCAGAAAGAGACCTTACGACCGATATCAGTGCGGGGAAATATACCTGGCAAGCTCGCAATTGCACGCGCTGTCCACACGAGCGACACGCGCTTGGCGGCCCAAAGATCTGCGTATGACGTCACGACTGGTCGGAGGGTTTTCGTATTTTCTCACGTTTAGTTACATCTTCGAAAAAAACGAACGTGATATTCAGATTCACAGGAAGAAAATACTCTAAAATTCATCTCTAACTTTTTTTTTTTTTTCAGAATCTATTTAGCTTTTTTTTTAAAAGCAGGGCTTGGCAACCGATTGCTGTAGCGGGCCGATCGCCGCAAAGCGGAGACGGAGTGGGCCGGAAGTTGATCGGACGGAGAAACGGAGGGAGAGAGAGAGAGAGGGAGGGGGGGGGGGACAGCTTATAAAAAAAATAAAATATAAAAAAACTGTCACATAATTAAAGTAATACGCAGATATGTGCATCACTGTGAGTATATTGGACACATATCAGCCCCTTCCCTGTAAGATTGTCTGAATATATTGCTTGCCAAGGTTCAGAGTCGTAAAACATTTTGTTCGTCTGACATTCCCCAGCCCCACATTTGGCTTCACAATCTTCGAGTGATGTGCAGATATGCATATCATGTTGAGCATATGATATGCATGTCAGCCCCTTCTTAGTAGGATTTTGGGTGTCTAAATGTATTGATTGGCAACATTGAGAGTCATAAAACATTTTGGTCATCTGACATTCTCAAGCCCCACGTAGCCTAACGTTTTACTTCATGGTCTTCATCTTGAAAAAAAAAATGGAAAAAAAGAATGTTCGCAGATATGTGTATACGTGCTGTAGGGAACACTTCGATAAAGGCAGCTGCAAGATTTCCTAGATTTCAAATCTTTGATTCAGGGAGGCCAGCGGAAACCTTGACTAGGCTGTTCACTTCCAATGCATTCTTCAGCTTATTACCTGCTTAGGGATCAGCTGATCAGCGAACTTTATCTGCGAAATCTCTTGAGTTAACACATTCGATTATACAGGGTTTGCCACCAAACAGGCCTCTCGTCCTGGAGTGTGCTAGAGGGGGGGAGTCATTTCTAGTGGCGTGCCGGCCAGAAACCGTATAGTATTGTATCGCGAGCCGTAGGTTGCCGACCCGTTGCTTAAAGTACAAACATCTCCTGTGATATATTTACTCTCGTCCCCGGTCACCTAGTTCACATATCCGGAATGGGTGCGTAAAAAAATTCGAGACATTACAGCTTGGAACATGTAAAATGTTATCGAAGAATCAAAACAGTAAGGATTGACAACCATAATAAACACGAGTGAAGACCTCCCAGTCGGGTGGCAAGTGCATAACGATGTTTTCCCCCATGCCGGAAGGTCCGCGATCCAAGATGGCGACGACTACACGGAAAAGGTGAGCGCCGTGCGCTCAAGCACGTGCAGCGTGTGTGTGAACAGATATCTTTGGCAAGCCTGCAGTCGCGCCACAGACGTACCCGCACGAGCAGAGACATGGCGGCAGCCAGTCGCCCAGCTTGCAATCGTCTATCCCGTATCCAAGGTTTCTTGGCGTCATACGACCACGGAGGTAGAAAGAAGAGAAGGCGACATAGCGGCTAATACTGGCCAAGCTAGAAAATCCTAAGTGAAGCTGGAAGTAGAGGTGGAGGTCGGTGCACGGACGCCCCCCGAGAAGGACCAAAACAGCTGTTGGAGCCAAATCAGCTCGAATAGCTTCTTTGATTGCTTGTGGTCATCATGTGGGGCGTGTCTCTCCAAACCGGAAGTCTCCACCGGTTTCACCTATGATGCCGTTATGTCGCCCCTAGAAGCTTCCTACCACAATGTACAGGAGTGACTATTGAAGAATGTAAGCTTAAAGTTACCCAATAAGCGAAACTTTATACAACATATTTTTTTCTCTTCTGACTGAATAACTGTTTCCTTCAAAGGGATACGGAAACGACATTCTGTAGCTCATTTCTTCGCTTCACCATTACGTAGGTAGCAGTAGAACCTCAGAAACATCAGTATGTTGTTGGAAAACGCAAGAAAACATATTTTAAACTGGTTGAAACGATAACCAAAAACCACCTGGTTACGAAGCTTCAATGGAATGTCGTGACGGCATCGGCCTCCGATGGCAGCGCCACTATATGGGAACTACGCTTATTAATAAAAAAAAATACCTAGGCCAGAACGTAATACCGAAGCTTTGCTGAAGAAAGCCAAATCACAGAAGATAGCGTTGTGCACGCTGCTTTTAACGTCGTACTGGCCGAAAGACACCGACCTCTCGAAGTGACCCGGGTCTACGACGCAGCGCTGTGCCGGAATCCACCTTTGTGTGCGGAAGTTTCTGTGCAACGCTGTGCAAATTCAGCGGTCGTCTTGCCATCCAACTTAGTCGCCGTCGACGTGCAAAGTGCCTCGTCGATCGCGTAAGCCTCGTTGGACGAGACGGACGAGACCGACGAAAGCGGTGCCGATCGCTCCTCTTTATTGTTCGCCATTGAGACAAGTCGCGTTGCAAAATCGTGGCGATGCGAACGTTTTTTTGTGTTCTTTTTTTTTTTTGGTGGTAGTTATTGTGTGACTATGTGAGAATTGTACAGTCGTATTCTCTGTGCCTCGCTTGGAAAATCGTGTCCGTCGGGACCAGCGCAAGCTTCTTCTACGTCGATGCCTTCAATTCTTCCGTTTATTGGTCGCCCTTGTGACGAGGAATGTCGCAAAATCGTCGTAGTTTACGTGTCTTTTCGCGGTGGCGTGACAATGCTGCAGTCACGCCACTACCGATGTGGTACCTGTGTGAAATATTGTGATGCCACCGTCGTGCTGCCTCACCGGCTTAGCTCGACCTGTTTCCCTAGCTGCTGGCTTTAATAAATGAAGGATGCTAACTGTTATGGCGCCTTCAAAGCGATATTTATGTATCCGTGAAGCTGACGCCCTCGCCGAGTCTGGTCGTTGTGATCGGTCGGTGGGAAATCAGGTAAGCAGCAATTGCCTCGTCCTATATCAATGTCACACACTGATCCTGCATGCCGTCACCTTAGACAACATAAGGTATAGGAAATCTACCAACATCTCGCCTCCTGCGAGATAGCAGAGATATGTACAGGCTCCGGATTTTTTTTAACAATATCGCGCGAACGCCAAACGGCCGCTAGATCAGCGCCTTATCGCGGCATAAAACAACAGGTCAGCGAGACTCCGGGTGCGTGGCAGAAGGAACACGCATAGCCTCGCTGACTTGCTGTTTCACGCTGCGTTAAGGTGCTCATATGCCGGCCGGGCGGCTTTCGTGCGATATTGTTAAAAAAATCTGGAGGCTGTCCCTCAGCCGCCTCGCAACGATGTCGTCCCGTTCAAAGAGCAGCGAGCTCGCCCCCGAAACCGGCGTTGCCGATGTCGCCATAGCGCGCACGACTCCGCCAGCTCCGCAATCTCCACGTGATATGTTACAGCCCTTGGGCACTCTGACAAAGTGAGGTGGTAACCCGTTGACGCCACCAAGTGTCAACGCCCGTAACTACGGTCCGCTTGGCCATAGGGAGGCCGATGACGTCGTGGTCAAGTCGTGGGCGCGATGGATATTTCGAGACGAACCGCGCCCTTCGACGGCTGATCTTGAAGTGCTCGCCAGAAGCGAACATTTAGAACGTAGAATACAGCAATCCGTCTGAAATACAAGCGTGCGATTGTCATTAGCAGATAAGAGTTGATCATGTTTAACTTATTTCTGAACTTGAGGGGTATATTCTAAGTTTCGATTCAGTACCCCCATGAGTATATTGTATGCTTTCACAATCGTGAGTATATTGTATGCTTTCATTATCACGAGTATACCGTATGCTCAATAATAATATTCAAAAGGACTTTAATAGTACTCAATGTAGCGAAAGTTACACTCCGGCCTCACGTTTGGCAACAGTCACGGTATACAAACTAAGAATTCATAATTCAGTAAATCAGCTGCTGTTGCAGTGGGCTGCGGTGCTCCAACCACAGTAGTCGTTATAACTAATCATTTCTTGATTTTTTTTCGTATCAAGATACCCGAGGTATAGCAGAGAGGCCAACGACCCTAGAACAAAGACCTACGGCACCGAGTCTAGCAATTTTACTGTTAGGATGAGTGCGTAAACACTTTGCGAAAGAATGCTTCCCTTCAAAGCTCTTTTAAAGAAAAAAAGAAATCCAATATGACGGAAGGGCCAACGACTCGAAACATGTACTTGTATACGCACGTACATTTGCTCGAGGGGGAACCTTCAACAGTATACATAGAGTTGCCAGCTCGATGTCTTTCGCACAATTTGGTACTCCGTTCAGCCCTAAGCTGACAGTGCGGTGGATGCTAGGTGCTCGTCAGTCTTACGTCTACCTTTGACCACGTGACCGGGCTCCCGCCCATACCCACGCCTAGAGAGCGAGTCACGTGATGAAAGGCAGACGACTGATTGGTCGGGCAAGCATTCATTTTTTCATGTGTTTATTTTATGTGATCATGAACAGTCGAAGCCTCGGTAATTATGCGCAGCAGGTAAATGGGGTGGTGGTAAAGAACGGCTTGCACGCAACAAAACGTGCTAAAATATCAACTTGTAGTGAGGCGCCAAAACAACGAGGACACAAGAAGAGAAACAGACAGGACGAGGCGCAACTTGAAGTGTGCGCCTCGTCCTGTCTGCTTCTCTCGTTGTGTCCTCGTTATTTTGGCGCCTCACTTCAAGCATGTACAACCAACTAGCCCAACTCGCCGTTATAAAATATCGAACTCTGTTACATTAAAGTTATTACATAACGTGCAAAGAAAACCTTTTTGAGTTTATTTTACTGTGAAAATAATCTACGCATTACCCGTTTTCTGCCCTACTGTAGCGGTAGCGACCCGAACAAGATGCCAAAGTTTGAGCACTATAACCACCATCTTGTTCGAAATTTATAAGTAATTTTTTTGAAGTTTCCAATGGGAAAATGGGTCTTGTTTTCGTCCGCTTTCGGTAACTGGCGCATATAGCGCTCCATGTATTGTAGAGTTCTATCGGCCACCATTTCCCCATTAAAAATTTCAAAAAATCACTTATAAGTTACGAATAAGCCTTAGCGGTTGGTTCTGAAACATCACGGAGTTGTAGTAGATCGTTTTTCTCCCCCGCTACGGTATCCGTAAAGAAAACGCCGCAGCTACGCATGCGCACCGCCACGGTCTTGTCTGCATAGTTCAAGGTCTTGTGGCGGATTACGTAGCACTATCCGAGTGCTTAGCGGGCCGCGGGAACGGCCTACTGCAATTCCCTATTAGGGAGTTGTAGTAGATCGTTTTTCTCCCCCGCTACGGTATCCGAAACGCCGCAGCTACGCATGCGCACCGCCAGCCTTGTCTGCATAGTTCAAGGTCCTGTGGCGGATTACGGAGCGCTATCCGGGTGCTTAGCGGGCCGCGGAAACGGTTCACTACAGCTCCCTATTATTAGGGAGTTTTCGTAGACCGCGCTGCCCCCTCCGCTAAGCGTTCCGCAACGAAGAAGTTGCTACTGCGCCTGCGCGCTGATAGCCTTGACTGTGGAGTTCCCGCTATCCTAGCGGGTTGCGGAGGGCCTTGCGGGACGGCGAAAACGATCTACGAAAACTCCCTATTAATGATTTATAGGGAACCGTTTTTGTACATCCGATAGGTACGATAGGCCCAGCGGTACGAACTGCGCATGCGCTACAGCAAAAGTCTCGCATATGGGCAGCTCGTACCAGAGGGCCTATCGCACCGTATCGGGTGTGCAAGAACGGTTCCCTAAAACTCCCTATTGGCATCCGGTTCGGACCGCGTTTGGGTGGAGAATAGGGAGTTTTCGTAGATCGTTTTCGCCGTCCCGCAAGTCCCTCCGCAACCCGCTACGATAGCGGGAACTCCACAGTCAAGGCTATCGGCGCGCAGGCGCAGTAGCAACTTCTTCGTTGCGGAACGCTTAGCGGAGGGGGCAGCGCGGTCTACGAAAACTCCCTAATGACCGTTCGGTAAAACGTAGTTTATTTTTGCGGTGAGAAAAAAAAATAACGGTACTATTTTTCTACAAGTGTTGAATGCGAGACATGCGAGCTAGTTCGGATAACTTGATGCACATCAAATATCGTAGAGGGTTGCAAAGCTCGCCTAGGAACATGAATGTAGGTAGATGACGTCAGATCAGGGGAATCAATTATCCTATAACGAAATAAATAAAACCTCTCTCACAGCGCTAGAGGTCAAAGTGGGGTAACTGCATTTGTCCGAGAGCCTTTGATATTTATAGTAAAATGAATAACAAACATAACAATTGCTAAAAAAAATAAACATTTCTGAACATTTTCTAATCTCTCTTACCTCGACCGCCCAATACAGAGGCAAATTCCAGCTTGGTTCGTACGAAGAAGCTGATGCAGCGGTGTGGAAGCTATGTGTTTGTAACGAGCACGTATGCTCTACAGCACTGTCAGCTTGTTCAACTTTACCAGAGGAGGCTGGCACTCTTCTGATAGGTACACGAAAATAAATGGGCTACATATTTCATTAAAAAAAAAACACACACACACACACAACACTCGCTATCACCTCAAGAGCCGTGGTAAACAAATCGCGGCTCCTCGCGAATCATTAATTATTTATTCCCCTATGTTTTGAATAAAGGTAGGTGCATCCTGTATTAGATTTATATCGTTTTATCAAGACGTACACGTTTCAAACACCAAAAGCGTCGCTCCTTCTTTGATAATCAAATCTTGTAAGAACAACTTTGCGAATAGCATAAAAAATGCGCAAAACTTTGTTCTTTTTTTTTTTCTTAACGTGAAAATTAGACCAAAAAAACATACTAATTTTGCACTTTTATAAAACGTAAAGTTCGGAAAGTATACTTAAAGATTTTTTTTAGTAAAAGAATACTATATTCAACATATATACACGGAGTTCCCGGGGAAATAAAACCCGTAATTTTCGGCCCGGTTAAATAAGCTATACACCGCAGAATGCTCGAACTTCATGGGAATGTGACTCTAGTGGTTGAGATAGAATCCTAAACTTTGAGAAGATGGAGTTTCTTTGGTTAAAAGATAATTGAGAAAAACTTAAACTTTATAAGCCTAATTTCGTTTAAAAAAAAAAAAAAAACGAATGACACTGTGGGCGCTTTTAGCATCTCTTTCAGTGAAAGAAACTTGTCAGCAAAAAATCAAACAATATTCTTTTTTTTTTTTTGCTGACAGTTTGTTTTTAACTGATATAAATTCCAGGAGCGTTCGTATTATCATTTCTTGCTTCGACGATAGGCTTAGGTGGACGTCGGCTCATAGAGAAATTTTGTTTTGCTCAATTATGTTTTAATCCAGGCAACGCCATCTACTCAAACTTTGGCGTTCTATCCAAACCGCTAGCTTCACATACTCACAGAGTTTGAACTCTCCGCGATTCACGGTTTATTTATTTGGGGCGAAAAACAGTTATCTTTTCTCGGGAACTCCTTGTACTTTTAGTATGTGCCTCCACACCATTCAAATACGAATTACGTTAAATATATTAAATGTTTACATATGATTTAAAAGTATACCAAAGAAATAGACTTTAAGTGTACGTTTTGATTCGTAAAAAGTAAAAAAATAATGTATTTACCCAGTTTGTCTCCGAAGATTTTGTCTAAATACTGATTTAATGTTGTTTGCAATATTGTTTTGCTGTACCCCATCGCACCATAGCTTGTCATTCCACGAGGATGTATACCTCTCCAGCGCTTATCACACCGGGCGAAAAATGTCGAGTCGCGGGCTTTGTCTTTGTCTAATGGGCCGCGGACGCGCACGCGGCGTCTCACATTTCGTGGAAAAGAGAGACATGCGCGCTCTCAGGCCCAGTAGGCAAAGATGGCGGCCCTCATAAGGTGATTATTGGAGAGATCTATAGACCTTTTTCGTTTACTCTCGTTTCCAGCCACCTGATATGCAAAAAAATTCAAACTGCAAATAGTAAAAATAAAAACAGAGGGGAGGCAATACAAAAATGGGTGACGGTTACGCTTGTGTGCCTAAATGTCTTCTATTGGCGTGGCGACGGCAAAGCAATGTTTTCGCCCACACTGGAAGTGACGATATTCAAGATGGTGGCGTCCTTCTGGAAAATCCGAAAATGTCTATAGGCCGGGTGATCTAATCATATGACCAGGCCTATCGTTGCTTCAGTAAGGTCGGCTTCTCGGAGCGAGCTATCTATTTACGTGCTATCATTCGCACGACACGCCGATTACAAGCAAAGGCGTGACGTCGAACATAAGATAGGGGTGGCATGAATGTGATATACGGTCGGGAAAGCTACAACATAGCGGAGCCATGCATAGAGTGCCCGGTCGCATATTTGGAGCGCGAGGATCTGGTAGCACAGAGCATCAAAGAGCCACTTCTCGGGGAACCCGAACGTCAGCGCACAGCTTTTGCAGCGACGAAAACCCGAAACACACTTGTTCGCTTTGGAGAAGTGTGTTTCGGCGTCTCGCCGCAGCGGGGCGCCAGTCACGTGGCTCTCTGCCACGTGACTGGCGCCCTGCTGCGGCAACATAGATTTAATAAAGTCATTGGGTTTTAGAGACAGCGAAGGGAGAGTGGATTTCAAGACTGTAGAGATTACCAAGCAAAGATTAAAGGGAAGCTACGGAGCTTCTTGGAAAAAATAAGTTAGAAGTGAATTCTAGTGTATTTTTATCCCCTGAACCCGAATACCCAAACCATTTGCTGCGTAAGTATTGTTAAACGCGAGAAAAACGCGAAAGACAGTCGCTGTCCGTGACGTCATCGACGGCTCTTTTGGCTGCCCAAGGCTAGGGGGGCGGGGCTTCAGCCCTATTTTGAAATTGCTCTTGTGGCTCTCCGGCGCGTCGCATTGAAATATAATTTTGATATCTGTTATTCCAAAGGCCAAATGAACGCAATTCATGCGTTTTTTCTCAAATGTAGAAGTGACCCATCTTCCCTTTAAGTGAATGGTGGCAGAAATCGAGAGAAAACTAGGTATTTTCTTATTCACTGATGGCAAGGGGGTTTCATAGCCTCACTTTCTTTGCACTGCGGAGTTAATATAGATTTCACATTTAAATATTCTAAGCTTAAATGGTAAAACAAAATGGCTAGGTGGCGTAAGCTACCGCCCGATCCAAAGGGCTCAGCCGTATTCATCCATCCATCCATCCATCTGCTCTCATCCGTTGTCTGCCGCTCCGCCTTTTCCACTTCGGCAGCCGCTTTTCGTGGCGATCTGCCAAGCTTTGTCAGTATATAGGAGGCCATGGCTACATAACAAACAAAAACAAAAAAGCAGCGATTTTGCGTCGTGTCGAATGTCGAAGTACATAACTAGTTTCTTCCCAATCCGCATCAATTCAATGACTAATCATTAAGAACTTTGTACAAACCCGAAGAACAACATATGCGGCTAGAAACTGAAGAAGAGGAGGAGAAAAGAGCTCGCGGTGGACACCAGAGCGCCGAGCTCTGACTGGAACGGTTAGGGGGTAGACGCAAAGCTAGCTAGCTTTTTCTCCACTCCCTCTTCGAACGCGTTCGTACGCCGGAAGCCGGCGTCCGGTGTTTCAACGGGTTTGAATAGTTTACTGCAAAGTCAAGAAATCAGAAGAGGCCGAAGTTCCTACTTCGATTAAACTGCAGAAAAACAAAACTTTACGCAAGAATTAAAAAAAATAAAAGATCAAACAAATATAAGTATGCGCAATAAAAAAAAAAGATTCTGTCAGTGCAATCACTTCAGTTCAAGCAGCTGGATGAATGGAAGAAGAATTCAGTCTATTGTGCGAGGGTTTCTGCTGTTTACTTTAAACGATCCCAATAAAAAATAAAAAAAACTGCCACTCAATACACGTACATATCGATAACATCATCAATCGACAATAAACCCCAACCGGCTTAAATGAACAAACGCACGTGTGTAGCCGCAAACGCAAGAACCGGAAAGAACGTAAAAAAAAAAGGAGCTATCAACACCATAATCAGTGAAGCAAAATGAATGCCAAGAAGTACCGATGACCTGCCTCCAATAAGCGGCTTTCAACCGCGTAAAACGGACAGCGCGCAAAAAAAAAAAAATGTAAAGACAGCTAAACGAACTATACAACCGCATAACGTGAACTCGTTTCGCATAAGTAAATGACCTCATTCGAACCCCCGCTCCCTGTGCGGTGCCTTAACCCTTTCGCAACAGACTTCGCATTCCGCACGCCCGCGTGTTACGCACAAACACTTGGGTCTACGCTCTCAAAAGCCTCCCTGCGGAATGTCGTTAAACGTCAACGATCAGCCGGTTGTTGTACGCAGCACACGCGGAAGCAGCGAGCCAGCCAATGAAACACGGCGCAAGTGTCACGTGGCGTTTGGGACGGGCGTCCATTTTAAATTAAGAAAGTAGTAATACATAGAAAGGAACGGGGACATCCCTTGTTGTTCACTTCTCTCGTGGGCTGGGCAGGCAGACGAGACGACACAAGCGAGCAACGCCAACAAACGGAAGATGTGAAGCCCTTTACGGTTCCAATGTGCGCAGCAAAGAACGGCGCGGCGCGAACGACATGGGGTGTAGTTTTCCGCTGCTCAGGACGCGAAAAAAACAAAAAGGACAATTTCGAATTATCTCAGATAGTAGCAGAGTAGTGACTCGTGGTTTAACGTCCCTCAGGTTAGCGCTAGCAGTAAAGTCGCTGGCGTGAATTATCTCGGATGCAGGCCGTATATGTCACGTCGTATATACCGCTGCTCAGATTTGCGTCGGTTCGCACGCGACAACCGGTTTGAAGAACGTACTGCGTAATTCGGTTGTCAAGCTTTTTCTTCTTTTTTTTGTTTACTTTTTTTTTTAGGGTGAGAATTTTGTAATTGTGACACTTCAGTGAGGTTTATAGAAAGCGAATTTGAGACGCAACACCAAAAGGCGACCTTAGGAGTGCAACGATCGTCTTCTGCGTGGTGTCGTATTTGTCTTCTCCGAAATATCGGACGCGACGCATGCGTCCCCAGCCCAGCGACATCGACATTTTTTCCCTTGGCTCTTGGCTGTTAGGATAGGTGGCGCAAGCTGCCGCCCGCTACAAAGGGTATAGCCATTACCATCCATTGATCCATCCATCCTCTATCCGTATCGAATGTTCAAAAACGGTTCTCTAATGAACCGTCTTGTGCACATCCGATACACTACGATGGGCCTTCCAGTACGCACTGCGCATGTGCGAGTCATCTGCTGTTGCGCATGCGCAGTTCACATACGGAGGGTCCCTAAAAACGGGCCCCTAAAACTGTCTTATGTGAAGCTCCCGTTCCTTTCTATGACCGACAGCGTATAAAGATGACCCGATGCCACGTGGCCAAATCTTTTGCGCCGCGATCTCGAAATCTTTAATGCCGAAGCGCGACCGTTGTTTTCTTTTTTTCACGCCCATAAATAGGCGCTCTCTTTGGCAGCCCACGCGGACATATGGGGGACCAGCTCGCACTCTTGGACCCCCACGGGATGCGCAGTTCGCCGATTTCTCGGAACTTCTTTCTTATCTTCAAAAGTGGCGGCCAATAAATTAGCGGAAAAATTGGAGCCGCTCGCGGCAAGCCGCGATAAGGCCGTCTAGATGTTTACGCCGCGAAACTTTAGTGGACGTTAAAAATGTCACGATACGCTCTCTCCTTTCCTCCGGTGCGAGTATCAGCAATCAATTAGTCGTTGCAGTACGAAACTATTCATGGAGAGACCCTTAATCAACGCGCATTGGGTAAGGGTGATTATGCAAATTGTCGTCATTACGACACACGTCTATATGAAGCACGGTAAAAGGAATTGTGTTTTGTGTATGTTTAGACATCGGGAAGCTATAGAGTCATCCTCAACGATCGTCTCGTGCTGTAGAAACATTTCCCCAGTGCAGCACCATTGCAGTGCCTGGGGGTCTTTAACGTGCGTCGCGCAGTAGTGATACGCCCGATTCAGATGGTGCGATTTTGCTTGCGATTTCGCAGTTGCGACGTTGCTCGTGCGACAAACAAAACAAAACAAAAAAACGAAAAAAAAAAAACAACGTGGCAGGAGCTGCGCTGCTCGCCTTTGGACTTGCGAAATCGCAGGTAAAATCGCACCATGTGAATCGGGCTAAACACACGGCCGCACGCCGTGTTTTTATGATCATCCATGATCCATTTATGATCATCCAGATCGAATCAGGCCGTGGATTGAAAAGCAGACTCGTATACGCTACTCACTACAAGTAATCAAATTCCTTGTAATCAATTACGTTTTGGGTTGTTTTTGTCATCAATCGTTTACTTTTTTAGGTATGGATCACGAGAGAACTTTGATTACTTTCAGAAGCAAACAAATTATTTTTGACCCTCGCAATTTTACCTTTTCCTTTCTAATGGCGCTCCTTTGTTACCACAAGTGTCCAAGAAATAATCCTCGAACCGTGTCTCTGACAGGAGGATGGTCTACCGAAAATTGGTCAATTGAGAAGATTATTAGCTTGTAATTCGGCGATTCTAACCCAACACTGGACAGTTCAAAAACCCGTTTTAAAACCGCAATAAAAAAAAAAAATCTGCGTCTCGAAAATCTGAAGTAAACCGGAAGAGTAACGGTCACTTCCTCAGGTAACGCCCAATTACTTTTCTTCTCAACTAATCAAGTAATCTAATCGAATAATTCTTTTTTTTTACCAAGAGTAACTGTAGTTGTAATCAGTGTTGTAGGCGTTATCGAGAGAAAAAAAGTAAAGAAACACGTTACTCGTTACTTGCAAAAGAAAGGAACGCGTTACCAACGCACATTATCTCAAAATGAAAACAACGCGTTATCGTTCCCGATAAAGAGCAGCGCAAGTTGATTTTGCGTTACTTTTGATATATAAATTAAAAATAACAGCGTTTTTAATTTTTTTTTTTTGGTGACAGCATTTTTTGACATTATGTCAAAGGGCGTGGGCGTTGAGGTTTTTCTAACGTGGGACGTTTTGCGTGAGGAAAAGCGAAAATCACTGGGCTTTTTTTATGATAGGTTCATCGATGATAGGACACGTACAGAAACATGACGAACGCCATGACGGTGCTCTTTTGACCCTGTCTGATTGGTGCCATCTGCTCGTAGCGTCGTCTAGAGCGTCTAAGGTGAAACCATGTATAGAAACAAGAAAAATGTACCTTTTCTAGGTCTCGGGAAGAAGGTGTAAAGAGTAACGTAACTACGTTACCTGTTACTCGAAGTAAGTAACGTAAGTATGTTACCCCCCTTACTTGTTTTGAAAACGTAAGGAGTACGATACTACGTTACTGAGAAAAGTAACCCGTTACCGGTAACGCCGTTACTTGGAACGCGTTACCGCCAACATTGGAACTTGTAATCCATTACATATTTGGGGGGGTAACGCATACAAGGCTGACCTCGAGTAATCTATTTTAATGCACGTTCACCAAGAGAAATTGTGATTGTAATTGATTACCTTCTTTGAGTAACGTATCAACAAGACTGAACTTTGAAACACTGATCTTCTGATTTCTGCAGCGCGATCTTTCGCTCCGCGTGCTCCGAGCCGTGCACTCGGATCTCCCTCTATGCTCTTCGATGACCTTGCACGATTCCAAAGAATCCTTTTGTAACCTGTGGAATGCCATCTCGCAAAAAAAACGATTTCCCTGCCTCCCAAAAGAATTTCTGGCACTTACACCGCTGTATAGGTGCCGTTTACACGCGGAAAAGGACGTCCATTACAATTTGGAGTCTTGCAATTGCGATTTGATTTTTCTTATTTATATACATAACGCGCGCAAAAATGTGACTGCGGCGGTGTTTAGTGTACCCGCTCGTTGTTCCTCTTTATGTTTTCATTTCGGTACCACGCTGTGGACGGTGCATATAGCTTGAGATCTTTGGCGTGTGGCAGGTACAGGTTCGGATTTCTGCTTTTCCCTCTTCGCGGAGATAGCTGCATACTTAGAGACGCTTGGCCGGGCGCGTTTAGGAAGATAGGAAGAAGAAAAAAGGGTTGACTTTCACCCGTGACCGTGCCAAAAACAAAAAAAAAAAAAAAAATAGAAACGCAATTTTATTTTTGCAGTTATTTGATGATTCTTTCAAGGCGCACGCAACTGCGTCCTTACCCTCCCAAAAATAACTAAAAATTAAAAAAAAAAACACACAAAAACACGAGAAGTTCGCGGAAATATGGTAGGGCTTTTGCTTGCAACGTAGAGCGAATCGGTAAACACTTAAACCAATAGTGGTCGTTTTCGAAAAAAAGAACTGCTTGAGTGAAAAACAATAAAGGAAAAGTAATATTTTGTGTTGCTGTTGTTGTTTGTTCTGCTCTTTGGCTCGAAAAGAGGAAACATACGAGAGTCACGCGTTTCACATTGAGGCGACAAAGTTTATATTTGAAATCTGACATGTCCGGTGTCACTGTTGTAATGGTGGAATGTTTTCTTGGCGCAAAGGTATCCTCTAAATAGTAGTGTAGTTGATTCTCCCAGCTGCCGAGAGTGGTCCCACGCTTTGTGTCACATGTACAGTGGGCTCAACTGTTAAACATAACGCGGGAGCGGTGGCCGAAGCTGATATCAGAGCTGTCTAGCGATTAAATCAATGATGCGGCAGAGAATAAGCCGGCTCTTCTTGGGATTGTCGCCACTCCCCGATACAATTATCGCACGACCTCCTCGTTACTTTCTTTATCACCCACGCTTTAAATTTTTACTTGTTTTTTTTTTTTTTTTTTCAGTCTGTTTAGTTACACCTAAGCATTTCCCATGCCGGGCTACCATATCTCGGTGATCTTGCAGTTTCTCTAATAAAGGCCACCTTCTTTAAACAACAACAAAACAATATAAAAAAGCGGGTTTTTTATCGCCGAGTCACGCATCGGTGATTGTTTCGGAGCTGGGAGTGTAACTCCAGAAAACAGCAGCGGCGTAAGCTTCCAGAGTGAGCTGGTAGATGGCGCATGCAGTCTCTCCGGCCACCACTCCCGCGTTATGTTTAACAGTTGAGTACACTGTACATCTACCATCATGGCACCATCCGTAAGCCGGCAGCGGCGCCACACCGTTAGAGATGAGCTAATTATTTTGAAATTGGGATATGAATCAACCGGAGCATACAAAATGTTTTAAAACAAATCAACAAAAAGGTCGCGTTTCGATTCACAGCTGAACGACACCTTTACAAGTTGGGTAAAACGGTCACCCTGCAAATCTTTGTTAGAAGCTTCTTCTCTTCCAGCGCTGGGGTGCACGGCGAACATGAATCGCGGTATCGCTCTAGCCCTTCCGATCGTCACACGTTTCCTTCTAACCCACCCTTAAAATAGTGTCGTAGAGGGCGTGGCATTCCTTACGAATATTTTAGCCCACGCGTGGCATCGGGATTATTGGAAGCAAAAAAAAATAATTAAGGCGCTCCTTTGATCTACCGCCTAGATCTCCCGTACGCAGAATTCAGGAAGGATTTATACACGGACCAAGGCAGCGCAAAGGCTGGGACGTCAGATCACGTGACGTCGCGGTGTTAGTCGACATCTCGACGTGGCGCAGTGACGTAGCGTGACCTGGCGTGGCCTGACCCAGGTCGCCTAGGGACGCCTGGTCCCTAGGTGACCAGGCGCCCCTAGTTTTCTAGGGAAATGTTAGTCGTGTTACAACCAAAACAAAAACGCAAAGTCTTGAATACAATCATATATACCGGCTGTTTCAGCGAAGAATGACAAAAGTTTCTTTAAGTTAGTGTATTAAGAAGGATAATTTTTTCTGGACCGGATTATTCGCAATGGCGGACGTCAGAAAATGCGCGATACTTACATAGTAGTTCGCTAATTAATTGAAAATGACTAATTGACTTTTTAATTGATGAAAATAGACAGATCATTCCAATTAGAAACTTGTTGAGCGTCATCGAAAACCACTAAATCAGTAATTTTCGAAAATACTTTGTGCGCGCGAAAAGCGTAGTAGAACGCTAAAGTTGCCACTCGTGGAGCAGGTACAAAGCTGGATAAGGGACGGAAAAATCACGCGGGCGCCTTACCGCAACCGCTAGCCTTGTACCTGCTCCACGAGTGGTAACTTCAGTGCGCTACTACGCTTCTCGCGCGCTCGAAGTCTTTCTGAAAATGACTGATTTAGTGGTTTTCGATGATGCTCAGCAAGTTTCTAACTAAAGCCATATGTCTACTTTCACTAATTAAAAAGTTAATGGGTCACTTTAGTTTATAAGCTAACTAATTAATAAATATCGCGCATTTTTTGACGTCCGCCACCACGGTTAAGAGGTCCCACGAAAATTATCCTTTTACCTCAAATACACTAATTTTAGGAATTTGTGTCACTCTTACGCGAAACACTCTGATATATTAAAACATTTCCTACTTTAGAAAGACGCAATGCCAGATTAGTTCCCTGCGAATATATATATATATATATATATATATATATATATATATATATATATATAAAAGCAAGGAAGCAATCTGAGGTCGCGTCTTTTTGAAGTATAATGTGCTTTTTAACAGAACCCAAATCCCAGATTTTTCCTGTCCTCTCGTCTGTCCGTCCGTCCGCGCATTTCCCGCTAAATTTAGCGGGAAAACAAAACTGGTGTTTAAGTAACGTGATGTTGATCGATGTCACGTGACATCACGTCACGTGACCTATGCAACAATACAGTTTTCCCGCTAAATTTGGCGAAAAAATTGACGTCACTTGTCCTGACATCAGGTGACCTATGCACACTTTCCCCGCTATATTTAGCGAAAAATTGATGTCACGTGACTTCTGCGCAACTCAATTTCCTCGCTAAATGTGGCAGGAAAACGACCTAAACACCTTCGGTTCCCCACTAAATTTAGCTGAAAAATTAAAGTCACGTGACCTTACGACACGTGACACATCAGTACAATTTCCCCACTAAATCTAGCAGGAAAATTGGCGTCACGTGAACCACATGTTAGGGAGTTTTCGTAGATCGTTTTCGCCGTCTCCCAAGGGCCCTCCGCAACCCGCTACGATAGCGGGAACTCCACAGTCAAGGCTATCGGCGCGCAGGCGCAGTAGCAACTTCTTCGTTGCGGAACGCTTAGTGGAGGGGGCAGCGCGGTCTACGAAAACTCCCTATTAATATAGTTTTCCCGCTAAATTTTGGGAGGAAATTGACGCCATGTGACCTATGCACCCAGCTTTCCTTTCAATGTACGGGAAATTGATAAAAATAAAGTTTCTTCTTCACTCCCTAAAATAACGGTTTAATGTATTCTAAATGATTTTACATGATGGCACTTCAAATACTGCATTTCATGCAAAAAAATAAACTTTAAATATACAAATTGCTGCCAATTTTGTTTTTATATTACATTTTAGCTATGAAGCCGCCCTTCACAACCTTCTTTTGAGGTTTCAAGTTGCACCGAAAACATAACAATCTACGATTGAACGTCCAAAGAGGGTATCCTGAGTTGTTTGAAAATATCTTGAAGCAACGTCGATATCCAAACGGCTCGACACTGGTCTTGTTTTACATAATAGTAAATAAAAGAAAGGTAAGCAAAAATTTAGTCATTCTCACAAATAGCACAGAGTGAAACTGTTCACATAAGTGCATTTGTGACAACCTTGGCAGCCGTCTCCTCTACGTTTCTTTTTTTTTTTTTTTTCAAAAAACCAGTTTTAGTTTTATTTTCCTCCCTAATAAGAAAAAAAAACACGAACTCAATTGAGCTACTATATCCATTAACAAGAGCCAATGCGCGAAGAATTATATTAAAGGAGCGGTGCAACGATATTCAATTAGAATGTTTTCCACTTTACACGAGCTTGCTGGCACTAGTGGGACTCAAGGATACCCGCACGCAACGCCACTGACCAAGAAACTCCTTTGTTGCGCTGTAATTTCGAGGACAAAACCGAGTGTTTTCATTCAATCTCTCCTTCGCAAAACCTGATGACGTAGCTGGGCGGTAGCAATACCGACCCAGTGACGACATTTGAATGCGGCTCATAGATTGGACCCGAGCATGGCGTGGACACTCGATTTGGGCTCGTGATAATCGATAGCTCGACATGTATTCAGGTAGTGGCCCGTGTCCAATCGCTGCAACGACGACAAAAGTCGAGCCATAACACCATCTGGAACTCAGCGCGTGCCTTGTGCCTTGCCAATCCCAGCGCGTGGCGATGATCAACATTGGCGGCATATAATCGGCTTCAGATCATGTGGCGGCTTGCCCTGGCTGCGAGTTGATGGGGTGAACGCTGCTCGTTTTTCTTTAATTTTTTCTGAAACTTCTATTGCGTGTGGTGAAGAACGAACGCGTGTTTCATAGGTCATTAACGTCAGGGATCTGTTCTAAGCGGTATTTGCTCAAAATACAAAAATCGTTGCATCGCCCCTTTAAACGTTTCTTCCCAGTTATCCGCAAAGTTATAAAGATTTGCTTTTCACGTTTTACGAGTTTACCCCCGAAAATAATCCAGGGATAATTCGTGCGAGGTAATCAAAACTCCAATAATAAAGTTTGCCAAAGATTTTTTTTTTTTTTTTTTATCTGGGACGAATTTTTTGTGGTGTGTTTCACACCACAACGAATCCGTCCACGAAAAAAAAAAAAAGTAATACACGCAGTATTCCCCGACTCGACATATAAATACCTCGCGTTGCCTCGTTTCGGCCTCGACCTAAGCTGTGACTTTCTCGATTCGGCAAAGTCAAACGGCGTCGCTGCCTGTATCAAACTGCTGAACGAAAACAAACAAATAGAAAAAAGTGCCGTTCAAGTTCCGCCCTTGGGATAATACCTGGCGACCTGGGTGAGCCAATTAGCATAATCTCGCCGCGAGCTCCGCAGATATCACGGGCCTCCGCCAAGCGTCCTTTTTTTTCAAAGTCTTTCGCAAGGGCATTTCGAGCGCTGGCGCGGATTGGGCATAAACACCATTTCGGTAGCTGAGAATGTAGACCTCATTTTCCAAAGTGCGCGCCATCTGGCGGTTGCTGCGCAAATTTTCCGAGTCCGCCATGTCTGGGTATGCACTCTGAGCTGCTATTGGACACGAGGATGACGTCAGCATTCGGCGAGGACTCGGAACCTATGACGCGCGGTTCGTGCCCCAGAAGATGGCGACCGCCAATGTTGCTTGACGGACTTTCGAAAAAGGTTCCATTTGGTGCCTCCTAAACGATATTATTCGAAAGACATATTTTAAAGTATGGAATCATCTTTCTAATAGATCCCTCCCTCCCCCCCCCCCCCCCCCCCCCCTCCACCGTCCGCCGAAAAAGCTTGCCCGTCCCCACCAAATTTAACCGGAGAGTTGACGTGTCGTGACGGAAAGATGAACACTCTGTTTGCACGTGCGCCGCGCCGACAGCAGTGCCATCGGAACTGCGTGCTTCAACACCAAGGAGGGCCTCGCCCATGGAGAATAGAAGGGTAGGAGAGGGCATGACGTCGGCCGCGTAGCCTTCACAAGCCATGCTCCCTTGACGCCTCGCCTCTTTCTCATTTTCCTCCTTACTCTCCTCACCTACCATGCCAACGTGACCACATCACGTGACCGTAGCTAGCCTTCGTCTTGATATGGGGTACTAGAATACACCACAGTCTAGACTTCGATCTGATAAAACCTTCCGGACGGAGCGCGCGCAAGCCTGCAAGGAGTCCTTCTACAATCAACCATCCATCTCACACGTGACATGTCACGCGCACCAATCGCCAGAGAGATCTGCGGTCACGCTGGGCACAAAATCGTTTAAACTTTTTTATGAATAGGCTTCACCAATACTGCAATGTGCCCCCTCCTAGTACTTCTAACCTACTTGGCCTCGCCAAACAAGAACGCCATCCGCATTCTCGGTCAAGTTGGAGAGCATCCGTCGTGTTCTGGACCGAGGTCCAAAATAATGAAGTGGAGCCTAGGAAGTCGGCGGGCGGAACTTCTGAGTCTCGTTAGGGGTGTTGCAAGGAAGGTTCCGCGGAGGTGGAATCTAGAGGTGCGTCTCAGGGACCGTAGACGTGTTGAGCAGGCGCAGTCCTGGTGCTGCAAAGTTACTGTCGAGGCAGTGGTGTCTTTTTTAAAAGATAACTCTTTGTTTTTGTTTGCATCGGATAATAAAGGGGGTTCCTTGTCCTCCCAAAGCACGTGATGGTATATCGTCTGCGTTCCAGTCTAACACGGACATTTCCCTACAAAAGATTAAATCCTAGGCTAAAAAAAACTTTGTAGCAGGCTAAACCTTGATCAGCTTGTCAAACGAATCGACGGGGGAAAACAGCTTAGTTTAGAATTATCTTTACTGCTAAGCAGACATGCACGAGTTACTCAAAAAAGTAATTAAGCTAAGTTACTGAGTATTGGCCTCAAAAGTCATTTAAGTAGAGGAGAAAATTACTCAAACGGAAAGTAATTAAATAAATTACTAACTACCGTAAAAAAAGTAGCGAATTACTTTTGAAGTTACTTTTATATTTGTTATAGTAATAAGAAAGTATGCAGGTTTTCATCTGTTAGCGAAATTTTGCTAGCTAAATATAACGCAGTTTGTGTTTTACAGATATCCTTTAATAGCTGGTTTTACTTTTGCGTGTTTAATATTTTTGTACTTCTTCATTTTTTGGTCAACGATGGGCTGCGGATGTATCATTTCTACTTTGAGGTTTAGCACTGCCTAACTTTGATTTTTCAGATAGTGTCTGCGTGTTTACATGGTTGCGTAAAGTACACCTCAGAAGTACTTAAAGTAAAGTACACCGTAAATGAGAGGTTGTGTACTTTAAGTAAAGTAGTAAGTACACCTGGTGCAATGTACTTGTAGTAAAGTTCCATAAATAAAATGTGCTTTCAATGTAAAGTACAACAAACATAACACAATCTTTTGTGATGCCCTTTCATCCCCTATACAGTGTTCTAATTTAACTGGTATGCATTGCTCTAGGGGTAATTAAAGACGCATCAATTTTTTTTTGTGGAAATGTTGGCAAATATTGAATGAAGTCAAGTCGCCACAAAGTATTCTTTTTTTTTTTTTACTCTCGCTGACAAACTATTTAACAAAATCAACTTATTGGGCACTTATTTCTATCGGTCTTACAGCCGCCATTACTTCACTCAACGAGATGACCAGATGACGTCTCGAATGACGATAGCGCGTTTTCACATAACGCTACTACTTTTTTTTTTCAAATTTAAGAAACGTTTCTTTTTTTTTTATGTCGGGAATTGAACTGTCCTCAGAAAGTACCAGACAAAACATTTTAGTGAAGTACAAGTACATGTTTAGAGAATGTACTTCAAATAAAGTACAAGTTTTCTAAACCTACTTGAGGTAGTACTTCAAGTACCATGCACTTATAGAACTTTCCAACACTACTTGTTTAGTTGTTTTTTCTTTTGTAAAAACGGTGGGGGAACTATTAAGATTTCTCGAACGATCTTAGAATCTTGGAATACCTGCATATGCTGAGTTTTGGGAGGAAAGCCAACGCAAAAAGGTCACCTTCGCGTTGCCCTTTAGCACGTGATTCTTCAAGTACAGCACAAACTACGGGAGCACCAGATGAGGTTCAGAGCGAGTGCTGCATTTTGTTGCCTCCTCTGAGTGAGGCTGCATGTCTACACTTCCTGGAGTGGGCGAGAGCTCCTAGGTTGGGGAGAAGCGGGGACAAACCCTTTCTTGAAATGCGTCAAGTCTCATTCAGCTTCTCGGGACAGAAAGAAACGCCAGCCTTCGGCATTTATCCCGCAGTTAGTCGGCCTCACTTGCGACATGTCTGTCCGCTCCTCGCGCTTCGTAGCAGGGTTGCTGCAGTGTGGGGGCTTGCGAAAATTTTAGGGGGTTTCGGACCCTCCAAACCACCCCCCCCCCCCCTGCCTACGCTACAGGCTTCCCCTCTTTACAACTATGAGCTGATCTTCCAAGATCTCATATCTTTTTGTACAGGAATGTTTGTTGATAAGAAAACCTGCCACTAAATTTGGAACATAATTTGTAATTTGAGTAGAAGTTAGTCGGAAAAAGTAATCAAAGTGAACTACTGAGCACCGAAATAAAAATGTAATTGAAAATTACTAAACTACTCAGAAAAGTAGTTAAACTACAGTAACTTCAGTAGAGTAGTTGAACTACGTACAAGTCTGTTGCTAAGACGCATCATGCATACTGTCCTTTGCGCGTTATTCTTTCTGAGGCCGGCAGCTGGCAAAAACCTGTCGCATTGTTCCTATAAAGAATATTAAATGTGTTAAAGACTGACAATCCTTCAATTGTGAGTAGCTCAGACGAAGTAATTTATTTTATTGAGGAAAACCAACATACTGGTTATATTGCCTGCTCGTTTGACATTAAGCATCTTTACTACTCCTTGCCCCACAATGGACTCGTCTGCATTCGTGACTGTTTTGACAGTCACTGGAATATCAGTTGATGGCTTTTTGGATCTCCTTGACATCTACATACCTGAGGTCGACCTTTGCGACTTGGGAGGGTAGCGTCTACTTACAACGCCAAGGAGTGTGTGTTGGATTTTGCCTCCCCCCGTTCTTAGCGACTTGTTTTTAGCAAGCATCGACTGTATACAACATCTTGAGGGTACCAACGTTGCAAAGGTCTTCCGCTATGTAGACGAGTTTTTAGTACTGTTGAAAAACCCCCAATGCCCTGTCCTTTCATTCATCGATGACTCATATTTTAATAATTTTTTTTAACTTTCTTTCGCCACTTGTTCTAACTCATGAAGTACCTGAAGCTGAACGGGATTCTTGGATTTAATTTTAACAATGTGACCGAACCATGTATATTGGGCTTACGAACCTTGGGCCGGCAAGCCTCTTCTGCCCTTCGAGCCCGCGCATTCTAAAATTGCAAAACGGACAATCGCGAAGACTTGTTATACACATGCTTTGTGAAGGTCTTGCTTTCACAAAGTTCAACTTAGCTTCGATAAGCCAACTGAACGCCTCACTGTCAGTGGATTCCCCTCCCACGTGTTGGCAGCAGTCGCTGAGTCTCTGCTCGAAGAAACAAAAAATTAAACACGTTTGCAAGACCCTGTAACGCCGAATTAGAGCGCAGCTCTTGAGGAGGAGGAGGAGGGAAGGGTACTGAAGGGAGGGTATACCCTCCTCCCTCCTCCTCATCCTCCCTGCTACTCCTCCCCTCCTCCCTCCTTATCCCCCTCCTCCTCTCCCCCTCCCCCTCGTCCTCTTTCCCCTCCTCCCCCTTCCCGCGCGGTGCATTATGAGACATTTCCCATAATGCACCGCGCGGTTACGCCGACGGCGACGGCGACGGTGACGCCGCTCAAGCTGGAAACGGGCGCCTAAGAGCTGCGCTCTAAAACTTGGCTCGTGACGAGCGATATCCCTTCCAACAGTGGAGCAGGACGGGAAAGAAGAAAGTTCGCTGTCATTCCCTTTATGCACGGCGTGGTTCATAACCCGAAACGTATTGCAGGCAGATGTGACGTGGACGTGTTGTTCTCCGCTCCTGATAAGCTTTCAAGTTTGTGTAGAGCCATTAATCCCTCTGATAGGGAGATGAGGGCCTGCACTTCGAAGCATCGTAATCGTTACGTCACCTGCGCTGAGGGAGTTGTTTATTCCCTCCCTCTGTCTTGCGGTAGGCGTTATGTCGACCAGACGCTAAGGGGGCATCCGCACAACGTCTCTTCGACGATTTCTGGACACCTTGGCATACATTGACGCGACTACGGATTCCAGACTCAGTTTCAACTTTGTGGGATCACCGGGACCAGCTGAAACGCGAAATTCTTGAGGCATTAGATATAGAAAGATTAAGCTCTGTGTGGTGTAAGCAATCCCTCGGTTGCCTTGTCAAGAAAGGAGATTAATTGTATGGCCTCTTGATTCGCATGGCTTTAGAGCGTGCCCTCTGTATAACTTTTTAGAGGCGGTATTTTGTGTGTGTGTGTGTTCTTAGGCTGATTCTCTTCCTTTTGTTCTTCACTGTGCATGTATAGATTGCACCGTTGCGTTCAATGCAATTTAGTTGCGAGTCAGCGCTCTGTCCGTGTCTACCTTCATCCGGTCCGTCGTTTTTTGCGCTGTTTTCATCTTCTGAACCACCACAGCGGCGTGGCGCCAGTGCCGCCACGCGTTAGTTTTATACATACCAATTCAGTTTCTCCGCTAAATTTAGCGGGCAATCTGACGTCACGTTACGTATACACCAATTCGGTTTCGTCACTAAATTTATCGGAAAAATTGGTAAAAAATAGTTTGTTTTTCACTCCTGGAAACTACCGTTTAATATCTTCTAAACGAATGTGAACGATAGCTTCTCAAAGGGGCGACACAACGACATTCAGTTGGAATGTTTTTCACTTTACACGAGCTCACTGTCGTTAGTAGGACCCAAGTAGAGGGGGCATTCACTGGACGCTATACTTGAGTGCGTTGTGTAGAGCGCGTGCTCAGAACGAGGTCACATTAACAGGCCGCTAAGACCGACGATCTTGATGATGTGAAAGGCACGTTGCAAAATAATTGAGGAAGCTTGCCGTGAGTACGGGCGCTCGGCAGTAGCGCACACAGTTATGGCGCCCAAGAAACCTATTTGTTACGGTGTAATTTAAATAAATCAAAGCCAGCGTTATTTTTTTTTGTATCTTTTTATGCAAACTTTGATGACGTAGTTTTCAGGTCCAAGTGTTGGCATAGTCACCCAGTGAAGAAATTCGAATACGGCTCATAGATTGAACCCCAGCATCGCGTGATCCACTCGATGTGGGCTCGCGATAACCGATAGCCCGACAAGCATTCGGGTAGTGGCTCGTGTGCAGTCGCTGCAATGACGACAATAGCCGAACCTTTACAATGTCTGGAACTCAGCGACTGTCCTGTGCCTTATCAGCCCCAGCACGTGTCTATGATAAATGTTGGCGGCATATAATCGGCTCCAGATCGCGTCGTCGCTTGCTGTAACTGTGAGAGAAAAAAAAAAGTTTTATTTTCCTTTTTTTTTCTTTATTCAGGTACTCACTTCGCCATCAGGCATTACAGTGTGTGTGTGGGGGGAGGTGGGGGGACAAACAAGATACAGACACAAAAAAACTCACAGGTTCAGTGCATGAAAAAAGGCGTCATTGGAATTTATCGAGACAGCGCGCGATGGAAGGGAGTTCCAATAAGGCGCGGTCTCTACAAAAAAAAAAAAAAAAAAAGGAGTGTCGCAGTACGTCACCCTTAAAAAGAATTTCTTTGATTTCTAAAGCCTGGTCGTTCCTACCGGATACTTAAAAAAGCGCTTTAATATATTTGTTTTCTACACCGGTTTCACCGTCATAAATATCGTAAAAAAATTTGTGACGGAGGAGCTTTTTTTTTTTTTTTTTGCCAGACGATTTTTAATGGTGTCCGAAGATTACCTAATCGATATTTTGCTACGGCGTCACGTATATTTTTAATAAAGTAAAAAAAAAAATGCAACTGCCCGAAACCGAAACCGAAACTGGACTGGGGAGGAAGAAGACATAGAGCAGAGGAGGAGAGAGGCGGCGGAAGTCTCGTAGCTGCGATACTTTTTTTCCCCAAACAACTGTGATACTTTTTTCCCCCAAACAACGGATTTGCAGCTTTTTAGGAGTCCCCAGAAATAGGTATCATAGTTCTTTTCTATCTTTAATACTGTGCGCGTGCCTTTGATGACCTACGACTTTCATTATATTCGGTGGTTGTGTCTAAACTTTAAAAAATGGCGCATGACTACGGAGAAGAGAGTGAGCACGACTCCAACGGGCCAGTTCTCGATCGGTGGTTTTCGGGCGGAAAGAATCCGAATTTCGAGCCGCAAATTCTGTTCTGGGTAGTTGGGCTCTCATATGTCACGTACAAGTAAAAACCTCGGCGAGCATAAATACCCTGTCAGTGTCCCTTTAAGCTTATGTTTCCACTGAGTCATACTTAATCGCCAGTCGTAATTATATTAAACTAACCTCGAAGCCAAATTTTGTTGGTTTTTTCTCCAAGTTTTTGTATACAAAAGGCGGTATAAGTCCCAGACAACGCAAGCGTATTCCAGAATAAAACGAACGTGTAAAAAGTAAATTGTTTCCTTTAGCGACTGAGGTAGAGTTCTGAAATTTCGACGCAGTAAACCTAGCATCCGACTACCATTACACCTGGAGCAAAACTAACGCGTGTTTCATAGTTTATAAACGTCAGGGACTCATTCTAAGTGGTATTTACGCAAAGTACAAAAATCGTTGCACCGCCCCTGTACACCATTCCAATATATACAAGTCCTCACTCAGCCCAGCATGTGATCTCCTCAGCCTAGCGCGCGCATGTTCATCGCTTCGAAAAGCGAGCGAATCACGCGCCGTACGCACGAACAACACTAAAAAGAAAACAGCCCAGGAGCCCTTTTCTTAGAAAGGTCTATATAGATAAATGTCGTCGCCAATGTTTCACAGCGAAGCTGTTAAGGGCTAGTTTCCCCACGATCGTGTCCGTCCTCAAATGACCTGATGACACAGAAGTTTGGACAGCTACCGCCATCTATGAACGACGGCGGCAACTAGACAATTGGCTTGTCAGTCGTCTGGTTTCCGCAGTTGTTCATAGATGGCGGCAACCATTTCGAGCCTTTCCCCTCTGGCTTGTCGAATTGCGGCCGGCCATTACTTTATTCCCATCACAGTACAGCTTCGCTGGTCTTCCTTCTTCACCAGGGTGGAAAGGCTGAAAGTTTTTTTTCAACTGCGACACCTTGACCATGGTTTTTAAAACGCGTTTCCGACTGACATGATTCATAGTGCTGTTCATCAGACAGGTTAATATGATACGCTACTAATCCTTGTAAACCTTCTCGCGTTCTTGTTTGTTTGTTGTTGTTTTTTTTTCTTTTGACACGTGAAAGTATTTGGTACTTGCATCAACAGCGCGTGTTTGACTGCATACGTGCTGTTCCGCTTTATTAGCGGCGAGATGTTTTGGTGGCGCCCTCCTATGGTTCCCCCTTGTGACGTCATTACCTTGCGAACAACAAGTTCGATATTGTTGTAAATAGCATGGTGGAAGCCTGAGATCATTGCGCTCTCAAAGCAACACTGTTAACACCGTCGAAATTAAAGTTCTTTCATTCCTCTTATTTCCGTCGATGGTATACCCTTTCCGACGTCATAGTCAGCTGTTGGGCCAATCGTGGAAAACCGACCACAGCGACGCTTTCGGTCGCGCACGTCGCCAATACCCGAAGCGCCAAGTGGGACACAAGAGGGCGGTTCATTTAAGCAGACGAGAGAATTGTCCCCATCATGTCATCGGCTAGCTGCTGTGCCTCCGCCAGGATCGCGTTACACTGTTACAGTGTCACCAGCAGTAAATCGAGGGGAAATATGAAAGTGCAATAAACACACCAGTTGGAAACGTGTTCTAGTCACTTTTCCTTTGGCCAAAATTATCGCGGACGACACTCATTTTCTATTTATACACCGATTCATGTTGATGACGTCACGCCGAAGCGGTGGCGCTGACTGTCGAATAGCACACAAGCAAAAATTTTCACCTCGAAAAAAAAAAAAAAAGTAAAACGACAAAATACTACGTATACGCTGTGCAAACATCTCCTGGATGGCCAACGCCCTTGTTTGCAGACGATGCATTAAAACAAGGCGGGGTAATAAAAGAAATACATTTTCTTCGGAAACAGCACAATGAAAACAGCGGCTGAAAGCAGCAGGTTGAAGAATCGCTGTCGAACCTGTACATTATGATGCGATATTTATTCGCAAAATAAAGAAAAACAAACAAACACATACCTTGACTTTGCATAGAACTAATTGTAACTACAAAATAAAACTGGTATTTTACATATTAATAAGAAGTCCGCTGGAGAGCAGATCAAATGTCTATTTTCTTAATCGGTGCCTTTAAAAAAAATATTTCCTCAATTTAGTTGTGGCCAGGTTTATAACAGCGCGACAAATAGTGTCCTCGACAACCTGGCTTCAAGAATATTGCTTGTTTTATATATAGGGTGGTTCAAGTCACCAGGCTCGATCTAAAATGGACCGTAAAGATCGACGCCTGCACGTAGCAACCTAAACTTTTCGTCAAAAGTGTAATTCACAGGTCGGTTTTTTCTTGTAAAATTACAAAGCGTAGCTATTTTTCTGTAAAAAATAAGGCCAAGGAACTTGCCAGGGTCTACGGCGGGCAGCAACGCAGACGACAGGGGTCCAGTAGCGAGGTGTGCTTGGCGTTCGTATTGATAGATGGCGCTACCTCCTTGTCGCGACGGCTCGCGACCACCGTGGTTTATTAAAATGAATATAACATTTTTTACATGTACCTTCGGTTAAAAAATAAATGCGAACAGTAAAAGCGAAACTTAAAGTAAAAACACGCGTCTGCATGACGGCGGCGCTTTTGCTGCCAACGGATTTCGTCTGCGTGTCGCCTGCTCCCGACGCCATCTTCCAATACGAACGCCAAACACACCCCGCTACTGGACTTGGTCGTCTGGGTCGCCGCCCACCGTAAACCCGGGCAAGTTTCTTGGCCATATTTCTTAATAAAAGAGAACTACGTTTTGTAATTTTACAAGAAAAAACCTACCTATGAAATACACCTTTGACGAAAAGTTTAGATGTCTACGTGCAGGCGTCGATATTTACGGTCAGTTTTAGAACGAATCTGGTGACTTGAACCACCCTATATAAATACACATTAGCACGTACACTGCGGACCCTAATTAGAGTTGGTAGTAATCAAGGAGCACGCATTCATAAGGCCAATGTCGCCAGACCAATCTTACCCAGCGCCAATTGGCAAACGAAGTAACATCGAGAGTGAACGTAATATATATATATATATATATATATATATATATATATATATATATATATATATATAAGGGTGTTTCACGAAAGGTGGAAAATTCGATATTGTGAAAACTACGCGTCGCAACAAAAAAAAAAAGGCTTGTTTCGTTTTGGTCCTGGACCAGGGGCCTATTTAGGAAAATTATTAAAGTCCGGGATAATTAGATTGTTAATTATTTCTTTGCAAATAATTTTTTTTAATATTGTGTTTAAGGGCATGGTTGCAATTAGAAAATTGATCAGCATCATCAAAAATACCCTAAATCAACAAATCGCAGGACAATAGAAAGCACGCGCAGAATTTTACGGCTTTCTGAAAAACCGCACAAATTCGACGGGTTTTTAAGTTTCGGTTTGTAATCGGAGCGCATCTCGTCCCCGACGGTACCGCACCCCGTGGAGAAATAGTGCAACCAGCCTCTGCTGCGTTGCGCGAGGACAGCGCAGCCGAGGTTAGTTGCACTATTTCTCCACGGGGCGCGGTGCCGTCGGGGCCGAGATGCGCTCCGATCACAAACCGAAACTTAAAAACCCGTCAAATTTTGTGCGGTTTTTCAGAAAGCCATAAAATTCTGCGCGTGCCGTCTATTTTTCTGCAATTTGTTGGTTTAGGGTTTTTCGATGATTCTCAGCAAGATTCTAATTGAAACCATGCCCTGTAACTCAATATTAAAATAATAATTACGCGAAAATAAACAACTTAATAATCCTGAACTTCAATAGTTTTCCTAAACAGGCCCCCGCTCCAGGACCAAAACGACACAAGACCTTTCTTTCGGTGCGGTGCGTAGTTTTCGCACTATCGAATTTGTCCACCTTTCGTGAAACACCCTGTATAACAAAGCTAATCTCCGTCCTCCCAGGGCAATGTTTTGCAAATGGCGTAAGTCCCTGATGGCTGAGGATAAAGTCACCGGGAATTATTCGCTAGAGTCATTTGTACTTTTGGCGCTTCGTACCGGAGGGCTCATCGTATACCGTATCGTGTGTGCAAAAACGGTTCCCTAAAACTCTGTAATGATACCCGATAACGATATGACGCATGCGCAAAGGGGGCGGCGGAGTATTATCGGAGTCGTCAGAACGATCTACTAAAACTCTCTATAGCGTGAAACGGGAGGTACACTACGTGACACCACTCGTCTTACGAACCGGCATGGGCGGGGCATCTGCAAACAGGACAGCCAAGAGAATAGCGTAGAGAACAAAGTTATATGTTGCACTCACCGGGCGATGCTGTCGCGGAAGACATCACCATGATGCGATCGTGTATATGCTTAAGAGCGCCCCAGCAGCGTCATCTGGTTTCGTAAGAAGGTTGTTGTCGGAGACTAACTTCAACTACGATATATATCCTCTTCAGCGCAAGACTAGAATCACGTGACTGACTGTGGATGGATGGGGCCGTGTTCGCGTGCCTGTTACTGTGTCTAACGCACGTCCGGTCACTTCTGCACAGCGCGAAGCGTGCACATGTGGGATACGGCTACACGTGCGGGAAGTGTGTTTTATTGTTTGGGGCAAAGTGAGGCGGCGAACTATTGAAGCCAACTGTTCGAAAAAAGTATTTTCTTTATTTGTTTTGTTTTTTATTTGTTTTACCAAGAATTACGGGCGTACCATGTTTTTTCTTCTTTTTTTTTGTTTGTTTTAAGCTTTACATGTGCAGTCTTAACAGTTTATACAGCGCGTCGCGTGAAAAACCAAAGCTAGATTGTTTGTAAAAAAATAAAAAGAAGCTCTTAAAACAGGCAGCGATATAAGCTAAGACCAACAAAACAGGAAAGTTTTTATTTTTTTTTTAATTTTTAAAGACTGATTTTTTTTTCTAGTTTAGTTTGGATACCATGTTTGAAAAAATACAATATCAGGCATTATATCACCATCGCAGAGTTAAAAACACATAAATGTTTCGTGGACTGGTTGGAGTAGCTCGACAAAAAATAAATACCTAAAAGTTGGAATTAAGTTCCAATTAGATCAGTGAAGCTATATTCCGCTTCGAAGCACTGCGCCTGAAGTACTGATGTTTTTTGTTGTTGTTTTTTCACTAACAAAGTATTATGAAACACTGGCCGCACTAACTTCACGAAAGACTCGAATCTATTCAAATATATAAAAAAAAAAAAACGAAAACACTTTCTAAACTATTGTGCGTTCTAGAAAGGCACCAGTCAGCAGAATATAGGTGACTGTAAAGACCCCGTCTTAAAATAAAACTGCGAACAAAAAAAAAACCAACAGGAAGTAGAATAATATTGCAAGAACAAAATAGAAAGTTTACACATTTATGAAGCTCTTTAAACTATGAATAACCAATATAATAATAATAATAATAATAATAATAGTAATATATTTTCTATTCAGAAAAAATATATTACAATGGTGGTGGGGAGATTGTAAAAAAAAAAAAATTCGTTAAAAACAGCCTGACTAGTCCCAAAGCCTCAAGATAGAGCACCAGAAAAAAGCATCATAAATAAAATGTAGATATCAACACATAACCATAAAAAAAATTACGTAATATAGGAATATACTATATAAGTGGTATTCACTGGACGCCATATTTGAGTGCTCCCTTCCGCGCATTGCCAGAACGAGCTCACTCCTATAAACTGCTGTGACCTAAAGTATTGACGGTGTGGATTGCACGTTGCAAAAGCACTGTGGAAGCTCGCCATCAGCTCGCACACAGCAGCCGCGGACTCCGCTATGACCGCCAAATGAATACATAATAGCGAACTATTCAAGAGTGCCCATTTTGGTAGATTTAAATATAGAAATTCGCTCTCACATTTAAAATGAAGTCACGGATGTCAAAGCTCAAAATGTAATCCCATGATTGGCCGAGGGGTGTGACGTCATCCCATTGTGGCTCCCGCGAAGCAGACGACGAAGCCACACTGAATTTTCCCTTTCGTCGCGAATCGCGCCATCTTTTCTTAATGCTCCCATTGAAACGAGGCACTTCAAGTGGTCTTTCTACCTTTATCTGCCCAGCATTGTCTCGTGCTCCCTGTACAACCTTGAAACTGCACTTCCAAGTTGTCTTTCCGTTCTTTATCTGCCCACGGTTGTCTTGTGCTCCCTGCACAGCAGCCTTGAGTGTGATTCTTGTGAGCGACGAGCAAGACTACGATCGTCGGATGAGTTGACGCAACGCGTATAGAGCACTGCACATGTCGGAATTTTCAGGTTTGGCCCGCTGGAGCGTAGGCGCGTAGCTCTCAAAGTTTGGGCAGTGCCTCTAGTGAGCAAAATCGAATATTTCTCGGTCGTGTTTCGGTTGCGCGTGTCAGTGCACTTTCTCACGTTGCTCGCGGACACTAAGCGGGCAGATTTTCATTGGTGGATAAAGAATTCGGGGAAAAAAGAAAAGAACGAGAAAGCTACAAGACATGCAATTATTATTGTTTTCATAAAACAACGCGAGCTGCATTTCTTTTCTAGCCCTGTTTTGTTTTTTTGATTTGTTTTTAAGTTTTGTTATTGTGCGTTAACAACATCTCTCGCCCGCACAGCTGAGACACTAAAAGCCCATTGAGGTTAACTAAAACCCCCGGCTATCTAAAAAAAAAACCATACACGCAAAACAATTACTTGTAGATTTTCGTCTATAATTTGTATCCAGGGATGGCCAGTATTTCAAATACAAGTATTTGAAATACGTATTTCAAATACTTTGTGTATTTTGCATTTGTATTTAATTACAAATTGGGTAATGTATTTGACGTGGGTATTCAAATACCAAAACGTAGGTATTTCAAATACAATTGTAATTAAATACAATTTTGTGGGCGAGAATGCATCCCTCAAATTGATTGTCACGACTCATTTTGCTCATCCTAAGACGTGTCCAAAGCTGCTCTTTCATCCCAACGCCAACGGCAACAACAAACCAAGAAACTACACCAGTCCTGAGGCAGTTCGCGTCTCGCTCACCGCGGGCGCCCGAGGCACTTGCCTCTATTACGTTAAATAAATGTTATTGCCAAAGTTACAATTCTTGTTTTTATGCATGTAATTGTAAGATATAGTCTCCATCCTTTATTCGGCCATGGGGATTTTTTCTTTTTCTCCTCCAACTTCATTTTAAAGGCACTGTCCAGAGCAGGAAAAAAACTACGTTCTGCACCGAGTGCAGTGTCTCAATCAAGCACAAGCGTTTAGTGACTTTGCGGTTACGGCGCTAGTCCAGGGCAAGTATAGTGATGAAATCGACGTTCGCAGGCAGACTGGCTAAATAAGTGCCTGCGACAACTTGTGATGCTTTCCAGCCTCATTTCCATCCATATTTTTTTCTGGAACATTCTAAATGCGCGGGTCGTCCAGATTTTCGTAACTGGTGCGAATTGCAACAACAAAAAATTCTCTAGCTAGTGCTGCCCGTCTTGGTCGTCTCGGTTCCTTGTTGGTCTGTACAAAAATGTAATCGACGAAAAAAGCTGCTTGAAGCTTTGTACTTTTTTCATCTATTACGTCCAAGATGATTACATTTTTTTGTGATTATATTTCTATTACGTTACTAGAGCCTCGCACACTAACTCCCGAGTGTGCGATGCAAAATTGAAATGTGATACCCAGAAACCCGTTGCAGTTGTCCTGAAGTCGCTGACGCAAACTTTGAGGAATGTATTTGGAAAATTATTTGGAGGAGACCAAATACATTTGGTTGTATTTGTATCTTGTAATGAAATGCTTTTTTGGAAATGTAATTAGATGTGTAATTAAATACATTTTTGACGAAGTATTTTGTATTTGTATTTCGATACATATTTGCATGTAATTTGCTCCTCCCTGTTTGTATCACACATTTCCTCGGTTTTTTGTATTTTTTTTAATGGGTCACGAAACGATATCGGGTTGGAATGTTCGGGACTTTGCAGATGCGTGCTGGTCCTAGTCTGGCCCAAGTAGATTACACAGACCGCCAGTGATTCAGAAGCTTCTTTGTCGCGGTGAAATTGCGAGGATAAAATGTTACTATTTCTTTCAGTCTTGCCTTCGCAAAGCTTGATGACGTGATTGTGGGATCGGAACCACCAGCCTGTCAACAGTCGAGCGTGGCTCCTGGATTGGACACGAGAACTGCGTGTGCGCTCGACTTCGGCGCGTAACAATCAAGGCCTCGGGGGACACTCGCATAGTGGTTCGTGTCCAACCACTGCGGTGATGAGAACAGGCGAACTCAAACAATGCCTGGAGCTCAGCACGCGTTTCCTAGTTTGCCGACCCCAGCACGTGGCTATGATTAACGTTGGCGGCATAGGATAGGCACCAGGCCACGGGGCATGTTCTTCTGGCTCCGAGTCGAGGAAATAACTAATGCTCATATTTTTTCGAATATTTTTTTGCCACTGCAATTTTTAAGAAGGAAAACTAAGGCATATTAGATCAGTTAATAACGTTATGAAGTGATTCTAAGTAGTATTTACCGAAAGTAAAAAAAAAAATCGTTTCACGGCTTTTTTTAAAGCCGGGGCCACACTGCTTATACAAAATGAAGACAGCCTGCCAAACAATAATCACCGCGATATCCGTGCTTCGAATGCCACACGGAATCGAGCTCAAGAAGAAACTTGGCACGCAGCATTCGAACCGCGGATATCGCGGTGACTGATGTCTGGCAGGCTGTCTTTTGTATGATGTATAAGCAGTGTAACCCCTAGTGTAACCCCGGCTTAACGGTTTTTAGAACGGATTGTTTGAACGGTATTTGTAAAGCATTTTCGCATCGTTTTTCTTACAGTTTTTGTAAAGATTTTTTTCTCAAGATATTTTGTAAAGGATTTTTTTTCTTTTTTTAAGGTTTCCCGTAACGGTATTTTGTAGACGTTTTAGTAACGGTTTGTCGTAACAGTTTGTCGTGGAACTTTGTAACATTCTCCTTGAGCCCTGGAAAATATTTTTTTTTGTGTTAAAAGCTTTGAAAAACGACGAGCGTCAGTCTCGCGGAGTTGGCGATCACCGAACGAGACATAAACGGAAGAATCGAAAAAAAAAAAAAAAAGAGGCAACTGACTGTAACATAACGTAACTTCTGTGTTCCAGAAGGGTACACTATTAGAGCCGATATCTTTCGGTGGGACTCTCTTAGTCACTATCCATAACGTCACACGACCAGGAACTGCCTTGCTGCAACATCACAAGTTTTTATTTTTTATTTTTTTATTTAAGGTGCGAATGGCACATTCTATGGCACACGTAAAAAGCCGGGTGAAAGCTTGGAAATTTTATATTCTTAGACAAGTAGCGTAAAAATTGAGTCTGACATCGCTTTTAAGTATGATAATGAAGGCAAAATTAAGCGTTTTCGAGCGGTGTTTCGGCATAAACAAAAGTTATTATAAATAAATGAACCAACTAATGCAGTTAAACTTTTCACAATGAAGTACTTAGAAGTTCGTGAAAAAAGATTAAACCTATACAAAAATCCGTTAGTGATGCACGGGGAGGAAAACGGCCGGCAAAAACCTTTTAGTTGGCGTTGCTACTCACAACAGATGGTGCATCATAAAGCACAAACCTGTAAGCTTCTTTGAGGTGAATACGCAAAAGCGGATCCAGCAAATCCCAGCGTACGGAACACCATCTCCGTACAGCAGCGTCATTCAGAGGGTTTTTGCCGTTTTCCTCCTTGTGCTTAGGAAAACAATTTTCTTTTAAGCTTAATTTCCTTCGCTCCCCCTTTCTCTCCCCCTGAAACCTACACTCATAAGATTTTAGATAAATGGACCACCTAAAGACGCCTTCGTGAAAATTTTCAATTGACTCTTTTTGTTGGTTCACTTATACGAACTTTTTTTACTATGTAACGGCGCTCAAAAGCACCCAGTCAAGACGTCGCAGTGAGCGCTTTGGCTAACCATGGAATGCCAACCACATCACCGAGGTTGGTTGCGTAGAACGCACCAGAAGCCCCGCCTCCAGCCAGCTCTCTCTGCCTCCCGTCGTGCTGTGTGTGTATGTGTGTGTGTGTGTGTGTGTGTGTACGCGCATGTGTGTGTGTGTGTGCATGCGTGTGTGTGCGCGTGCGCGTGCGTGTGCGTGTTTGTGTGTGTGTGTTTGTGTGTGTGTTAAGGTTCTACAGGTTATGTTTTTAAAATTTGGGAAAGGTACACCAATCCGGGTTGTGCAGGTGAGTTATACGGCCAAGGGTATACACGATAATGGGGGCTAATCGTTGCGATAGTTCGAATAATTAACAAGATATGGCTGATTGCCTTTTCCATTGGTGAAGCTAAACGTATGGCTGCAATTAAAAACCTGCCGAGCGACATCAAAAACCATTATAGACCGATCAATTTTAGAAAGACTTGCAAGCAGTGGCATGCGCGGTGCGTTTCTCCACTCGTGCAACGGGCACAAGGCTGGCGTTGCGAAAACGATCCCGACGCCGAGCGCCCTTCGACGTATTCAATGGACACGAGGCCCAGCTCAGCACTGGCGCAGCGCTCGCGTCCAATCTGTGTATGCTATCGACCTCACGTGCGATGACGTCAACCTACTAATGCACAGCAGGCTTTACCAGGAGAAAAGCACTTCTGGCCGTTAATAATTCCAGCGTTCTTACGCAGGGCGCGTGATTTGGTCGCTTTCCGGAGGCGACGGACATGCGCGCGGTGGGCTGTGGATTTGTTAACATTCGAATGGTGTATATACGCTTTGTACATGCGCCAGAGTACAGCGGCCATTGCTGACCTTCTCTCGTCTTATCCAGATGTCATTCACTGAAGCGGGTGTTCACGAGCCTCCACAAAGGTCAATGCTGGAGAAAAGGACACAGTAGAATCTCAAATGGCAATAACCTGCCCTGCTGTGGTAATGATGAAGTGAAGTAAACGTAACAAGAGGAAACAAACATGAGCCATTCCACTCTGTGGAGGTGGATGGCCAGCTGAACTGTTTAGCACACGACACAGACGTGACAGAATTTTGAACAAAGGTACGAACACATGAATTGTCTTGATAGGTGGTCATCGTGACGAAAGGCACGCACACACATGTCGAGGACTATGGCTGCCCTGAGGAGCTGGAGGAAACTAGACACGCGCGATGGGACCGCCAGCCGGCGGAAGGAAAGAAAACTAGGCACGCAAGCACTTGGAACGACGACGAAGAGAGGGCGGTGTGAGCCCTCTCTGAGTTTTTGTTGACGCACACGAAAAATCCACGGAACCCGCGCCATAAACAGCTTCGCTCTAAAACTGAAGGTCAGTTATGGCGGCGCCCATGCGCAGCTGCTGCAAAGCGTCTACACAAGTGTCTAAAGCGTCTTGCAGTCAAAGCACACGTAGGGAAAAACGTACGTTGGTCAAAGCCATGGGCGCGTGGGCGCTCGAGCACCTTGAGCGCCAGTCAAAGCTGTGCACGAGCACTTTTTACATCTTCTAGAAGTGCTGCATAAAGTTGTAAGTTGTTCACGAGCATATGCACCTGCAAACACGGCGCTTCACTGGTGCGCCAAGCGCGTGAACGCAAGTGCAGCGTGCGCGTGAACGTCTATATACGTGGTGCACAGGCGTGTCACTATACTGCGTAATGCACGTTAAAACCCCCATGGGCTAGCTGTCGTATACTGCACTGGCTAAATTTCTCCTGGACAGTGGGTGACGAAGTCGCCATACTCTAGCAGACTAAACACCCCTGGTCTAAACCTCCGACTGCTGGTACGATATGACAAAGACGGCGACCAGCTTCTGGGATCTCATCGAACTACTCGGTAGTGACCACGGTGTAAGATAATACTCTTCAGGTGAGGACAGCGCGCTCCTCGCGCAGTGCCAGATAAAGTTCACTTTTCACTCTCTCTCTTACTCTCTCTCAGGGCTCATTCACACTGGAAGCGGATCCGCGTTCGCAAAGCGGTTGCGAACGCGGTTGTATAAGGATTCAGTACAATTGCACGCGCACACGATGACATCAAATGCGCGTGCAATTGCACTGGATCTTTATACAACCGCTTTCGCAACCGCTTCGCGAACGCGGATCCGCTTCCAGTGTGAATGGGGGGTCACTATGGTTTCAAGCGGCGCCGGCAGATGACTCGTCGACCCGTGGGCACGGCAAAGACGGCTCGTGCCGCCTCATGCTCCTCACGCGCAGAGCTCCAGCGAGCTCCAGTGAGGACAGCGCTCGTGCAGAAAGACCGCGGTTTACCGGGGTGTCATGGCAACGAGATACATTTTTTTGCTCTCAAGCTTGTTTCACATGCAGCGATTTTGGCCCTAGAGCGGCGCGATTTCTGCCGTCGCGGCGCTCGTGCCGGGCCAAAACCGCTGCATGTGAAACACGCTTCACACAGTTTCGCCCTTTTGGCCGCCGGCGACACTTTCAACCGCGGGCACGGTGGCCGCGGAATAATGCAGCCTTTCGGATGCCCGTCGAACGAACACTATCTGATTCCTCGCGCCGCGCGTTCAGCCCCGCCGTGTCCTCACCTAAAGAGAGTATCTTACACCGTGGTAGTGACTGCTCACAGCGCATGCTAGGGATGAGTTCTTATTTATGGTTTACCAAAGAAGCTTAATAATGATAGTGCGCAATGTGCGTGTCTTGGAAGCGTTGTGGAAGCTTGCCGTCAGCACATGCTCAGCAGCAGCGAGCTCAGCTATATGGCCGCCAGTGAACCATCTATATACTCTACTGTAATAAAATGTTATGCAAATGTCTATACCGTCGTTAACAAAAACGTCGTAAGAAAATAACAATGACTCACGTTTTGATGCGAGTCGGCTCTTTCCCTTGTCGCCGCTGCCGGCGAATTCATCAAAATCGGCGTCGGTCTTGCAGCACGCTAAAAGCAAGCAGCAGGACGCCATAGCCTCGTCGTGACAGTGTCTCGTCGTCTTCACTCCACACCACCGCAACTTCGTTTGCGGAATTTTTGTTTTCTTTTGTTTTTAGAAGTTGCATAAAGTGCTAAATTCATCGAGACTTTTTTTTTGTCTTATTTAACGATTTACTGTCGCGGCCTACCCTTTGTTTTTGGAACTGCACATTCTCCCGGTGAGTCGGTGAATTATTTCGAGCCATTAAAATGCAAGAGGAACTGAGCGCTGTCTGTAATTAAACACTTTTTCCTTCATTATTCCTTTTTATTTTCTAATTCAGACGACGAACGATGTACAGTTTTTTTTTTTTTTTCTATTCTGTCTTTGGTAACTGCGTCTGTCTTCTGCGTTTCCTCCTTTCTTTCTTTTTTCCCCCTTTATCTTGAAGGGGAGGGGGGTCGTTTACGAGGGCTACTGTTTGCCATTGTTTAAAACGTGTTGCGCGTTTCAAGCCACGGTGTAATGACATTATTTTGATGTTTTCCTAAAAAAATGAAAGCATTTAGAAATCCCTGTAATGCCGAATTAGAGCGCAGCTCTTGAGGAGGAGGAGGGGAGGGTACGGAGTGGACAAATTCCTCTCCTCCTCCCACCTCCTCTTCCTCCCTTTTCCTCCTCCATCCTCCTCCCGCTTCCTAATCCTCCTCCCTACTTTTCCATCCTCCCCTCCCTCGTCCCTCCCGCGCGGTGCATTATGGGAAACGTCCCATAATGCAACGCGCGCGTCACCGCGGTGCATTATGGGACGTTTCCCATAATCCACCAAGCGGTGCCGAAAAGTCGCCGTGCCGAAACGTCCGCACGGTTCATTATGGAAAACCTCCTATAATGCACCGCGGCGACGTTTCGGCAGGATGTCAAAACGTCGCTTTCGTGACGTCACCGGTGACCTTCGTGACGTCACGAGGCTGACGAGTGACGTCACGACGGTCCCGCGCGTTGGATTATGGGGCGTTTTCAATAATTCAACGCGCGGTTACGCCGACGCCGACGCCGCTCAAGCCGGAAACGGGCGCCTAAGAACTGCGCTCTAAAATATCGGCACATGAAAGCCGTTCTACAACACTACGAGCGTTGCATTATGGGACCTTTTTGGGCATGGAGGGGAGTGGCATGCTTTTGCTTTCCCTTGCCGCGTTGACAAAGTAGTGCTTTTCATCACCGCATGGAAATAAAGTCAGCACTCGCTTACATTACACGCGTTCACCTTTGGCGGAGCCCCCGTTGAAACACACACACCTCCAGCGGCCGTAACGACATTCCTCCTATACACTTAGCAATCAGTAGGAGTAAATGTCGATTCACACAGGGGCATCTTTCTTATTTACGGTACGCTACGACCGCTATTACGCCCCGAGTCAAAGGGATATCCGTGCTTCGAATGAAGCGTGGTGACCGGTTCAAGGAGTAGCTTTGCACGCGACAACCCGAATGTCGCGACCACTCCTCACGCAACGCAAGATATCGTATGCAAACGCCCCTGTGTGAACCTTCCGTGTAGCGTATACCTTTGTGGCGGCGGGGCTACCACCCCAAGGTGCAGCATGCCTTTACATTTAAAAAGTCTAGGACATTGAGACCAAGTAACAGTTGTTCAGTATACACTTGTTCTTCCTTTTTAACTTCACAAAAACTCTGGTACGTCGGGAGCCCCAAAAACGTGCCCCGTCGTTCTATCCGTATTGGTAGGCATAACACTCGCAACACCATAATTTTTAAGAAAGTCACATTTGAAAATGTGTGCGCTGTATTTAGACGTACGTCGTGAATTCGGTTGGCAAATCGAAACTGAAACGGTGGCCAAAAGGCGTCCAAGATGCTTTGCGCGGCACTATACACCGCTAGCATCACTTGGGTTTTATAGCCCCGTGCGCGACCGAAAGCGTCGCTGTGGTCGGCCTTCCACGATTGGCCGAACGCTGACTATGACGTCGGAAAGGGGATTTATAATCGACGGAAATAAGAGGAATGAAAGAACTTTAATTTTGACGGTGTTGGCAGTGTTCCTTTGAGAGCGCAATGATTTCAAGCTTCCACCATGCTAATAACAAACACCATCGAACTTGTTGTTTGCAAGGTAATGACGTCACAAGGGGGAACCGTTGGAGGGCGCCACCAAGACATCTCGCCGCTAATAGGGTTTAGACAGCGCGAGTTTAGTCTGCTGGAAAGAGAAATTTATTGACGAGAACCACAAAATTACAAAGCACAAATATATACAAACGGCTGAGACAAAAGGCCGCTTCACACATGCAGTGAAGCCCTGATCCTGATGTAGCGCTTCTCACGTGTCGTCAGCTATCTTATCGTCTGCCATGAACAACAGTTTTGACAGTGCGATACAAAGCTGATGAACGCTCCCGTCAGCACGCGCTTTGCGCGAGGTCAGCGCTATGCTTGTGGCACTCCGCTGCATGTGTGAACAGGCTTTAAAGCGACATTGTTATGCTCCGTTTCACCTTATGCTGTACCGCAGAGAAGGCTAGAGGCGCGAGCTCATAGCGTTGGGAGCTGCTCTTAACGCACGAGAGCAATTGTGCCGCCGAGATGTGTTCTAGAGCGAGGAGCTCGCGCTTGTAGCCTTTCCTGCGGTACATCATAAGGTGAAACAGAACATAGCCACTGCAGATGAGAAATTTAGCGGTGCCGTACGTCTGTTAGCCTGGGGCCTTTAGCCCAACGTTACTGGAGCAAGCTCAGAAGTTTCGCAGCTCCCTATTCTCGCCTGCGGAGGCAAGTAGTCCAGGTGGCGGTCACGAAAACTAGCAGCGCTGCAGTCGGATCTTACTTCCCTGTATCGCGCGTCGTCTGCTATCACCGCGTTCCTTTTCCTTTTTTTTCTCTTCTAGTTTCTTTTTTTTTTACTTCCATGTGTAAAATAGCAAAAAAGATGACGAGGATGAAGTGTAATAGACCCCAAAGTTGAGTGTCAGCGCAGTGTGAAAGTTCTTTCTTTGAGTGTTTGAAATTTATTTTTTGTGTAAGTCTGTTTCCCCGCGCTGTGAAGTATTAGTATACGAATCATCAACTCAGACAAGCTCAAGTATTACTATTCAAACTTGGCGTGCTTGACAATCCGGAAGTAAGACTCGACTGTATCGCTGCTAGCTAGTTCCCCGTTGACCGCCACTGAGCCCACGTCGCAGGCGGAGCTGTGAAACTGAGCTTGCTCCAGTAGCGTTGCTTTAGCATGCATCAGGCAGCGGTGATACAGGGGGGCTATGTTGCGCTTTTTGCACTCCCAGGAGGCTGGGGAGAGGGAAGTGACGTCAACGACACAGCAAACGCAGATTGGGTGTTGATTTTGTTTTCTTCTGTCAACATCCAATCTGCATTTGCTGTGTCGTTGACGTCACTTCCCTCTTCCAAGTCTCCTGGGAGTGCAAAAAGCGCGACATAGCACCCCTGGACCGCACGCCGGCACGATGCTCATCCATGTCAAAATTGGCAGGGGTGGAAATTGAGCCTAAAATCCCCGGGATCTGTAGCACGAACTTTCGCTCCACATGCTCCCGGGGCTTTGGGGTGCATGAACACACTCGGCCACCGGTCCCCCGCGCTGCACTTAAAGAAGGCCGTTTGTTCGTGCGATAGCCGATATCGCCTTAATGCCCGGAAAACGTGCAATATTTTCTGTCGGACGATGGATGACATCATGAATGCGGCAACGCCGCGGCCTATCTTGGCGATCCCGTGAACGATATCGTGAATCAGCCAGGGACGCTGAACCTTTTCCTGAAGAAAGATTGGCGCAGCTCACGTACAGATTGTATTTTTCCGTGGCATTCTGTGAGTCTTGTGGTATCTTTCCTTATTTTAGTTGCTTTTTGTGACGTCAATTCGCGATATCATATCTATAGGTGCCAGGAAAATCCATGACATTATTTACGAATTCCACCGCGTATCTCTGAACCTATTCTTACGGTTCCGTCTGTGGACCGCTGCAGGTGCACGCTGTCGAGATCTGATTCGCTCAAGAAGGCTGGGAAGCGAACCTACTGACACAGCTTTCTGTTCTAGTCGCTAGGCGATGTAGATTTCGCTGGAGTAGCCAGTACCCCTGCTTTACGCGCACCCAAAAAGCCTCACGAACCCCTTTGTAATCGGCGAATCAGCTCGCGATCTCGACCAAGCACTTGCCCATTACCGTGCCTTTTATACTGGGAGAGTTCGGCGGTTCTTTGATCCAGCCGCCAGTCTGGCAGCCCTGATCAAACAGTCTGGCAACTGGGCGCATCCGCCATGATGTGCCTTGAAGTCTAGCTTGATTGCACCTTTTCATTTAATTGCATGATAATTATAACCTTAAATTGCAAGCTTGTTTGGTGTAAGGCTGGTGGCGGCTGATAAAACCCGTTTGCCCTACTGACTCGAGCCGGCAGTCGGCTCGCTAGAGTCCATGGAGCGAGAGACGACGATGAAAATGATCGTTCTTCGCTGCGCTCTGCCAGACGTTAGATGAAAAAGAAATGGGGGGCTGCAGTGCCGTTGGCTGCTCGAACAACGCGAAAAAGGGGTTCAGGATGTACCGGTTCCCGCAAGGAAAAGAAAACCGCGCAAGGCACAAGATCTGGGAAACCAAGAAGGGCTGACTGGAAGCCGAGTTCTCGATTGTGCGAGGTAAGTTTATGATTAACGTATGATTAACGTAACAAAATGCTTGATTTTTCGATTTTCTCCTTACGCCAACAAAAGCGCAAACGGCAAAACCTACACGCGTAAACATCGCGTGTTAATGGGGACCCACTCGCCGGGAGGCACATCATGGCGGAAGCGGCGCCCGCTGAGTCCGCTAGACCTAGCGGGCCGTAAGCCCCTCCCACCCGCCGAACTCTCCCAGTATAAAAGGCTCTGTGCCCGATATCCGCCGACTTTTTAAAGGAATTCGTTCTAAGGCCTTTTAGGTGTCCGTGAAGCAATGTTTTAGACAGACGAGTACAACTTAATCTGGAGGCCCTTCACACCGAATGTTTTTATTGAACCGGCGAACCAACGCACGCCGAGAGGCACGCGCACAGAGTCAGGATCGCGAGCTGATTCGCCCATTCTACGAAGACCTGCGGTATGAAGGCTTTAGAAATAGGAAATGAAATAAAAGCCTTCGCTCTGAAGCCATTTCAAACTGCCCGTGAAATAGGGGCATCTGATTGTCCCACCGGAGTGACAAACAACAAACTCTGTTTGCAGAGGTGCCAAATACACTCTGTTAACCGCTCTATTACGGTGCCTGCAGCGTGTCTCCAATTGATGCGTTTACAGCGCCCTCAAACGTGGTCGGTCCGTCGATTATTTTTGTTTTCTTTGATAACGTTAGCAAGTGTCATGCTCTTGCCTGCCTCAACCCTGTTCGTGACACAGCACAGCAGCAGAAGAGGGTGCGACAGACGCCTGTCTTGCTACAGGTCGCTCCGCATCCAGACGGTCGATTGATACCAAAGTCCAGACGAGTTCTGGCGCCGCGACGACAGCAAATCTTGCGTCCGCTCGCTTTATTCGCAAGCAGATTTACGGCCAACCGACAGGATCGAGACATCCGACAGCGTGACACGGCGGTTTCTGTGACGTCGTCTGTCGCCTAAGCCCCGGGACCACGTTCGACGCACACGGTTGGGAAAGCACCGTGAACACCGCAGGGCACACTCCAGGCATCATATATGGTGGGCGGACTCGGGAGGAGACGTGGTGACGACCGCACGAGATAGAAGAACTTTATTTTCTCTCTCCTTGTCTTACACACACACCTATCAATGGCAGCATAATGGCTATGCTGGAAGCAGCGCCAGCTTGCACTTTAGAGCCAGAAGAAAAAAAGAAATGGCCAACAAAAATGGTCTGTTCCAACATTTCATTCCAGTCTGCAGGTATTCTTCATCCGTTGGTGGTATAAGACGACCCATTATACTCTAATAACCAAATTTAAAAAAAAAAAAATAACCAATTGGTGTGTTTGCCGTTGTGGCGCAGCTGCTATAGCTTACAATTGGAGCCATGGTGATAAAAACAAAAAAAAAACAAAAAAAACACGAGGTATGGAGCGTGGGATCGCTCTAAGGCCGCTGGGAAAAGCGAGCGATCTCCACACTTTATGTTATTGACCACCCCTACTAGTACAGAACCACACGTGAGCGTTCGAACTTAGACAAACACAAAATGCTGGATGCACGTTAAAGGTCTCTCGGGCTAGCGGTATTATATACTCTGGCTAAATGTCTCATCTGTAGCGGAGGCTCCCCACGCCCATATTGGGGTTGACTAACCTGGAACTCTCTCGGTGAATTTATACTGCCTCTCATGAGTTGCGTGCAGCAGAGGCAAAAGCACAGGCGCGAGGGCCTGGCTTTCATATTTGCTTTCCTTTCACGAGCACTCGCGAAAAGAAAGCACATCTGAAAGCCACGTGCCCGCGCCAATGCCTTTGCCTTTGCTGCACACAACTCCTGATATGGAGTATAGAGCCAACTCTGAACGCACAGTATTCGCATATTTAGTGCGTGCACGCGCTGCGCACCCAAGAGGATACCAGCAACAATGTGCGCCCAAAAACCGTTCCAAATCCACCAAGAGAATTACCCATAACTTCCAGCTGTCTGTCTAAACAAGAACACAACAGAACTACACGCGTGTAAAAGCTCCTCCGTCAGCTGACAAACGAACATGACCCGACCGGCGAAAACCAGACAATGGTGCCCTCGAACTATACAAGAAAATAACGTGTTTTTGGAAAGAGAAAGTGAAATGACAGTGAACGCTTTCCCAGGAATCCATAGCTCTTCCAGCTGAAAGGTTTTCGACCGCCAGTTGTCATGTCGGTATAGGGTTGCGTGAACAGCGCAGTTCCGCTTGCTGCATTCAGACCAGAAGGGCCAACAAATAAAAGCATCGGGAAAACGGATGGTCCGCGGTTTCGCTACCGGTATCCATGTATTGGGGTCATACACACGGCGCGCAGTTGGGCAATACAACTCTCGGATAAAAGACGTCCGGACCAAAAAAAGCAATGGAGTTGAGCACGAAAGTCAAAGGTTGTTTAACATGCGGTATGTGTTTGGCGTTTCGTATACGGCCGCTGAGTAAAGAAGACAAATGTGCCCGATTATTGCCCGCTTTTATTCGGTTCTTCTAGAGGCAGCTAATAATCTACGCTTCGAGTATTAACACTTCTAAATACACATTTCTTTTTTTTTTTTTTTTTTTTTTGCGCGCGTCGTGCATTGCGGGCGGACTTCACGATCGTTACAATTCGAAAATGCGACTTTGTCCCTTTTGGACGTGATGTTATAGGAAGCTCCGGCAATATCGTACTGAGGCTGTCGCTAACTGATTTAACGTTTGTGGAGGGCGGAAAACCGTGTCCTGTGATTCAAATAACAGGGACAACAATGGTTCTAAGCAGCAAGGTAGCTGAAACGTTGTTACTCTTACGCATGTGTCACTTATAGTGATTCTTATAGTTCGCCAGATTCCCTCAACACCGCCAGAACTGCTGATCACGGCAGACCACAAGTTCCTTTACCCCCAGCACACCTCTTCCCTCCCCCTACATTTCATTCCGTTACCCCCATCGGAATTGGAGGATTTTCCTCGAGAGGTTGCGACGGAACCCTTCCGATCAATAAACACGCTTAAAGAACAATGGGCCGGTGACGATATGTCAATGCCTCGCAAGCTCCGTCTCCATCACGACCTTTCCACCTTCGCTAACACTTCGGGGTTTCGTGAACACGCCCAGCCGAAGCACGACGGAAGCCCAAAAGCGCGTACTTGAGGCGATGCTCCTTCCGGCGCATCCTTATGCATTGCTTGCTTGGACGCCATAGAAAACAAAGATTGTATGGCAAGTTGCTAGGCAAGTGTGTTGCTTACGTAAAACGTTCTAGCACCACGTGATGTCACTTTCCACGCTAAATTTAGCGGGGAAACGGAATTTGTGTATAGTGCCCACACTGGGTGTGGGCCCTGCGCCAGCGCAGAGGACAGATGCGGGAGAACTGAAGCGAATGCGCATGCGCATAGCCGACAGCAGCGCCACCTCAGTGCCGTGACGTCAGTGATTTGATGCACCTATAGCTTCGGCAACAAACAGTCTGCACCACCAATTTCGTTTTCTTTTCCTTCTTTTTTTTCTCAGCAAGAACAAAGAGGACCTACCACCAGCATGGTAAAAAGACGTCAAGTGCAAGCCATGAATTTGACATAAATGCCTGATTTGCGTTGAAATCACACCAACGGCCATTATGGTGATGTTACCACTGAGAGCGCACGTTTCTGCGGCACTCATCTCGCACAACCGCATTCGTCTTTCTCGGCAAGAACAAGTAGAAATGTCTAAGGGTCACTGTATGCTGGGAAAGTAGCGCCATTTACTTCCCTGTCTGTTAGCCGTAGACAGACATAAACTAACCCACAGACGAGCAAAACCTCGCAAGTCGATTGGCCGGTTGGTCTTTGTCGCCATGGGAATGGCCATTTTGGTCCTGTCGGATTTTTGATGCATCGAAATGGTCTTCCTGAACCAGTCGCGCCAAGATCACCGTGGAGCGTCGCCATACCGAAAACGCTCCCCTCCATTATAGGTGCTCTTGAGTACGCAATCACATTATCAATCAAGCTGATCTCCTCGGACATCTTACCTTCATATTGATCTCCTTCCGTATTTCAAGACAGGAAAATCATTCTTCAATACCTCCAAGCACCGACTTCACATCCGGTAGCGGCGCGAAGATGTGCGCTTGTTTCGCCCGGAGCGCAGATAACAAAATCTTAGTAGATAAGAAAAGTCTGTATAAAGGAGCTAGCTGCCATCGGGAACTTCTATCGGCTTCCCAAGAATGGAGAGGTCTAGGAGAACCCGCTAATTCTATGGATCAAAATGGTGACCATACGGATAGCTTGGCGCTCCTCTCCCAGGATCCATATTCACCTACAACTATCCTCCGGAATCCGTAGGTTCATCTAATAAACAACACTCATCACTCCCCTCCACCCCCACCCCCCCTCGCCCCCAGCCAGAAGGCATCTGTCTAATAAATTTATTATGATGACGAACGATGAACGTTAAGAAACGTGGCTTGTCCTCCGTGAGAGTGGGAGCCCCATGCAGCTGCGGTATTAGAGCGAATCGAGCGTTAGAAGAAAAGATGTAACGGCAACTAAACAATGGTGCCGCGTGACGAAACTGCAGCTGTCCCTACTTCTCAGAATACACGTGCGTCAATCTCGTCTGAACCGCGATGTTTTTGATAAAGGCACTCATCGTCGACGTCCGGCTCGCTCAAAGGCCCTCTGTACGCAGAAGTAACGACTTTCCTCGAAAGAGGGCCGCTTGCTATCTTGGTGCTATCATAATGGCGGAGAGCAAAATATACTGAAAAAAAAGCGTGTGCGGTGGGTGTGAAGGATGAGGAGTTAGTGCAGGGAGGGGGAATGCCCTTACTTCAAATCGGTTCCCTGGTGGAGTGACCCGTAAATCCTTGATTCCTTGATAATCTAGTAATCACAAGAGTAGTCTGATTATTCTTGAAAGTAACAAAGTTACTTGAAACCGTTGCCATTTTTCCTTCCCCTTTCTTATGGCGCCCCATGTTTCCGCGACCTTCAAGGCCGACGACCAGACTCGAGATTCTGCAAGGCAGAAGATCCTCCACACCATGGGGGAGGAGGAAACAGGCAGCGGTGGACAGGGTAGAAGGGGGGAGAGGAGGAAGCGGGGGAAAAGTGGAAAGCGCGAACTGGTCGTCGGTCTTTAATACAACGAAATCCTCAAACCACGCCTCCGACAGGTCTGCCAAAAGTGGTGGGTTTAGAAGATGAGTAGATTTTGTAATCCGGTCATTCTAATCCAATAATGGACGGCACGAAAGGCTTATTTTCAAACCGACAGAAAATCAGAAGTAATCAGAGAAGTAACGGTTACGTGTTCGAGTAGCGGTCAATTACTTTTCCTCTAAAGTAACTGATCTAATTGAGTATAGTTTTAACCAAGGGTAATATACTAACCGTAACGGATCACTTTCTACAATGTTTTAACGCTACCCCTCGATTCCAGAATGTAGTCCGTCCGTCAGTGCATTTCCCGCTAAATTTAGTGGGAAAGTTGACGTCAGGTGACCTAACCGGTTCAGTTCGCCCCCTAAATTTAGCGGGAAAATTAATGCCACGTGAACTGACGTTTCGAGACTTACACATCGATTCAGTTTCCCTGTTAAATTTAACGGGCGAACTGAATTGGTGTTTAGGTCACATGACCTAAACACCAATCCAGTTTCCCTGCAAAATTTCGGCGGAGAAATCGATGTTAGGTGACGTCACGTCACGTGACCTATACACCTATTTAGTTTTGCAGCTAAATATAGCGGTAAAATTGACGTCACATGACCTATACTTTTATATATATATATATATATATATATATATATATATATATATATATATATATATATATTGATGCCACGTGACCTATACTATATATTGTCCTCTAAGGGAAATAAAACGATCGCTCTTTAAATACTGCATTTCACGCAATATAGGACTTAAGAAATCAAGGTTGCTGCCAATTCTTTTCTTTTTTTTTAAGTAATGCGTACAAGCCTGTTTTAGAGCGCAACAGACTGAGCCGATGGCCCCAGCCAAAGAACGTAAGAACTTAGAAATACGACGTCAAGGCTCTCAGCATATATTTTTTCGGGTGCGTTCATCGTGGCTCGTCCAATGAAATCCAAAGAGTTGACCGTGACAACGCTCTCTTACCGCTCATTCACACTGGAAGCGGATCCATTACAATTGCACCCGCACTCGATGACATCGAGTGCGCGTGCAATTGTACTGGGTCTTTATACAACCGCGTTCGCAACCGCTTTCCGAACGCGGATCCGCTTCCAGTGTGAATGAGCGGTTAGTCTGTGCGTACGCGTTTGCGAGCCGTTTAGACTCAGCTTTGACTAACGCTTAAACCCAGGTGCAGAAAAGCTGCCAATCTTGATGGCGGGTGACTGCGACAAAGCAACAAATAAAGAAAAAGAAAGAGTGAGCGCTCCGGAGGTGAATCGACTCTTAACAAAATATCCTGCCATCTATATTAGTTGATGCGCCAATTACTGGAGTTAGCCATTGTCACGTACTCTGAACATGCATTGGTCACGAGGACTGCGTCGGCATCCCGTAAGAACACGGGTCAAATCCCACGCCACGTGCCCAAGAAATGGCGACCACCACTGTTGTTCGATGAACTTTCGAAGAAGCGTGTACTCAGATGTCGTTATCTCTCTTTTTCGGTGGCCTTAAGTTCGCCAGAAGTAGATCTTATCAAAATCAGCGAAGCCCTCGACCCAGTGCGACCCGAGTCGGAGATTGCTTATCTCCGGACTTGCGACCCAGAATCTAAGAAGAATGCAAAAATGCTCTTCTCAAACACGGAACCACCTTCACCTCGAAACCCCAAAAAACACGTCAAACAAATCTGAGACGCGGGTGACACTCGGTCGTGACATACATCCGACGACAGAGCGACAACCTGGACGCGTCTCAAATGTCGCTTTGTGCATATACGGTGACTGACGGCTTCCGCCAGTCAAACAACAAACAAACGGGGAGCGAGAGTGGTGGAAGCAAAAGTCCGTTGGAAGCGTGAATGAAATCACAGAAAAATTTGTGGTCCATAGACCTTTGCATCGCTTATCACCCGAGCGAAAAATGCCGAGTCACTGAGTTGTGGACACATACGCAGAGTCCGATACACCGCACAGCAGATGAACAGCGCATGCTCAGAAGTGGCACCACAGCCCAGCAGACGAAAATGGCAACGCGCAGACGGCGATTTTTGCAAAGGTCTATATGGTAGGACTTAACACAAAGCGAATGAACGACTAGGATTTACCTCGTCACGTAACTGGCAGGATTTGCACCTGCCTCGTCGCGATTGGCAGGATTTGCCTCGATAGGAACCGGCGATTGGGCATGCGTTATAATAATACGGGAAGCAATTTATTTCGGCCAATCGCGAACTTGGACCACAGCGACGCGCTCTCGATCGCGCACTTTGCTGTAATACCACCGCTCCTGTGACTCCGCCATAATCGCGGCCGGCGACAACATGACACTTTGATGACGTCATAACGCGGAACTCGAGGGACACCTTACGCGATAAACCCATCAATCGGGGGCGCGTTACAGACAGCATAGTCAAAAGTTATAGACTCCCCTTGAACGTCTGCACTCTGCTGGAAGCTGCTGTGGGATCCCTGCACAATGGCGGAAAAGAAATCGGTGAAACCGCCCTCTCTTTTGCGTTTGGTTGGAATAAAAGGCGATAATAAAGCACCAGTAGGAAAAAAGCAATGAGCGCAGTGAGATTCCGCTTTAGGTGCTGTTTGATTACATCGTCAATGCCTATATCGCTGGCCAGCACTCCGACGTACATCTAATTACTTGCGCCTGGTGTCGCGGGTGTTCCGCCATTGTGCAGGGATGCCGATTTTCTAACAATTGTCACCGGAGATTTTCGAACCTCACACCCGTGCTTTTGTTGATTCGCAAATGCTTCCACGCGTTCTTGATTTCCCCCCTGGTCTCGACCAAGGACGACGCACGTCCTCTACGCGGTCTCTGTGTTACCCTTCGATTGGTATGCCCTTTCTTACGTTCCGATGCGCCAAAACGTGTTTTGGAACATTTGCTCGCCGTATAAAAGAGAAAAAAAACAACAACAACAACGGACGAAGAGGTTTTGCGTTCCTCGCATGAGAGCAGTTCCCACGCCATGATTGAGATAACGGCGAAGAAAATCAATGCGGGACAAAGCAGACGGAGAGATAAGAAAATGAACAATGGCTGATTAAACTCTGTGTTTGCAGAGTTTAATCATTCTTAAAAAAAAGAACCTTTAGCATTTTTTTTTATTTACCAAGCCCCCCCCCCCCCCCCCCCCCCCCGCATTTTCTAAAATTCAAAGTTTCATTCTTTGTTTTCAAGCGTTCCACGCACGCGTGACGTCGCCATACTTCACAGGAGGCAGGCGACAGTGCACGAGACAGCTCGTGCCGACCCGCAGCAGGATGGTCGCGCGTGCTGAAAGACTACATAGAGTTCCCACAATGCATGCCGGCAGCGGTGGCGTAACGAAACTGACTGTGGTGAAAACGACCTGATTTAAGAATTAGAAAAAAAAATGACCGCATCTTTACTTGGTGAATGATGTTGATTGGGGCGAAGCTCTGGTGGTGCTGATGATACTGGTTTTGTTCATAGGTAGTGCTGATGGTACTGATTTTTTAATTGCTCATAGGTAGTGCTGAGTTCCGGGTTGCGTTGGTATGGAATGTGTTGCATGAAACGTGGTTATATACGCATTTGAGCATTTGACCGTAGCGCCCTCTCGTCTATAAACGTTGAGCCAATGCATGCAAAGTTTAACGCGATTATATACGCATTTGACCGCAGTGCCCTCTCCTGTATAGACGTTGAGCGGCTACATGCAACGTTTCATCCATGACAGAAACCCCAGCTCTTGAGTTTCTACCACATCTCAGAGCCCCCTACTCGTCCCGCAGTCGTGGCCGAGTGGTTAAGGCGATGGACTAGAAATCCATTGGGGTCTCCCCACACAGGTTCGAATCCTGTCGACTGTGCAAACATTTGTTTTTCTTTCTTTTTTTCAGAAGACAGATGGGATGGCAATCGATGTGAGCACGGACGACGGACGGACAAGGCTAGACCCTAAGGAGCTTCGCCCCTAAAAGACGAACGTTTGGAAACCAGCGTGCCCGCGAATGCCTTGTTGTTGAAAACATTGTTTATTGATAAAGAATGAGAGAAGGGGGGAAGGGTAGGGGGATAAAAGAGATATGAAGAGAGGGTGGGTGCCCCTAGTCCAGGGCTCCAATCGCAGCGATGACTACGCCGGCTCTTCCCACAAGCAGCTGCTGCTTGTCGGCTTCCTCACTGCGCAGTCCTGCTTCCCACTCTTCTTTTTGGGCTCCTCCAACGGGGTCAGACCAGGGATCTTCTTGCACACCCATGCCAGGTGATGGACGTCGGCCCAAGGTGCCCCGCAGAAGGGACAGCTCGCCGAATGAAAGCGCTCTGGGTACCAGGTGTGGAGTTTTGTCGGTGTAGTGACCGTGTCCGTCTGTAACCTTCGCCAAATAAACTCTTCTTTTTTGCTTAGACTTTTGTGCCGGTGCAGGGAATTCTTTCCTTATTTGTTGCAGAGTTGCCAAGTACTTGTTGTAAGGCATATCCGGCGCGGGTTCCACTGGACATGGAGAGGAGTCCCGGGAAAGAGCTGCTCGGGCCGCGGCTAACGCCGCGGACCGAGCAGCCCTTTACCGGGACCCCGGGCCCCGGGTCACATGGAGCAGCTCCATGTGACCCGGGGCCCATATGAGATGCAGTCTCATGGCTTGAACTTGAACTTTCTTCAATATGCGTAACGCTGGTCTTCCCAAAACGCCTCGAGCGTAATTTCTGCGGGTCTTCTGCGAATCCGTGATCACCGTGGCTCGGGGATTGCAGCTGACGGCGAGGGCAATGGCCGCCTCCTCCGCTTGTTCCACCGAATCTGCCCGAATCGAGGCCACTCGAAGAATCTTCCCTTCAGCGCTAGCCACGGCGATTGCAGCCAATCCAAGTGACGGTCCGGCGGCGTCCACGTAGAGAGTCCCCTCTCTGTTGCTCCAAGAGTGAGCGAGTGCCGCGGTCCGCGTTCTCCGACGTCCTTCGTCCCGTTCCGGGTGCATGTTCTTTGGAAGTTTGCTGATCTTGAACTACTGTCTTGTGTCGTGGTCTATTTCTTCTTCCCCCTCGGTAACCTGGGTGCCCCCCAGGACTTCTATACCAAGTCTGTCGAGCAGTTATTTTCCATTGGTGGTAGCGTCCAGCCTCTTCAGTTGCGATATTATCTGGGCCTCGTGAAGCTCCTCCATGCTGTTGTGTACCCCTAGCCTGAGCAGCCTTAGTACCAACGGTTAAAAGGGAGTCAGATGCCTCAATAAGCAGATGACAGGCTAAGGCTGCAGCGCGACCTTTCTGCCTTCGAAAATACGCAGCTTTCAGCGACGGTGGTATTACGGTGTGAGAATCGCGTTCCTTATAGCTTCACAATAAATATGCTTGCCTACACCTTCTTGGCGTACAAAAAAAAAAATAAAGGAAGGCTCGAATACTGCTCGTATATAGCGCAAGCATAATTACTCGCGCGTCACAGACCCAGCCTCCTTCGCTCGTACCGCTGTTCTACGACGATCAGCCGGACGACAGCCATCTTGATAGGCGCCAGTGCGCCCCCTATGTATTGTCGTGAAAGTTGCGAATACTTCGTTGCACGAGCAGGTCTACGCACGCACGACGGTCGAAACGAACATGGAGGCAATTTTATACGCAATTCTTAAACTGTCGCCGACCGGTATCACCTTCAGTTAGATGTGGCTCTGCGACTGCACACGACCCGCGAACCTAAAGTCGATAGAGTCGCGCTGCTCGTATACACCGTATACGATATAGACACGGGATTTTTGCTGCAGGCAGAATGTGACAGCCTTGTCTACGGTCACTCCCCAAACATGATCTTAGCGTATGTTTGCTTCATATACACGATCATGTCTTCAGACAGTTCTTGTACGACCAATATATCAGGACACAAGAAAGGGACACGCTTCAGACAACGAGCGCAGATTGGCTTTTGTATGACGTATGCGGAGCGCAAGTTCGTCTGCTTCGTTTGCAGGGGTCGTGGTGACGTCAGAACGCCGAGCTCTGATTGGCTCTGAGTGAAGAATAGTGGGTAGACCCCAAAGCAAGCTGCCTTCAGGTCTACCCACTATCCTTTCAATCAGAGTCAATCAGAGCTTGACGTCGTATTGACGTCGCCGCGGCAACCCCCGTGCAAGAAGCAGACCGACTTGCTCTCCGGGCATTCATTTGAGATGCCCCAACCCGCGGATCGTGGCCTCCACTGTTATACGCCGATAAACTGTTTATGAACAAGCCGGCGTTCGGGCATCGTGGCAGAAACCAGATCCGTTTCTGCGCATGCGTAGTGACGACAGCAGCGCCACCGCAATGGAGTTACGCCAGAGAGTTGAGTTGGTGTATACGAAGCATTATACCGTTTTACACTGTAAAAGTCCAAACTTGACAAGAGAACAGTGGCTGCGAATCACAAGCACTACATACAGTCGCGAAACGGAAAAAAAAAAAAAAAAAAAAAAAAAAAAAACTTGACTACTAGGCTTTAACGGCTGTACATGTACACCTTTTTTTTTTTTTTCCTTCGGCACTTCCCATTTCCGAGGTTTCGGGCGCTTGTTTCCCTTTTCCTTCTTTTTTCCACGTCTTATCTCTCGCGCTTTTAGTTTTGTACCCGAGGTTGAGCGGCGAGAAGTGACGATAAGCGTTTTATTATTCTTTATTTTATTTCAACGTGCACGACTGCTATCGGTGTTGACTCAGCAATAGTTTGCCGACCAAGTAGAGAGTAACGAGGAAAATCAAGCGATCAAACAGCCGCTGAAGTGCCGCTCATTCGCACAGTAGCTTGGATGACAACTCAGCTTTCTTTCGTGAGATATCACCGTAGGTCTTAGGAGTCACGCCCTCGCCTGGACCTTTTCATATCGTGCGCGCCTGTAACGATATAGACTGGCTGCCCCGTCTTGTCAATCGTTCAAGATTTTAAAGGAAGCTTGAGTGTCCTCTTGTGAAGACCGCTTACCCTGCCCTAGTACCAAACTCATACGAAGATTTACCGCCGTTTTCTTTTTCTGTTGCTGTTGCTTTTTATGGTCATCATGACCTCTACAATCAAACCTTTCCTTTTTTTTTTTTTTTTGTTGCTTCAATAATAGCGAAAATATGACAAACAGTGCGAAATACAGTCTGACAGTTTCGTCAAACTGTATTTCGCACTGCTTGCCATGCTCCTTCATCCTCGTTAACGATAGTGATAATTAACTATCTGAAAAGTTTGAAATTCTCCCTCTGCAGTTACTTTAAATAAACGTTTATACAACGAACGTACGTATAGAGGTACGGTCATTTTTCTATAGTTGCAATATAGACCGGCGTTGCCCATTATCTATAGTCAGTAACGCATGACTCGTATTCCATACCACCGGCTGCCTAAACATCTAATCGACTAAATTGTAATCCGACATGGTATAAGTTACAATCTATTGTCATCTCATTCCGCTGTATGTTGAATCATCTGACCTACGTATTCAATAGAGTAAAGATCAATTCAATGTGATTCATTTATAGCAAGCTCATCTGTATGTTCAGATGCGCTAAGGATGAAAATTGTCTTCAGCCTCAGGAGTATATGCAATGAGCAGAGTCAAAACAATGTCTAGACTAGATTCGAGGTGCACTGCCAGTACAGTAAAAACTTGACTAGTTATATTAGTTTCGTTGCTAATATTTTGCAAAGCGGTTTCCACATACTGGCGGTTTTTAACGTAGCGACATAAACGGAAAAAACGCCAACAAGACGAGGGATCATCAAAAGATACCAGGGAGGAAGAGAGTATAACATTACTCAACGATTTCTTCGCTGGGGCGTGATTGATGCCCTAAAGGCTGATTCACCCTGTACCGTTTTCTAAAGCTACGTTACGTTACGAGGGCTTAGGTACAAGTCACCGGCTAAGAGTGGCTACCAGTTCAAGGAGAGAACCCGGCACGCGACATTCGAGGCACGAATGTTTCGGTGACTTACACGTAGCGTAACTTAACGTAAGAAAAGGGGGCAGTCTGAATGAGGCTTTAGTTCGTTCGGCATGCAAATACCATACATTTGAGTGCGCTTGCGCTTACGAGTCACTGTGACGTCACAACTTCTTGTCAGTAAGTCTATTTTTTTTTTGTATTTACGTTGATCTAGAATAGATTTTCCAGACTAGCGAACTTGTCGTAATCGTAAATTAACGCCACGCTAAACCGGTACTAACTATGCATTATGAATGCGTACTAGACGTTCGTGTGCCCTTCACGCACTTTATTATAGAAACCGCGCAAAAATCAACTTTTTTTTTGTATTTGGCAATTAAACTTTTGTTATGAGAAAGTAAAGCCACAGGAAGTGAAAAAACTCTGACATTATGAGTCGTTGTTTTTGAGAATGCAGCGATGTGAAGGCGTTGCAAAGAGTGTAACTGTAGGCCGATCCTCAGCGCGCATTCGTTTCGAACAACCATTGCAATCATAAAAGAAATGAAATTACGTGTTATAGACAATATGGTTAAATTAAAATCTGAAATTAATTTTCTCCCCCCTGTTTAGAAAATTTTGAAAAGGGAGAGAAAGGTAACATGTGCGAAATGCAGCCAAGTGTGTGTTCCCGTCGAGGTAGGTCACTAGCGCGTCACATATACCTCATTTCCGGCCCTTTCAAATGTTGACATGTTTATCTGGGTTTTGCGGTGAAGGCTTGAGTGCTCTTCAAGCGAGTCTTGTGTACGTAAACAACAATCTGTGTCTGCATAGCCAAAAAGAAAAAAACAGAGAGCACGGTGCTTGACAGGTATTCTCCAGGCCGATTTGCCCTTTACCTTGACACAAGAAAAGAAGACCTCATATTTTTTTTTTTTTCACTTCTTTTTAGAGTTGGTGGGGTGTGATTCAAACTACTTAAGTCAAAACAACTTACACGCTTAACCAACTAACGCAATGAAATGGAATCTTTCACGTTAACCTGTCTCAGTAAAATATTAAAAAAAAAAAAAGTTATGATGTCAGTGCCGCACTGCTGCAGCCACCCTATAGTAATTGTCTTCCCCTGAATACTTGAGCAGTGGCAAGGTAACTTCTAGAAGATTGGAGAGGAAAGATCGACTCGCCCTCTCTTCCTCAAAATACCTTGTTTCAAAGTTATTTGTAAAATTCGGGAAGAATGAAAGATGCATCTTCGGTTTACAACTGATTACTTGTCAAAAGGGCAGGCTTCAAATCAATTAAAGGGATGCTGAACCAAACATTTCAGTGTGTTTAATACGTGGTGCACGATGTTTCCACGAGGCAGCAGCAGCCGGTGTGCGCGAGCACAAGCAACGAAATTGCGTCGCGTGTGCTCATCATATGGGGTATATGATGACGTCAATTTTGTTGCGTGTGCTCGCGCACACCGGCGGCAGCTGGCTCGTGAAAAGATCGTGCGCCACTGATTATTAGCGGCGAGATGTTTTGGTGGCGCCCTCCTATGGTTCCCCCTTGTGACGTCATTACCTTGCGAACAACAAGTTCGATGGTGTTTGTAAATAGCATGGTGGAAGCCTGAAATCATTGCGCTCTCAAAGCAACACTGCCAACACCGTCGAAATTAAAGTTCTTTCATTCCTCTTATTTCCTTCGATGGTATACCCTTTCCGACGTCATAGTCAGCTTTTGGGCCAATCGTGGAAGGCCGACCACAGCGACGCTTTCGGTCGTGCACGTCGCCAATAGACACTGAAATGTTTGGTTCAGCATCTCCTTAAATTGTAATACGTGCTCGCGCACGTTGCGCATTTTCTGGAGTGCATGTGTGGCATTCGATCCCGCACCTCAAAAACCGTAGTTAAACAAGTCCGGCTCCACGCAAGAGATTCCCAACTTCCCTTTGTTATGTGCTGAATTAAGATATACACATGTAGGTGCATCTTAGATTAAAAGTAATTGTGTTGTGTGTATGTTTATACAGCGGTAAGTTAATTAAACCTAATGGGCGTCTAGTGTCTCAGCTGTAGATGAAAAACTTAGCCACTGCAGTACAACCGCTAGCCACGCCGATACGATGCTCATGTATGTTTATACAGCAGTAGGTTAATTAAACCCAATGAACGTCCAGTGTCTCAGCTGTAGATGAAAAACTTAGCCACTGCAGTACAACCGCTAGCCACGCCGGTACGATGCTCATCCAGTTCAAAATGGGCAAAACGGGTGGGGATCGAACCCAGGATCTCTGGGTTCTGCAAAGCGAGCTTTCGCTCCACGTGCTCCGAGCTGGTGTGAGCTAGTCCACTCGACCACCGATCCCCCTTATCTTAGATTATCTTTATATTATTTAATCAAGACGTGCACGTTTAAAACTCCAAAACCTTCGTGACCCCGCCCCCCCCCCCCCCCCCCCTCCCTCTTCAACAATCAATTCTGGTAAGGACTACTTCGCGCAGCGCATTAGTAACGCTCAAAACTTCCTTTCTCCTTGATGTAAGCAGGGAGTATGGAGGGAGCTCATTGCTGTTTGAAGGTAGGACGGGAGCGTTGCGGCGCTAAAATGTTCAGAGATAGATAGCAGCAGATAGACAAAGCGTGCAGAAGCTGTGGCGAAGAGGATGAAACGGCGCTGTTGAACACGTGACACTCCCCTGTAAAGGGCTTTGCCCTGCGGCTTCCCGAGGCGTGATTGATCTGGTAGAGGCACTTGGGGTTTAATGACATCGAAGAAAAAAAGTGACTTTAGGAGGCTGGAGATATCCAAGCAGATGTTATCCGATTAGTGGCCGAAGTCGACAAGAGAATAAATAGTGTCTGGTTCGTTGACCTTCCGACGAGAAAGGCGGCGCGCACCTGGCTTCACAAAAACGCTTCTATCACGCAGTTTTTTTTAACCATTAAAAGTTTTAGTTTTAATATGCATATCAGCACCTCAGGTTGAAAACGCTGGCTCGACGAAGAAAGCCGCCGCCCGATTCAATGCATGTATTGTATACCCATTCATTCACCCATCAAGCATTGATCTATATATCCCTCCCCCTTTGCAGAAACACACTCGCTCACTTTCTTTATTGGTCCTGCTTACAAGTATAATTACCCTTTATTTAACAAAAAAAATATTGAAATAGGTTACTCGATTGCTTGAGACGAAAAGTTAATGGACGTGTTACTTGAAAAAGTAGCCGTTACCGCTCTGATTACTTCACATGTTCAAAATTACAGTTTTCTCCGGTTTGAAAACTGGTATTTTCGTTCCTGTCTATCATTGGATTAAAATCGCCAATTTATGAGCTACTTGTCTTCTTAGTTCACCAATTTTGGTAAACTATCCTCCTGCCGCGGAGACCATGTCTCGAGGAATCCCAGGTAGGAAACTTGTACGAGCAAAGGCTGCCGTTAGAATGAGGAGGAAAATAATCAATAATGGTTACAAGCGATTTTAGTGCTTCCAAAAGTACTCAGATTACTCTCGCGATTACTTCTTAAGAAACGCGTGATCAAATGATTACAAAATTTCTTTAACGAGTAGCCGATGATATGTAATTTGATTACTTGTAATGAGCACTGTACATGTCTAGGGTGGGAAACGAGCTGCAGAGCCCCCGGGGGATTCCGGGCTCAGAAACCCCGACCCTGCCCCTTTCGCTTTGGATGAGCACCGCCATGAAAAAGGCTTAGCTCCTACGGAAACGCAGCGACGCCACCGGTCTTCAAACAACACGGCGCCGTTTCGCACGGGAAACAAGAGATGGCGCAAGCGGTCGCGACGCCAACTGCCGCCAACGAACGAGCATACGACGCCGAGAGCCGGCGTCTTTAGCAGACAAGGAACTGCAGTTCCTTGTTGTTACCGTTCCTGTTTTTGTTTCTGCGACTGTCACCGGCCTGCGGAACGCGCGCCGCTTTTGAGTCGAAAAGACTGTCTGCTAAAGACGCCGGCTCCCGGCGCCGTATGCTCG